>NC_052152.1:100860610-101169683 GCF_902713615.1 Scyliorhinus canicula | reverse complement strand
CAAGGTATCCGCAGCCATGAATTTCTATGCTTGAACAGAGGTGGGACGGATGGTTTCATCACCGGGGATCTGAACGTGCTGGACACACCAGCTCCTCAGAGATCGGGCCACCAATTTGAAAGGGTGGCCCAATCTCTAAGCAAGCTTGTGGGTCCCCCACACACCACCCTCCCCTCCCCACCCACCCACCCATGGGCAATGTCACCACTCACACATATGGGAATTACCCCACATCCCTCAAGTGAGGACACCCCACTGAGTGGTCCCTGGGGTTCCCCTCTCTTCAGGTCCCCACAGCCCCTTCCAAGACCCCTATCCGTCACCCCTCCAACCTCCCAGAGGCCCCTTCTTACCTGCTCTGCACCACCTCACCCTTCATACCCACTCCATCCTCCTTTCATGGGCATTGGTCCCTTGGGCCCTGACCCTTGGCAGTGCAATGCTGGTACCTGAGCACCCTTGCACTGCTGCTCTGACAGTGCTCCTATCAGCTTTGCAATGCCACCCAGGTGCCTTGGCAGTGCCAGGATGGCAGTGCCAAAGTGCTAGCCTGGCACGCCAAGGTGCCCACATTCCAAGGGTAGGGGTAGGACCAGGGCCAGGGCCAGGGCCAGCCCCCCCCTTCCCCCCCCCACCCGTAATCCCTGACCACCCAGGGTCTTGACGGCTTGGGAGAACCCCCGGATACTGTCCCACCTGGTCCACATTTGTGTGGACCCGGACTGAACGGCGCTAGGCAGGGGCTCCCTGGGGAGGCTGTTAGATGCTGGGAGGCCGGTAAATGCCAAGTGAATAGGCCTTAGTAAGTTTAGACCTACTTAAGCGAGCGGGGCTTGATCACGCTCATTGTGGGCGGGTTCCTTATCTCGATGCCTGGTTAGATATTCACAGATCTCGCAAGGGATGCTGCCGGCTGGAAGCACTTGGGCAGCTTAACCCGGCATCTACCGACCACATCGTGCCCCCATTTGACCATTAGATCTCGCCCTGTATATCTGAATCTCACCGTATCAAAAAATTGCAATGTCGCATCCCACCTAATCAAGTTATCCCAAACACTAATTATAAACAGCGACAGCCACCATAAAATGATCCCCCACCCACTGTGGTGAACCACTGTGTGCACCTGTATTAGGGGATGTAAGGTAGGACCTGCACTACAGGTTCGCCGGTAGCCCCTGCCAGCTAGCTCCGCCCACAAGGAGCAGTATAAATATGCGTGTCCTCTTCTGATCTGCCACTTCGCCAGCTGCAGTAGGAGGCCACGCATCTCACTGCAATAAAGCCACAGTTGTACCAATCTGAGTCTTTCATGCAATTGATCGTGCATCAATTTATTACAGTCAAATTTACTAAGAGAAGGATATCAGAATCAAACCAGATCGCCTGCAGCTGGATCCGCACTCGCCTGACGCCAGAAAGGACTTTATTCACTGGCTGGCTTGTTTTGAGGCCTACATCAACGCTGCGAACCCCACGCCGACGGAAGCTCAGAAGATTCAGGTTTTATACTCCAGGTTGAGCTCCAACGTGTTCTCGTTGATCCAAGACACCCGAGTTACGCGGAAGCGATGGCACTCCTAAAAGAGAACTACGCACAGAAAGCAAATACGCTCTTCGCCAGGCACGTACTCACCACTCGCGCTCAAATCCCTGGTGAGTCTATCGAAGACTTCTTGCGGGCTCTAATCCCACTCGTACGGGACTGTGACTGTCAGGCCATTACGGCCACTAAACATTCCAATCTCCTCATGCGTGACACGTTCGTAACGGGGACTGCGTCGGCCCCATCCGACAACGGCTGCTGGAAGGGGCCACACTCGACCTAACGGAGACAAAAACTTTAGCGCTCTGCATGACGCTTCTCGAAACGTCCAGGCCTACCCAACTCGCCACGTGGCCCACCCGTCCTACCCCTCCTGGACCCCGCAAATGACCCCACCGGCTGGGGCCCTGCCGACTCAATATGCCTGCGCCGCCCGCCAATCCGCGCACCCCGGGGGTCCCCGTTGCTACTTCTGCAGTCAGCAGAAGCACCCCCGCCAACGCTGCCCGGCACGCGCCGCCACTTGCAAGTCCTGCAGTAAAAAGGGCCACTTTGCAGCTGTGCGGCCCGCGCAGTCGCCGCTATTTTGCCCGCAAACGCCCCCTACCCCTGCCGAACACACAATGGGCGCTGCCATCTTCTCCTCCTGAGGCCACATACGACCAGTGGGCGCTGCCATCTTCTCCTCCCAGGTCCACATACGGCCAGTGGGCGCCGCCATCTTCTCCTCCCAGGGCCAGGTGCGGCCAGTGGGCGCCGCCATCCCCCCCTCACTCCACGTGCGGCCCAAGGGCACCGCCATCTTGCCCCGCCCCCGCAACTTGCGCTCCATGGGCACCGCCATTTTGTTCCCTACAGGACCCCCGGACGCCTCCATTTTGGCTCCCCCACATGGCTGGAACGCCAGATCTGGGTCGCTGACGCTCTCCATCTGAAACCTCGGACGACCACCCACAGCTCGCCTCGATGACACTGGACCAGTCTCGTCCTCACATCCTGGCCACCGCTTCGGCAACGGTGAAAATCAACGGCACGTGACCTCTTGCCTGCTGGACTCCGGGAGCACCGAAAGCTTCATACACCCAGACACAGTAAGGCTCTGCTCTCTCGTGGTCCACCCCGCCAACCAACGGATCTCCCTGGCCTCCGGATCCCACTCTGTCCCGATCCGAGGGTTCTGCATGGTCAATCTCAATGTCCAGAGCGTAGAATTCAGCGATTTCCGCCTCTACGTCCTCCCCAACCTCTGCGCTGCACTATTGCTGGGCCTGGATTTTAAGTGCAACCTCCAGAGCCTCACCCTCAAATTCAGCGGGCCCCTACCTCCACTCACCATTTGCGGCCTCGCAACCCTCAAGGTTGACCCCCCCCCTCTTTGCCAATCTAACTGCGGATTGCAAGCCCGTCGCCACCAGGAGCAGATGGTACAGCACCCAGGACAAGACCTTCATCAGGTCCGAAGTCCAGCGGCTGCTTCGGGAGGGTATCATTGAGGCCAGCAACAGCCCCTGGAGAGCTCAAGTGGTAGTAGTAAAAACGGGGGAGAAACACAGAATGGTCGTGGACTACAGCCAGACCATCAATCGGTACACGCAGCTTGATGCGTACCCCCTCCCACGCATATCTGAGATGGTCAACCAGATTGCGCAGTACCGGGTCTTCTCAACAATTGACCTGAAATCCGCCTACCACCAGCTCCCCATTCGTAAATCGGACTGTCCATACACTGCCTTCGAGGCGGACGGTCGGATCTATCAATTCCTTAGGGTTCCCTTCGGTGTCACTAACGGGGTCTCGGTCTTCCAAAGGGAGATGGACTGTATGGTCGACCGGTACGGTTTGTGGGCCACGCTTCCGTACTTAGACAATGTCACCATCTGCGACCATGACCAGCAGGAGCACGACGCCAACCTCGCTAAATTCCTCCGCACCACCACTCTCCTCAACCTTCCGTACAACAAGGAGAAGTGTGTGTTCCACACGACCCGCCTAGCCATCCTCGGCTATGTAGTCCAAAATGGACTTCTGGGGCCCGATCCCGACCGCATGCGCCCCCTCATGGAGCTTCCCCTCCCCCACTGCCCCAAGGCCCTCAAACGCTGGCTGGGGTTCTTCTCCTACTACGCCCAGTGGGTCCCTAACTATGCGGACAAGGCCCGCCCACTCATACAGTCCACTCAATTCCCCCTTGTGGCCGAGGCACAACACACCTTCGCCCAGATCATTGCAGACATAGCCAAGGCCGGGATGCATGCAGTAGATGAGACACTCCCCTTTCAAGTAGAAAGCGACGCTTCAGACGTCGCCCTCGCCGTCACTCTAAACTAGGTAGGCAGATCCGTGGCATTCTTTTCCCGCACCCTTCATGCCTCTGAAATTCGGCACTCATCCATCGAAAAAGAGGTCCAAGCTATCGTTGAAGCGGTGCGGCATTGGAGGCATTACCTGGCCGGCGGGAGATTCACTCTCCTCACTGACCAACGGTCGGTAGCCTTCATGTTCAACAACACGCAGCGGGGCAAGATCAAAAATGATAAAATCTTGCGGTGGAGAATCGAGCTCTCCAGCTATAATTACGAGATTTTGTATCGCCCCGGCAAACTCAACGAGCCCCCCGACGCCCTTTCCCGAGGTACATGTGCCAGCGCACAAGTAGAGCGGCTCCGGGCCCTGCATGACAGCCTTTGTCACCCGGGGGTCACACAACTGTACCACCTCGTCAAAGCTCGCAACCTGCCCTACTCCGTCAAGGAAATACGGACAGTCACCAGAGACTGCCAGGTCTGTGGGGAGTGCAAGCCACACTTCTACCGGCCAGACCGCGCGCGCCTGGTGAAAGCCTCCCGCCCCTTTGAACGCCTCAGCGTGGATTTCAAAGGGCCCCTCCCCTCCACTGACCGAAACACATATATCCTCAGTGTGATCGATGAGTACTCCAGGTTCCCCTTCGCCATCCCATGCCCTGATATGACGTTTGCCACCGTCATCAAGGCCCTCAACACAATCTTCGCTCTGTTCGGATTCCCCGCCTACATCCACAGTGACAGGGGATCCTCGTTCATGAGTGATGAGCTACGTCAGTTCCTCCTCAGCAGGGGTATCGTCTCCAGCAGAACGACCAGCTACAAGCCCCGGGGAAACAGACAGGTAGAGGGGAAGAACGGGACGGTTTGGAGGGCCGTCCAGCTGGCCCTATGGTCCAGAAACCTCCCAACCTCTCGCTGGCAGGAGGTCCTCCCTGATGCACTACACTCCATACGGGCACTACTGTGCACCGCCACAAATAATACACCCCATGAACGTGTTTTTAACCTTCCCTAGAAAGTCCACATCCGGGGTGTCGCTCCCGCCTTGGCTCACAGCTCCAGGGCCGGTCCTTCTACGTAGGCACGTCCAACTCCACAAGACGGACCCCTTGGTGGACAGGGTACACTTGCTCCACGCCAACCCCCAGTATGCCTACGTGGAGTTCCCCGACGGCCGCCAAGATACTTTATCCCTCAGGGACCTGGCTCCCTCAGGTTCCACTCCAACACACTCCCCACCCAGGCGCCACCCTCCCCTCTCCCGGCGCTCCCATTAGTCCCACCAGGTCCATCCCTCCTTCCCCTGCCTACGCAAGAGGACGAGGAAGATTTCGGCACGCTCCCGGAGTCAGCCGACTACTGGCCAGCTCCAACACCACCAGCACCGACATCAGCGACACCAGCACCGCCAGCACCGACATCGCCGCCACCGTTACGTCGCTCCCAGCAAACTGTTAAAGCACCGGATCGACTTAACCTCTGACGGGCACTGGACTATCAAAATGGACATTTTTTTTTCCCCTCCCCACTGTAAATTATTTGCAAAACTGTATATAGTTACACGCCACCTCCGCCGGACTCATGTTTAACAGGGGGTGAATGTGGTGATCCACTGTGTACACCTGTATTAGAGATGTAAGGTAGGACCTGCACTACAGGTTCGCCGGTAGCCCCTGCCAGCTAGCTCCGCCCACAAGGAGCTGTATAAATATGTGTGTCCTCCTTCTGATCAGCAGTAGGAGGCCACGCATCTGACTGCAATAAAGCCACAGTTGTACCAATCTGAGTCTTTCGTACAATTGATCGTTCATCACCCCCCACCCCCAACCACCCACGGCTTGCATTTTTTTGCAATATTTTAATTAAGTTTTTAACATTTATACATAACAAAGAAAACACATCACACCCCAAACAGCAGAAGTACAAAAAGAAACACCCACAACACCTCCCCGCCCCACAAAACCCTTCTGCACCCCCACATCCCTAGTAGCTGATGGTGACCAACTCCTTGAACTACAGGATGAACAGGCATCATCTTTTACAGAACCTCTCGATCACCCCACTCAAGTTGAACTTAACCTTTTCAAGGTGCAGGAATTCCACTACGTTCCCCAGCCATACTGAGACACAGAGTAGAGAAGCTGACCTCCACCTCAACAGGGCCCAACTGTGAGGAATCAGCAAGGTTAAGGCGAAAACATCCGCCCCCTTCCGCAGGTCTGACACCACAAATATGGCCACGAGGCGATTGAGCTCCAAATCCATTTGCAAGATTGCCGACATGGTGCTGAAAAACAAGCCCCAAAACCTCCTCAGCTCAGGGCAAGACGAGAACATGTGAACATTATTATCCAGTCCGTTCCTACACTGCTTACACTGGTCCTCCACTCCCTCAAACAGCCGGCTCATCCTCGATCTCGTTAAATGTGCCCAATGCACCACTTTTAATTGAATCAACCCTAATCTCGCGCACTAAGTTGTGGCGTTCATCCTCTCCAATGCTTGCTGAAAGCTGCACCTGATTTCTGACATCTCCACCATATTTTCCCTTAGCCTCTGCTGCATGGACATCACGGTAGCACAGTGGTTAGCACTCTTGCTTTGCAGAGCCAAGGACCCGGGTTCGATTCCTGGCTTGGGTCACTGTCTGTGAGGAGTCTGCACATTCTTCCCGTGTCTGCGTGGTGTTTCTCCAGGCGCTCTGGTTTCCTCCCACAAACCTTGAAAGACGTGCTTGTTAGGTGAATTGGACATTCTGGGCTTCCGGTTGCGGCTATGCGGAGCTAAGCCGCACGTTCGGCAGCTCCCGCCAGGAACGGACTTTTGGGCTCTTTTAAGGGCCCCCAGCGGTACTTGCTCAACGGTTCCAACGTGGGAAGGTGTCTGCAGCGGATCCTCAGTGGTCTATGGTCTTGACCAGGAGTGTGGCCAGCAAAACAGCGGTGGCAGCGCCTAAGAAAAAGCGGGCGAAGAGAATCAAGATGGCGGCCGGCGGAGGCCTCGAGGAATGGAGGCAGTGGGCGCAGGTGCAGCAGGAGACTCTCCAGCGCTGTTTTCAGTGGAGCTGCTAGACTCGCTGAAGGCTAATACGGACAAGCTGCTGGCGACGCAGAAAGCCCAGGGGGTGGAGATCCGGGAGCTTCCGACAACAAGCCTCCGAAAGAGAGGATGAGGCCGCGGCCCTCGCGGTAAAGGTGGAGATGCAGGAGGCGCTCCATAAGAAGTGGCAGGAGCGGTTCGAGGAGATGGAGAACCGGTCGAGGCAGAAAAACCTGCGGATCCTGGGCCTCACGGACGGGCTGGAGGGGTCAGACCTGGGGGCCTATGTGGTCGTTTTGTTGATCCCGCTGATGGGAACTGGGTCCTTCCAGGGGCCCCTGGAGCTGGATGGGGCCCACAGGATACTGGCCAGGAGGCCCAAGCCGAATGAGCCGCCACGGGCGGTGCTGGTGCGGTTCCGCCGGTTCGTTGATCGAGAGTGCGTGCTTAGGTGGGCCAAGAAGGAGCGGAGCAGCAAGTGGGAGAACACGGTAGTGTGGATCTACCAGGACTGGAGTGCGGAGGTGGCTAAGCGAAGGGCCGGGTATAACCGGACGAAGGCGGTTCTCCACAGAAAGAGTGTGAAGTTTGGCATGTTACAGCCGGCGCGTCTGTGGGTCGGTTACAAGGACCGGCACTTGTATTTTGAGTCCCCGGAGGAGGCATGGGCCTTTGTGCAGGACGAGAAGTTGGACTCTGACTGAGGGTCGGGGATTTGTAAATAACTGTTAACTTTTGGTGGGAAGGGTCTCTGTTTTATGCTGTTTCATGCTGTTTTAAGTTGGTTGTGTGTTGTTTCTAGGGCGGGTGGGGTGCTGTCTTTTTTTGCTTGGGCGGGGTCGGGCAGAGGGAAAGCGCGGGCTTTTCTTCTGTTTCCCACGCTGAGGGTGGATGGGGCGGGGTCGGAGCTGAGAAGCACAGGCTTTTTTCCCACGCAAGAGCGGGAGGGGGAGGAGGAGGGTCTGCTGATGGGTCTGGGGGAGGAGAAGTAGCCCTACGTTGGGAGGGGTCGGAGGTGCGGTGGAAGCTGCCGGGGTCAGCAGCAGTTAGCTGGCTCACGGGAGTGCTACGGATGGAGTAACGCGGCTGGGAGGGGTCCTAGCCTGGGAGGGGGGTTGCCGGGTTGCTGCTGAAATGGCCAGGAAGGAGCTGGAGTATGCAGGGGGGGCTGGGTTGGGGGTTTGCCGCCGTGGGGAACGGGGCGAGCGAGGGGCGCTGGCCTGGGGCGGGCAGGGGATGGGTTATGGCTAGTCAGCAGGGGAGGGGGCAGGGAGCCCTCTGATACGGCTGTAAACTTGGAATGTGAGGGGGCTGAATGGGCTGGTCAAACGGGCCCGGGTGTTTACGCACCTGAAGGGGCTGAAGGTGGACGTGGCTATGCTCCAGGAGACGCACCTGAAGGTGGCGGACCAGGTTAGACTGAGGAAGGGCTGGGTGGGCCAGGTGTTTCATTCGGGGCTGGATGCAAAAAATCGGGGGGGGGGGGGGGGGGGGGGGGGGGGGTGGCGATTCTGGTGGGAAAAAGGGTGTCGTTTGAGGCGTCAACGGTGGTGGCTGACAGTGGAGGGAGGTATGTGATGGTGAGCGGCAAGTTGCAAGGGGAGCGGGTGGTGCTGGTGAATGTCTATGCCCCAAATTGGGACGATGCGGGCTTTATGCGGCGCATGTTGGGCCGCATTCCGGATCTAGAGACGGGGGGCCTGATACTGGGGGGGGGACTTTAACACGCTGCTGGATCCCCCATTGGATCGATCCATGTCCAGGACGGGCAGGAGGCCCGCGGCAGCTAAGGTGTTGAGGGGGTTTATGGACCAGATGCGAGGGGTGGATCCGTGGAGGTTCGCGAGGCCAAGGGCCAGGGAGTATTCATTTTTTTCCCACGTGCATAAAGCCTATTCCCGGATCGATTTTTTTGTCCTGAGCAGGGGACTGATTTTGAGGGTGGAGGATGCCGAGTATTCGGCCATAGTCATTTCGGACCATGCCCCGCACTGGGTAGACCTTGAGCTGGGGGAGGAGAGGGACCAGCGCCCGCTCTGGCACCTGGAGGTGGGGCTGCTGGCGGATGAGAAGGTGGGCGGGTGGGGTTCGGTGGTGTATCAAGGGGTACTTAGAGGCCAATGATAATGGGGAGGTCCGGGTGGGGACGGTTTGGGAGGCATTGAAGGTGGTGGTTAGAGGGGAGTTGATTTCCATCCGAGCCCATAGGGCGAGGGGAGAGCAAAGAGAGAGGGAGAGGTTGGTGGGGGAGATGGTGAGGGTGGACAGGAGATACGCGGAGGCTCCGGAGGAGGGACTGTTGAGGGAGCGACATAACCTTCAGGCCAAGTTCGACTTGCTGACCACCGGAAAGGCAGAAGCTCAGTGGAGGAAGGCACAGGGAGCGGTGTACGAATATGGGGAGAAGGCGAGTAGGATGCTGGCGCATCAGCTTCGTAAGCGCGACGCGGCCAGGGAGGTTGGTGGAGTGATGGATAGGGGAGGCAATGTGGTGCGAAGGGGGGTGGACATTAATGGGGTCTTCAGGGACTTTTATGGGGAATTGCACTGGTCCGAGCCCCCGGTGGAGGGGGGAGGGAATGGGGCGCCTTTTGGACAGGCTGAGATTTCCGAAGGTGGAGGAGGGACAGGTGGAGGGGCTGGGGGCGGCGATTGAGCTGGTCGAGCTGGTTAAAGGGATAGGTAGCATGCAGTCGGGGAAGGCGCCGTGGCCGGATGGGTTTCCGGTCGAATTTTACAAAATGTAGGCAGACCTGCTGGGCCCCCTGTTGGTTAGGACATTTAACAAGGCAAGGGGGGGGGAGGGGGGGGGGGGGGGGGGTTTGCCCCCGACTATGTCACGGGCGCTGATTTCCTTGATCCTTAAACGGGACAAGGACCCCCTGCAGTGTGGATCATACAGGCCGATCCTGCTGTTAAATGTGGATGCCAAGCTGTTGGTGAAGTTCTTGGCCACAAGGATAGAGAACTGTGTACCGGGGGTCATTCATGAGGACCAGACAGGGTTTGTGAAGGAAAGGCAGCTGAGCACCAATATACGTAGGCTTCTGAATGTTATAATGATGCCAGCGGTAGAAGGGGAGGCAGAGATAGTGGTAGCATTAGACGCGGAGAAGGCCTTTGATAGGGTTGAGTGGGGGTACTTGTGGGAGGTGCTGGAAAGGTTTGGGTTCAGGGAGGGGTTTGTCAGTTGGGTGAGGCTGTTATATGAGGCCCCGATGGCGAGTGTAGCCACGAATAGGAGGAGATCGGAGTACTTTCGGTTGTACCGGGGGACGAGACAGGGGTGTCCCTGTCCCCCTTGCTCTTTGCGTTGGCAATTGAGCCCCGGCCATGGCGTTGAGGGAGTTGAGGAATTGGAGGGGTCTGGTGCGGGGTGGGGAGGAGCACCAAGTGTCATTATACGCAGATGAATTGTTGCTATATGTGGCGGACCCAGTGGGGGGAATGCCGGAGGTGATGAAGATCCTTAGGAAATTTGGGGGCTTTTCTGGGTACAAGCTCAACCTGGGTAAGAGTGAGCTGTTCGCCGTGAACCCGGGGGATCAAGAGGAGGGGATTGGTAGGCTCCCAGTGAAAAGGGCAGGGAGGAGCTTTCGGTACCTGGGAGTCCAGGTGGCTAGGAGCTGGAGGGCCCTTCACAAACTTAACCTCACTAGGCTGGTGGAGCAAATGGAGGAGGAGTTTAAAAGATGGGACATGTTGCCGCTGTCGCTGGCGGGCAGGGTGCAGTCTGTCAAGATGACGGTGCTCCCGAGGTTTTTGTTCCTGTTCCAGTGTCTCCCCACCCTTATCCCGAAGGACATTTTTAGGAGGGTCAACAGGAGTATTACGGGATTTGTATGGGCGCATGGGACTCCGAGGGTGAGAAGGGTGTTTTTGGAGCGGAGCAGGGATGGGGGGGCTAGCGTTGCCCAACCTCTGTGGGTACTATTGGGCTGCCAACGCAGCGACGGTGCGTAAGTGGGTAATGGACGGGGAAGGGGCAGCATGGAAGAGGATGGAGATGGCGTCCTGCGTGGACACGAGCCTGGAGGTGCTGGTAACGGCGCCGTTGCCGCTCCCTCCAACGAGGTATACCACAAGCCCGGTGGTGGCGGCTACTCTCAAAATTTGGGGGCAATGGAGACGGCATAGGGGGGAGGTGGGGGCCTCGATGGAGTCCCCGTTACGGGGGAACCACCGGTTTGTTCCAGGGAGCATCGATGGCGGGTTTCTTGGCTGGCACAGGGTAGGCATTAGGAGGTTGCGGGACCTGTTTGTGGATGGGAGGTTTGCGAGCCTGGGTGAGTTAGAGGGGAAGTTTGGGCTCCGAACATGTTTAGGTACATACAGGTTAGGGCGTTTGCCAGGCAGCAAGTGGGGGGGTTCCCTCTGTTGACCCCATGTGGGGTACGGGACAGGGTGCTCTCGGGTGTGTGTGGGTTGGAGGGGGGAGGATTTTGGACGTATACCACGTCATGCAGGAGGTGGATGAGCCCTCGGTGGAGGAGCTGAAGGGTAAATGGGAAGAGGAGCTGGGTGAGGAGATTGAGGAGGGGACATGGGCGGATGCCCTGGAAAGAGTGAAATCCTCCTCTTCCTGTGCGAGGCTTAGCCTCATACAGTTCAAGGTGCTGCACAGGGCCCACATGACCGGGACAAGGATGAGTAGGTTTTTCGGGGGCGAAGACAGGTGTGCTAGGTGTTCGGAGAGCCCAGCGAACCATGCCCATAGGTTCTGGGCATGCCCAGCGCTGGGGGAGTTTTGGAAGTGGGTAGCAAGGACGGTGTCGAGGGTGGTAGGATCCAGGGTCAAGCCAGGCTGGGGACTCGCATTTTTTGGGGTTGCAGTGGAGCTGGGAGTGCAGGAGGCGAAAGAGGCCGAAGTTCTGGCCTTTGCGTCCCTAGTAGCCCGGCGGAGGATTTTGCTTCAATGGAAGGATACAAGGCCCCCAAGCGTGGAGGCCTGGATCAATGATATGGCGGGGTTCATCAAATTGGAGAGGGTGAAATTTGCCCTGAGGGGATCAGTACAGGGGTTCTTTAGGCGGTGGCAGCCTTTCCTTGACTTCCTGGCAGAACGGTAGGGAAATAGGCCGGCAGCAGTAGCAACCCGGGAGGGAGGGGGTGGGGGAGAGGGTGGGAGGGAGAGGAGGGGAGGGGGGGGTGTTGTTTCGGGGGAAGGGAGAAATGTGTATATGTGTTTATTGAATATGCCGGGTGTTTATCTATTTCTTCTTTTTGTAGTTACTGGGGGGGGGGGGGTTGGTTTTGGGGGTTATTGTGTTTTTCTTTTTGTTGTTGTTAATACTGTTTTCTTGTTGTTATTTTCTGTTTTTGATATGTTTTTGAAAATCTCAATAAAAATTACTTATAATAAAAAAAAGAATTGGACATTCTGAATTTTCTCTCAGTGTACCCGAATAGGCGCTGGAGTGTGGCGACTCGGGGATTTTCACAGTAACTTAATTGCAGTGTTAATGTCAGCCTACTTGCGACAATAATAAAGATTATTATGTGAAGCAGGCTTCTTGTTGCTGCAACCAGAGGCCCATCATCAGTGCGGGGTTCAGTAGGGCCCTGATATCAATAGTCCTTCAATCATATGGGACTCTGCTGTCACACACTTGCTCAGCTGCTGAGTCAAGTCTGTTGTGTGCTCATCAGATTGTGCTCCCCAATCTGTGCGTGACCCCACTATGGACTGTGTTAGTGTAACTGTGCTGGCGAGCGAGCACCCTTACCTGGTCTAGCCTATATGTGACTCTGGTTGCACATCAATATTATCAACTGCCAACTGCCCCCTGAAGTGGCAGCACAATATATTTGGATACATCACACAATGACAATGAATAAGTCCACTGCACAGGCTGCAGCATTTCAGGGAAGGTGATTATCACCTTTTCAGGGAAACTAATGATAGTCAATAAATGGCAATCTTGTCATTAATATCCACATCCAAAGTATGAATGAGGAAACTAATTTTAGAAGCAACAACACAGTCTCCTCTACTAAATGTGCATTAGTTTTGCATCATGGTGAGCTCTACTTTGGTTCTATATTTATAAGGAGCCCTCTCCTGTGACATTGACTCTGTGTTAATCTGTCCCTGTCTGTTACCAATATTGGCTTCACAATATTAATCACCCAAACTTTCTAATAATATTGTCCAGGTGAAGAAAGAAATGGAATCAATGATGATTCCCAATATCACTGACCAGCAGAACATCGCATTGGTCCTTTGTACAAGCTCCACAATGGGACCCAAGAAGACAGTCGGGACGTTGAAAGATTGGGGGTTGCTCCTTCCACTGACTGTCTACTATATCTAATTGCTTTCTCCGAATTAATTGCTTTAAGTAACGTGTATATTTCAGATTGTTTTATGGTTCTCTGAAATTATTAGGTTACAGGGATAGAGGGGGAAATGGGCCTGGGGGGGGGGTGCTTTTTCAGAGGTTCGGTGCAGAGTGTGTGCTTGAAGGCTTTGTTGTTGGCGCCTCTGCCGTTCTCACCGGCCAGTGATGGTGTCGGCTCTGAAGGTGTGGGGACAGTGTAGACAGCCCTTGGGTTTGAGACCATGCCATTGTGGGCGACAACCATATGTTTGTGCCAGCGAGACTGTATGTGAGTGTGATGATATGATCTGCATACTCGTCTGCCATTGGGCCAGAACGTCGGCTTACCATTGACCCTGGTCGGTCATGTGCCTCTCGACCGATTGGCCGAGAGGCTGAGTTAACCACGCCTCTATTAACGAGGTATAAATGCTCAAACGCCTGACGATCGTCCCTTTCCACTGTAGACGATCGCAGAGCTGTGTTCTAGTTAATTAAAGCCAGACTTTGGTAAATCACTCGCCTCGCGTGCAATCGATGGTACATCAGTGAGGTTCGGGAGCGCAGCAGGCGGTGTTGAGTATTTCAGGGACCTGTTTATAGGGGGCACATTTGCAGAGCTGGAGGAGTTGGATGAATGGTTTTGAGTTACCCAAGGGGAATGGGTTGTAGGTACCCTCAGGTCTGGGATGTTGTGAGGAGAGAGGTGGCATCATTCCCGAGGGTGCTGCCTTTGGTGCTGAAAGATAAGCTTCTGTCGGAGGACGAATTAGGGAAGGGGAAAGTATTGGATATTTACAAGAAACTGATGGAGTGGGGGTGGGAGGGCAGGTGGAGGATGTTAAGCGCAAGTGGGAGGAGGAGTTGGGAGAGGAGCTGGGGGCTGAGAAATGGACTGAGGCTTTGCGGAGGGTGAGTGCATCCTCGTCGTGTGTGAGATTAAGCCTCATCCAGTTTAAAGTGGTGCAGAGGGCCCACATGACGGTGGCGAGGATAAACAGTTTTTTTTAGGGGCTGGAGGATAGGTGTGGGCGGTGGGTTGGGAGGCCGGTGAATCACATCCACATGTTCTGAGCGTGTCCAGGACTGAGGGGGTTCTGGCAGGGGTTCTCGGATGTTATGACCGAGGTTCTGGGTGTGGGGGTAGCTCCGAGTCCGGAGGTGGTGATATTTGTGGTGTCAGAAGACCCGTGAGTGCAGGGGGGGGGGGAGAGAGGCCGATGTATTGGCCTTTGCCTCACTGGTAGCTCAGAGACAGATTTTGTTATGTTGGAGGGGCTCGAGTCGCCAAAGGCAGGGGTGAGGGTCAGCAACTTGGCAGAATCCCTGCGGTTAGAGAAAATCATGCCCACTCTGTGGGGGTCGGTAGACGGGTTTACTTGGAGGCGGAAACTATTCATCAATGTTATTATGGCCCAGGGTTTATCATGGAGTATATAAAGTATATCATGGAGTTCACCTGACCCACAACTTTTAATAGATTTTGGTTATGGGGAGCACACGGGCCCACTTTCCAGGTGTGATGCAACAGATATCTAAAGTATTTTTAAACAAAACAATGTTTATTCTATGAATCCAGTTCACATTTTATAAACACATAGGAAACATCTTATCAACTACCAACACTGATACCATCCCCCAAAGATACAGTAGTCTATAGGTAACCCTTAGTAACTTTCCGAACAACATCCATAAACCAAAGACCCTTTTTTAACAAAGACAGTAGGTTTGCATTCCTTACAGAAACAGGTATTACTTTGAAATCATCAAGTGATCTGGAGACTATCTTTAACATGCAGAGAGAGAGACCAAGATACACCTCCTTGGTTTGAATGCAGCTCTCCAGCTGAAAACAAAACTAAAACTCAGAGTCAGAAACAGCTTCCAGCTCAAAACGATAGTAAAATGCAGAGCCAGAGCCCAGCTTCACCCACACAATGACATCACTGCAGCCACTTGAGAAGAGAAATATTATTTAAAGTGACATTCCCATGACAATTTCTTCAAGGAGGATTGAGGGGTCAGCAAGGGTGGGGGTTTCAGAGGGGGGTAAGGGATTAAAAAGGGCAAATGCGGGACGTGGTGGGGGGTGGGTGTCAGAGGGGTTGGAGAGTTGCGGTTGTTGGGTGAATTGTTATGGCAATTCTTTGTTGGTCATTGGTTGTCCTTCTGATATTTTGTATATTTATATTTTGTTGAAAAGCCAGGAGTAAAAATATTTTGGGAAAAAGGTGAGGGTGCAGATTCCCCAACTGAACGAATTTAAGACGACATGGTAGCATAGTGGTTAGCACTGCATCCTCACAGCATCAGGGACCCGAGTTCAATTCCAGCCTTAGGTGATTATCTGTATGGAGTTTGTAAGTTCGCCCCGTGTCTGGGTGTGTTTCCTCCAGGTGCTCTTGTTTCCTCCCACAGTCCAAGGATGTACAGGCTAGATGGATTGGCCATGATAAATTGTCCCTTAGTGTCCATACGTGTGCAGGTCAGGTGGAGTTGTGGGGTTAGGGCAGGAGAGTGGACCTAGGTAGAGTGCACATTCATAGGGTTGGTGCAGATTCGATGGGCTGAATGGCCTCCTTCTGCACTGTAGGGGATCCAAGCTTCTATGATTAGTGTAATATCCTCATCCAGGCTAGTCAGCCAGGACTAGGTCCTTTTATTGAAGCAACAAAAAAAGGCTGCGGCCACGGCTTGCAACACGTAAGTCCAAGCTTGGGGACCTACAGAATAATAGCCCGGTTTGAAGCATCAGATTTTAAGCTCCCATTTCCCCATCCCCATTGGACTCACTCCCAGGGTAATAGGGGAATTCATATTCACGAAATTCACCGGGAGATCTATTGACGATCCCCCATCTCTTTGTGACCACCATAACAACTAGATTGAATGAAAACGAACAAATGTATTAACATCTAAATAAGCATTGAATTGAGTAATTCAGCCTCTGGTTGGCTTGAGTGATTTGGACCAAAGTATGGTGTGATCTATCCATAAATAGTCATAGTCCTCAAGGGACCACAGCATGGTCAGATGGCAGTTAAAGGAATGTTACTAGGATATGAATGCAAACTAGTGGAAGGTAAATTTAAGATGCAAGTGGGGGCAAAGTTAACATTTATCACTGGGTGAAGATATTGAATTGGCTGCCTGTCTAATATTTATTACCATTGACATCAAAATCAGGTCAAAATCTGAAATTGACTTCCACAGAAAGTAGAGGGGGCAAATCACAAAGACCAATTTGATGCTCCGATTGTTGATTATTCTAGTTGTCACTGGGTGATAATAGTCGCAATAATGTACCTCAGTTCCATTTCCAGAGTAGTATAAAGGCCCCATGTCATTTTTCTTTGTTTTGTTTGATTATAGCAATCTCGCTGTTTGCTGTAATTAACTTCCGCAACTCCCTCTTTTTTCGCTGCCAGTAACAAGTAAATTATAAACCTTTTCTTTGTTGTTTTGACAAGCTCGTGGAATATGTTATTCTCTGATAAAAACAGAAAATACTGGAAACACTCAGCATGTCAGAAAACATCGCTGTTCTCAATCCCATGTTTATTGTTTGTGTGTATTTGTTTGCCTTTTTATGCACGTATGAGTGTTTGTGAATTTACTCTCCTATCATTTTCACTTATCTTACCTCCCCATCCCATACTCTAACTGAAGACATCCTGGAGACTCACTCCCAGGCCTTTTCTGATGTCGCACTGAACCACCCACTATCCTAACCCTACATCTCCCCCTGTGAGACCTGCTTGTGCATCCGAAAGTGAAACTCACCAGGCAGGTGATGTGTTGGGTAAGCTGGGTCTATGTGGACTGCGTTTGATGCAGTGGTGAGAGAGACAAGCTTCCAACACTTGAGACGCAACACGATTTTAGTTAACATCTAACTATATTACATGCTTAACTGTGGGTTGACACTATGCTGACTTGACTGGAGACCTGAGGCTAACCTGACCAGACTAATTGACTACCACATGGTGTTTGTACTAGCTGCTGCTCTCGAGCTCTGACTGTCTCAGAGGCTGGATCCCGAGAGAGTGGGAAAACTAGTGCCCTCTGGCTTTATAGTGGTCGTGTCCTGTCTGGTGATTGGCTGCTGTGTTCTGTGTGTTCACTGACCATCCTGTGTGTCAATCAATGCCTGTCTGCACTCCATTATATACATGGATGTATATTATGACAGCAGGTTTCGGTGGAAGAGATCTCCTGTCTCTCCTCTCTGTTCCACAGCATCCACACTATCTAAACCTTTGAGATTTGTATTGGCTGGAGTGGCTAGATTATTATTCAAAAATAACCAATTAAGATTTTAAAAGAAAGACATCAGATAAAAAAAGTTTAGAGTGAATTTTAAGAAGAAATAGCCTTATGAATGACAAAATATATAGGTGTGTATTTTGTTTTTATACTTTGATAATTCTCACTGTTAAGGAAAGATTTGAATTTATGCAGCACATTTTACAACCTCTGGGCATTCCAAAATGCATTCCAGCAAATGAAATAATATTGTAATGCCGTCACTGTTGTAATATAGGGGAATATGTATGAATGGTAACAACCAGACAATATAAATTCCACTCATATTGGGGGTTGGTTAGCGAAGTTGGCTGGACAGCTGGATGATGCCGAGCAACACCGACAGCGCGGGTTCAATTCCTGCGCCGGCTGAGGTTATTCATGAAGGCTGTGCTGATGTGTGGCGGCCCTCAGGTTAAATCACCGCCAGCCAGCACTCTCTCAAAAAGCAAATAGTGGACTAAAGCAACTTTCATATTGCTCACCTCCGGTAATACATAATTTCACATGAAAGTAAATTCAGTGGCAGTGCACTGCCACATCAGCCCTCACTTAGTGAGAAATGGGTTGCAGTAGGACTGATGCTCCGAGAACACAGCTACAGGAGTTGGTCATTCAGCCCTTCAAACCTGTGCCTGCTCCACCATTCAATTAGATTGTGACTGATCTAAACCTCAATTTACATTTTTCTGCCTTTGTTTCGTATCCCTTGATGCCTTTAACTCATAAAAAATATCCATTGATTTCAGGTTTGAACATTTCAATTAACTTCCAGCATCCAAACCATTTTGGGAGAGAGAATTTCATATTTCCACTACTCTATATGTGAGAAAGTGCTTTCTGATTTCATTCATGAATGGTCAACTCTAATTTTAAGATGACTTGCCTGGTTCTGAATTCCCCCACAAGAGGAAATAGTTAGTTTGTCTCTTTGAACAAGCAAAACTCCATGCACACGAATGTGCATTCCAAAATGTACACTCATTCATTAAGAGAGTAGATTGGGGAACATCACATATTGCTGAACTAACACTCTAGAGCTTTGTAAATGTATAATCAACTATGGCAATCGAGAATTGAAATTGATTTTTTTTAAAAATCTGCTCATAATAGATAATGGGTGAGATTCTCAGTTCCCAGCCGCGTGTTTCTCGGCCGCACTCTGTACGCTGGCAGCCTGACTCTATCCTCCGCCGCTTGTCAATAGGATTTCCCACTGAAGCCATCCAGGCCTCGAGGGAACCCATGGTGCACTGCTGGCGGGAAAAGTGAATCGCAATATCAATGAAGTTGTCAAAGTAAGAGAAATGGTATAGATGTTTGAAGAGTCATCTTGTCCCATATTGCACTATATTTCTTTTGTAATTTTTGGAGAGGTATATTAACATGAAAGATAGCAATCACTGGGGCCGTGAATATGCCTCAAGCTTGATTTTAACTCCGTGAATGAGCTTTGAGCAAGTTAAAATCTCGCCTGCTTCTTGTCAATAGTGAACACCGCTAAGCACAGCACATAAAGAGGCCATCAGTTCATTCTGCCTGTGTTAGCTTTTTAATAAAGAGTTATCTAATTACTCCCGCACCCACATTCTTACACCATAATTTTGTTCTTAAAAACACAATTGACTTTAAGCATTGGTGAACCAACATGACAGTTTTGGCTGGATTCAAATCCAGCTGCTAAAATTCAAAAATTAATGTTCTACCTCAGGGTTTTTCAAACTCAGGGTCGCGACACACCCGTGGGTCGTGGGCGGATGTAGGAGGATCATGGAGCGATTGCAGGAAGAAGACCCCAAGGGCCACAACCGGCTTTTAAGAATGCCGGCCGCGGACAGTCCCCGATTGGTTGCTGCTCTGATGCTCGTCCCCTGCGCGGCTCGACTCGTCCCCCGCCACCGATTGGCAGTATGCGACTTGCGACTCCATGGTCAAGCTGTTCCACGGCCGGCACAACGTGCTCTTCCACTCCAACAACGTGACGTACTGGTCGGGATGTGGTCAGCAGTCTGTGACTGGGGTGGATGCAGCTACTGGTCAGTGAGGGGGAAGCCAGGCCAGGTTTGTCAGCCAGGAATACCGATCAAACGAGGCCAGTCAATACAGCTGACACAGGTCAACACTGGAAGTCAACACAGTCATCACTTTGTGTCACCACTCTCTGGAAACCAGGAAGTCAGTGTTTTTGGTGAGATTGGAGAAGCAAATGACTGGGATGGTAGGATAGTACAATGCAGTGGAACCAGTAAGAAATATTGTGACATTGTATGTGTTTGACAAGTTACTTCACCTTGTCTAAAGTCATAGTTTGTAAAGTAAAAACAAGATTGTACTTTTTTCTATATTTGTTTAAATTTCTAAAGAAATGGGAATATACTTAAAACAAAGTTTGTGTGTAAATGTAAGGATGCGCATGCTCAACTGAAATTGTTTCAACTTTCAGTACTAAAATGTCTTAAAGTTGGAAAAATCAGGCATTGGAAATAAAGTTTCAAAGTAAAAAGAAAATGCCGGCCCCGACCGGCCTTTAAATACAAACAATGGAGTCTTTCCGCCAGAGGGCAGAGAGAAGGCCACACACCCAGCATGTACACTGAGGCCACACACCCGGCATGCACACTGAGGCCAAACACCCGGAACCTCCGTGAATTTGGCGTGAAATCATGAAGGAGAGGATCCTCCATTTTATAGCTGCCAGCAAGCAAGCAACAGGACTGCGTGAAAATTAGTTATTTTGCAATAAGGAAGAGAGAGCCAGAGATGCAAACAGGCCAGGATCTCACAACTGTATCTACTGGAGAGCTTCACAGGAGAGTCCATGGCAGAACAAAGCAGTGCTGGTGTGAGCTGTATACAGAGCCCCAGATTCTCTAGTGAACAACTCATTAAGAAGAAACAGCCCAGGATCTCACAACTGAATCTGCTGGAGAGAGCTGCTCAGGAGAGTCCACGGCAGGACAAAGCAGTGCTAGTGTGAGCTGGAGACAAGAGCTCCACAGCCTCTGGTGAACAACCCATTAAGAAGGAACTGAAAACGGGAACAAAGCAGAACCAAGATATTTTCTTGAGATATAGTTTTAATTGTGCCAATGCAAATCAGGATGCAAAGCCCATGTGTATTATATGTAGGGAAGTACTGGTAAATAAAAGTTTAAAACCCTCCAATCTTCAAAGGCACTTGAAGACTAAGCACAGCGAGTTTGAGGACAAACCTCTTGATCTTTTTCAAAGGATGCAGCGAGAATTAAATCGTCAGCTGAAGTCCTTAGCAAAAATGTAACTTTGAATGACGAAGCAGTGAGGACCCATCTGTCGCATTAAAGGTAAGCAATAATGGTGTGTCACAAAGGGCGGCCGGCATCGGTCGCGAATGTGGGCCGGCATGGGTCCCGAAGGTCTGCCGGTCGGTAAAAGAGGGTCTCTCTTTTACCTACGGAGCCCTATCAAATTCCTGGATGTGATAATGGGAATGATTGCTCCTTCCTCCTGCCAATGAATTGGTGGACAGTGCCTGTGCTGTACTCCAGGTCGTAAGATGGTACGAGCCTGGAAATATATCAATGTGTGTTCCCAATAAACCGGTTCCTGCCCCGAACGATCAGACTGACGATGAAGCTAAATCTGACTGATGCTGTGTGCTTTGTTATGAGTACCACACAGTTCAAAGAACAGCGAAGAAATGTTGAATGTTGCGCAGGCTTGAAGAGGATTCCAGGAAAAACACAGGAAAAAAAGAGAGGGAAAAAACCACCTGCAGCTTTATAAAAATGGATCAAGGAATTGCCCTGAAACCCAACAAATTTGGGGAGGCAGTGGTAGAGTAGTATTGTCACTGGACTAGTGAACCAGAACCCCAGGGTAATGCTCTGAGGCCCTGGGTTTGAATCCTGCCACTGCAGATGGTTAAATTTGAATTCAATAAAAATCTGGAATTAAAAGTCTAATGACGATTGTTGTAAAGACCCATCTGGTTACAGGGGTGGGGTTACTAGGTTACAGGAATAGAATGATGGTGTGGGCTTGGGTAGGGTGCTCTTTCCAAGAGCCGGTGCAGACTCGATGGGCCAAATGGCCTCCTTCTGCACTGTAAATTCTATGAAACTATGAAACCATGGTTCACTCATGTCTTTTTAGGAAAGGGAATCTGCCATCCTTACCTGGTCTGGCCTACATGTGTGGTTAATGCTAAACTGTTCCCTCAAGGGAAATTAGGGATGGGCAATAAATGTTCGACCAGCCGATGACACCCATGTCCCATGAACGAATAAAAAAAATTGCAGCAGCATTTGTTTTAAATCAGAACACAGTTTTGAAAATGAAATGAAGGATACAATGCTGCAGAGCTGGCAGCTCACAATGTTCAAAAAAGTGCACTTGCTGAGACTCCAAAAGCACGGGAAGATCAAATACCAGGAAAGCCGACAGAATTCAACATACCTAGACCTGCAAGACAAAGAAGTTTTCTTGGCCGGGATTCTCCCCTACCCGGCTGGGGTTGGCGTGAATCCCGCCCCCGCCGTCCTCCGAATTTTCCATCCCTCCATAAGTCGGCGAGGCGTGAATCGCGCCGCCCGCCTCGGAGAATGGCGGAGACCGGCGGGATTCAATGGGCCCCGGGGCTGCCCGAATTCTCCAGCCCACGATGGGCGGAAGTCCCGCTGGTTTTTTGCCGGTCCCGCCGGCGTGGATCAGACTAGGTCCCTTACCAGCGGGACCTGGCGGTGTGGGTGGGCTCCGGGGTCCTGGGGGGAGGGCGCGGGGCGATCTGGCCCCGGGGGATGCCCCCACGGTGGCCTGGCCCACGATCGGGGCCCATCGATCCTCGGGCGGGCCTGTGCCGTGGGGGCACTCTTTTCTTACGCGTCGGCCATGTCAGCCTCCGTGATGGCCGACACGTAGGTGAGCGCATTCACGGGGATGACGTCAGCAGCCGCTGACACTCCCACGCATGCGCGGACTCTCACCGGCCGGCAAAGTCCCTACGGCCCGGCTGGCGTGGCGCCAAAGGCCTTCTACGCCAGCTTGCGGGGCGCAAACCACTCCAGCGCGGCCTAGCCCCTGAAGGTGCGGAGGATTCCCCCCGCCCGCCGGGTACGGGAGAATCCCGTCCAGTATGTCGAGAGGCTAGGTTTCTATTTCATGGCAAACTAAATTACTGCTAAGGTAAACATAGAGCTATCCTGCTGAGCGTGCGAACCTTATCAGGAGACCTTGGCCCCAGATGCACCCAGCACTAAGATGCCGAAGGCCTCTCTCTGTACTGTAAAACTATGACTCTAATAAGTTAGTGGAGCTTGTGAAGCACCAATTCCTGCCAGAACTATCTGTCATTATGCAGCGCTTCAGGTTCAACGCAAGAGTTCATGCTCCAAGAATCTACTGCGACCTTTCTAGCGAACCTAAAACACCTCACCAAGTACGGTGAGTTTGGTGATGTCTTGAATGATAGACTGCAGGACAGGCTGGCATGCAAGATGAACGATAACGTGATACTGCGTCATTTCAAAAGCACTCTAGAACTTTCTTTCACCATAGAGAGTGTTGCAAGAGATTCTCAGGATTTACAACACATGAACAATGGAGCACTATACCATGTTAGGCAGAAGCCTGCTGCAGAGCAGAGCACAATGGGCAACACAGCAGATTTTCAGTGCAATTCTCTATCTAACAAATGATAAGTCAGGAAGCCTACCTACAATGCATCAGCTAACAAGGTACGCATTTGCTATTGGTGTGGAGGGAAACATGGACCAGATGCATGAGGTTTATAGAGGCAGAGTGCCACAAGTGAGGATGCCTGGCTAGGCAGTGCAGGACAAAATGTAAATCAACAGTAGAGCAGAGTGCAAATCTGATCCAAGTCAACAGACATTATGGAAGGTGCTGCTGCTGCATACTCTTTGTATCAGGCAAATATTCAGCCTGGAGCCCAGTTACCAGTGGCGTATCGCAGGATCAGTTCTGGGTCCTCTGCTGTTTGTGATTTTCATTAATTACTTGGATGAGGGAGTTGAAGGGTGGGTCAGTAAATTTGCAGACGATACGAAGATTGGTGGAGTTGTGGATAGTAAGGAGGGCTGTTGTCGGCTGCAAAGGATGCAGAGCTGGGCTGAGAAGTGGCAGATGGAGTTTAACCCTGAAAAGTGTGAGGTTGTCCATTTTGGAAGGCCAAATATGAATGCGGAAAACAGGGTTAACGGTAGGGTTCTTGGCAATGTGGAGGAGCAGAGAGATCTTGGGGTCTATGTTCATAGATCTTGGAAAGTTGCCACTCAAGTGGATAGATCTGTGCAGAAGGCCTATGGTGTGCTAGCGTTCATTAGCAGAGGGATTGAATTTAAGAGCCGTGAGGTGATGATGCAGCTGTACAAAACCTTGGTAAGGTCACATTTGGAGTACTGTGTTCAGTTCTGGTCACCTCATTTTTTTATTTTTTAAAAAAATAATTTTTATTCAAATTTTCACATTTTAACAAAAAAGAAAACAATAACAGAAAATTCTAAGAACAAAAAAAAACAGAACCCCCCCGTAAATACAAAAGAGACAATAAATTAACGCCCGTCATTGGCAAAAACAGATATTCAACCCAAAACAAAAACAAAGAGACAACCCCCCCCCCCCCCCCCCCCCCCCCCCCCCACCGAACTTTTGTTTTTACCGTTCTGCCAGGAGATCTAGGAATGGTCGCCATCTCCTGAAAAACCCCTGCACTGACCCCCTTAGGGCACATTTCACCCTCTCCAATTTAATAAACCCCGTCATATTGTTGACCCAGGCCTCCACGCTTAGGGGCCTCGCATCCGTCCACTGAAGAAGAATCCTCCGCCGGGCTACTAGGGACTCAAAGGCCAGAACACCGGCCTCTTTCGCCTCCTGCACTCCCGGCTCCACTGCAACCCCAAATATTGCGAGTCCCCAGCCTGGATTGACCCTGGATCCTACCACCCTCGATACCGTCCTTGCTACACCCTTCCAAAATTCCCCCAGCGCTGGGCATGCCTAGAACATGTGGACATGGTTTGCTGGGCTCCCTGAGCACCTAATACACCTGTCCTCGGTCCCAAAAAAATGGCTCATCCTTATCCCGGTCATATGAGCCCTATGCAGTACCTTAAACTGTATGAGGCTAAGCCTCGCACACGAAGAGGAGGAGTTCACCCTTTCTAGGGCATCCACCCACGTCCCCTCCTCAATCACCTCACCCAGCTCCTCCTCCCATTTATCTTTCAGCTCCTCCACCGAGGCCTCGTCTTACCTCCTGCATTAACTGGTACACTTCCGAGATCCTCCCCTCTCCAACCCACACCCCCGAGAGCACCCTGTCCTGGACCCCACGCGGCGGCAGCAGGGGGAACCCCGCCACCTGCCGCCTGACAAACGCCCTTACTTGCATGTACCTAAAGGTGTTCCCCGGGGGGAGCCTGAACTTCCCTTCCAGCTCACCCAGGCTCGCAAACTTCCCGTCTATGAACAGGTCCCCCAGCCTCCTGACACCTGCCCTGTGCCAACTCAGGAACCCGCCATCAATTCTCCCCGGAACAAACCGGTGGTTCCCCCGTATCGGGGACCCCATCGAGGCCGCCATCTCCCCCCTGTGCCGCCTCCAATGCCCCCAAATCTTGAGGGTAGCTGCCACCACCGGGCTCGTGGTATACCTCGTCGGAGGGAGTGGCAGCGGCGCCATTGCAAGTGCTTCCAGGCTCGTAACCACACAGGACGCCATCTCCATCCTCTTCCATGCTGCCCCTTCCCCATCCATTACCCACTTACGCACCATCGCTGCGTTGGTAGCCCAATAATACCCACAGAGGTTGGGCAACGCCAGCCCCCCCCCCCCCCCCCCCCCCATCCCTGCCCCGCTCCAAGAACACCCGTCTCACCCTTGGAGTCCCGTGTGCCCACATAAACCCCAGAATGCTCCTGTTAACCCGCCTGAAAAAGGCCTTCGGGATAAGGATGGGGAGGCACTGGAACAGGAACAGAAACCTCGGGAGCACCGTCATCTTGACTGACTGCACCCTACCCGCCAAAGACAGCGGCAGCATGTCCCACCTCTTAAACTCCTCCTCCAATTGCTCCACCAGCCTTGTGAGGTTTAGCTTATGCAAGGCCCCCCAGCTCCTGGCCACCTGAACGCCCAAGTACCTGAAGCTCCTCTCCGCCCTTTTCAGTGGGAGCCTCCCAATCCCCCCCTCCTGGTCCCCCGGGTGTACCACAAACAGCTTGCTTTTCCCAAAGTTAAGCTTATACCCTGAGAAATCCCCAGATTCCCGGAGAATCTCCATCACCACCGGCATTCCCCCCACCGGGTCCGCCACATACAACAATAGGTCATCTGCATAGAGTGACACTCGGTGCTCCTCCCCACCCCGGACCAGCCCCCTCCAATCCCCCGACTCCCTCAGCGCCATAGCCAGGGGTTCAATTGCCAGCACAAAAAGTAGGGGAGACAGGGGACACCCCTGCCTCGTCCCTCGGTATAATCGAAAATACTCCGACCTCCTCTTATTCGTGGCCACACTCGCCATCGGGGCATTATACAGCCTCACCCAACTGACAAACCCCTCCCCAAACCCGAACCTTTCCAGCACCTCCCACAAGTACCCCCACTCTACCCTATCAAAGGCCTTCTCCGCATCTAGCGCCACCACTATCTCCACCTCCCCTTCCACCGCCGGCATCATAATAACGTTCAAGAGCCTCCGTATATTAGTGTTCAGCTGCCTCCCCTTCACAAACCCCGTTTGTTCCTCGTGGATAACCTGCGGCACACAATCTTCTATCCTCGTGGCTAAGATCTTTGCCAACAACTTGGCGTCCACATTCAGGAGTGAGATCGGCCTGTATGACCCACACTGCAGGGGATCCTTGTCTCGCTTAAGGATCAAGGAGATCAGCGCCCGAGACATAGTCAGGGGCAAAGCCCCCCCCCCCCCCTCCCTTGCCTCGTTGAAGGTCCTAACCAACAGGGGGCCCAGCAGGTCTGCATACGCCTTGTAAAATTCAACCGGGAACCCATCCGGCCCCGGCGCCTTCCCCGACTGCATGTTCCCTATCCCTTTAACCAGCTCCTCAAGCTCAACTGGCGCCCCCAGACCCTCCACCCGTCCCTCCTCCATCCTCGGGAATTTCAGCCGGTCCAAAAAGCGCCCCATCCCCCCCTTCTCCGCTGGAGGTTTGGACCGATATAGTCTCACATAAAAGTCCCTGAAGACCCCATTCATGTCTACCCCCCTCCGCACCACATTTCCTCGCCGGTCCTTAACTCCACCAATCTCCCGAGCCTCATCCCGCTTATGGAGCTGGTGTGCCAGCATCCTACTCGCCTTCTACCCATACTTGTACACCGCACCCTGAGCCTTTCTCCATTGAGCCTCTGCCTTTCTAGTGGTCAACAAGTCGAACTCAGCACGAAGGCTGCGCCACTCCCTCAGCAATCCCGCCTCCGGGGCCTCCGCGTACCTCCTGTCCACCCTCGCCATCTCCCCCACCAATCTCTCCCTTTCTCTCTGTTCCCCTCTCTCCCTGTGGGCCTGAATGGAGATTAACTCCCCCCGAACCACCGCCTTCAGCGCCTCCCAGACCGTCCCCACTCGGACCTCCCCATTATCGTTGGCCTCCAGGTACCTCCCGATGCATCCTCGAACCCGCCCCCTCACATCCTCGTCCGCCAGCAGCCCCACCTCCAAGCACCACAGCGGGCGCTGGTCCCTCTCCTCCCCCAGCTCGAGGTCCACCCAATGCGGGGCATGGTCAGAAATGGCTATCGCCGAGTACTCAGCGTCTACTACCCCCGCAATCAGCGCCCTACTCAAAACAAAGAAGTCGATCCGGGAGTAGGCCTTATGCACATGGGAGAAGTATGAAAATTCCCTGGCCCTCGGCCTCGCGAACCTCCAAGGATCCACCCCTCCCATCTGGTCCATAAACCCCCTCAGAACCTTAGCCGGCGCAGGCCTCCTACCCGTCCTGGAACTGGATCGATCCAGTGGCGGATCCAGCACCGTGTTGAAATCCCCCCCCCCCCCATTATCAGGCCCCCCACCTCCAAATGTGGAATCTGGCCCAACATGCGCCGCATGAAACCCGCATCATCCCAATTCGGGGCATATACATTGACCAGCACCACCCGCTCCCCTTGCAGCTTGCCGCTCACCATCACGTACCTCCCGCCGCTGTCTGCCACCACACTCGACGCCTCAAACCCTCTTCCCCACCAGGATCGCCAGCCCCCGGTTTTTTGCATCCAGCCCCGAATGAAACACTTGGCCGACCCACCCCTTCCTCAACCTAACCTGATCCGCCACCTTCAGGTGCGTCTCCTGAAGCATAGCCACGTCCGCCTTCAGCCTCCTCAGGTGCGCGAACACGCGGGACCGTTTAACCGGCCCATTCAGTCCCCTCACATTCCAGGTGATCAGCAGGATCGGAGGGCCACCTGCCCCCCTCCCCCGTCGACTAGCCATTACCCTTCCGTAGTCCGCCACGTGCCCGCGCCCCCCCGCTCAGCCCGTTCCCCACAGCGACAGACCCCCATCCCGACCCCCTCTACACGCTCCAGCTCCTTCTTGGCCATTCCAGCAGCAACCCGGTATCCCCCCTTCTCCCCCCCCCCACCCTCCCCATCCCCCCCCCCCCCCCTCCCCCAAAGCCCCCCTAGCTGCGTAACTCCGGTCATTGTATTTCCGTAAGTCAGCCGACTCCTGCTGACCCCGGCTGTTCCCGCCACCCCAATTACCCTCCCCAGTGTCCCCCAACCATTCCCCAAATGCCGACCCCGCCGCCCTGCTTCTCCAGCGCGGGAGAGAGGCCCGCGCCCCCCATCCCAAGTCCCGCCTCCTGACCCAAAACGCGGGAAGACAGGCACATGGCCCAACAGGGCCGCGAGCCCCACCCAAACCCGTAACCAGTGAAATAATAAAAATCCCAACATGATATGATAAAACACCCAAGTAACCAGATAACAGTCCCGAAAAGCAGAAAAGAAAAGGCAAGACAGCAAAAAAAAACAAAAAAACATCGTCCAATAGAACCAAAAAGAGCGAAAGGATATCAAGGAGGACAAAGCCTCCGGGCTGCGTACAACGTTCCCCAGCCCCCAGTCCTCAGTTCAAGTCCAGCTTCTCTGCCTGGACAAAAGTCCAGGCCTCCTCCGGGGAGTCAAAATAAAGTTGGCGGTCTTTATAAGTGACCCACAGGCGTGCCGGCTGTAACAGGCCAAACTTGACCCCCTTCTCCCAGCCCTTCTCTTCGCCACCTCCACACTCCAGTCCTGGTAAATCCTGATCTCCGTATTCTCCCACTTACTACTCCTCTCCCTCTTCGCCCAACGAAGCACACACTCACGGTCGACCAAGCGTTGAAATCGGACCAGCACCGCCCTGGGTGGCTCGTTCGGCCCGGGCTTCCGCAGCAGCACCCGATGGGCACTCTCCAGCTCCAGGGGTGCCCGGAACGACCCCGCGCCCATCAGCGAGTTCAGCATCAGGACCATGTAGGCCCCCAAATCCGAACCTTCCAGCCCCTCCGGGAGGCCCGAAATCCGCAGATTCTTCTGACGGGAGCGGTTCTCCATCTCCTCCATCCTTGCCAACCATTTCTTGTGAAGCGCCTCGTGCGACTCCACCTTCACCGCCAGGCCCAGGAGTCCGTCCTCGTTCTCCGAAGCCTTTTGCTGCAGCTCCCGAATCTCTGCCGCCTGAGCCGTCTGAGTCCCCCGAGCCTGTCCAGCGATGCCCTCAACGGCTCCAGGATCTCAGCTTTTAGTTCCTGGAAGGAGCGCAGCAGCAGCTCCTGCTGCTCCCTCGCCCACTGCTGCCACGCTGCCGGTTCCCCGCCCACCACCATCTTGTCCTTTTTGCCTCGCACCTTCTTCTGCTGCAAAGTTGATTTTCTGGTCGCTCCACTTCTAGTCCAGCCCATCCACCGGCCACCAAGCTGCGTTCCCACCTGGGGAAAAATCAAATCAGCGCCGCTGCGGGCCCTTAAAAGAGCCCTTGGTGGGATCTTTTCCTGTTGTTCCCTTTGCTGCTAGAATCCAGCTTTCACAAGGGGCCTCAGGTCAGCTTGAGGCCTCTAACACAGCCCTTCCCCCGCCTGCATGCTGAATAGGCTTTGTCTCTGCTGCAGCCCCAGCCAAATCCTACAGTTTCTGCGGGACTGGAAACCAAGAAACATATCATTCCTAGGTGAAAAAACTCCTCCTACATTCACCTTTACTTTTTCATAAAAATTCCACTCCATATTGCTTAAAAAATAGCTCTTTTCTGCGATCTTAGCAGGAGCTGCCGTGTGTGTGACCACTCACTCCATGGTGCACACCGGAAGTCCTGGTCGCCTCATTTTAGGAAGGATGTGGAAGCTTTGGAAAAGGTGCAAAGGAGATTTACCAGGATGTTGCTTGGAATGGAGTGTAGGTCTTACGAGGAAAGGTTGAGGGTGCTAGGCCTTTTCTCATTAGAATGGAAAAGGATGAGAGGCGACTTGATAGAGTTTATAAGATGATCAGGGGAATAGATAGAGTAAACAGTCAGAGACTTTTTCCTCTGGTGGAACAAACCATTACAAGGGGACATAAATTTAAGGTGAATGGTGGAAGATATAGGGGGGATGTCAGAGGTAGGTTCTTTACCCAGAGAGTAGTGGGGGCATGGAATGCACTGCCTGTGGAAGTAGTTGAGTCGGAAATATTAGGGACCTTCAAGCGGCTATTGGATAGGTACATGGATTACGTTAGAATGCTGGGGTGTAGATTGATTTGTTCTTAATCTGGGACAAAAGTTCGGAACAACATCATGGGCCATAGGGCCTGTTCTGTGTTGTATTTTCTAAGTTCTAAGTAATTACTGTTAAATCTGTGACCATAGCAGTGACAGTGCAAATGAATGGCAGGTAACTGCAGGTGGAGGTGGACACCAGTGTTTCAGCTACTGTTGTTGGGGAACACATGATCAAGTACCTCAGTGAAGGGAGTAAGCCGTTAACATTGGATCGCACGTCTGCCCAACTAAGAACCTACATTGGAGATTACATTTGCGTCAAAGGCATTGTTCCAGTCCGCTTCACACAGCAGATAATCCAGCTTCCTGTGATGGTTGTGGAAGGGGAGGAGCCCATCTTTTTGTTGAGATTGGCGGAAAGAAATAAAACTAAACTGGTCTGAAATATCCCATTTGATGTCCAATGGAATTCCAGAGCTTCTGAAGAAATATCACACTGTTTTTCAAGATGAATTGGGAAAACTGAAAGGCATGTAAGCTAAATTACACCTTGATCTCCAGGTAACACCGAGTTTTCTCAAGGCCGGGCCAGTGCCTAATTCCCTCAGGGGAAAAGTGGAAGCAGAGTTGCGTAGGTTGGAAAACCTGGGAATTATTCGGCCTGTCCAGTTTTCAGAGTGGGCTGCACCTATCGTCCCAGTTCTCAAGCGAGACCAGGCGACATGTCTGTCCGGTGATAACAAACTGAGCAGCAATGTTAGATAAGTAACCCATTCCCAGATTCGATATTGATATTGATATTTATTGTCATATGTACCGAAGTACAGTGAAAAGTATTTTTCTGTGGCCAAGGGAATATACACAGTACGTACATAGTAGGCAAAAGAATAATCAACAGAGAACACTGACAATGGTACATCAACAAATAGTGATTGGTTACAGTGCGAAACAAGGGCCAAACAAGAGCAGCATAGGGTGTCGTGAATAGTGTTCTTACAGAGAACAGATCAGTCCAAGGGAGAGTCGTTGAGGAGTCTAGTAACTGTGGGGAGAAAGCTGTTCCTATATCTGGATGTGCGGGTCTTCAGACTTCTGTATCTTCTGCCTGATGGAAGGATCCGGAAGAGGACAAAGCCTGGGGTGGGGGTCTCTGATAATGGGAGGGTGGCATGCTTGTGTGATGCGTTGGGCTGAGTTCACCACACTCTGCAATCAACGACCAGTACGCTAAGTTAGCAAGAGGCAAATCACTCACCAAGCTAACTATGAGTTGTGCCTATCAGCAGATGGAATTGGACAGCGTGTCAAGGGAGTATGTGACAATCATGTGTAAGTTTTTAGCAAACGATTATGAGGGGATGGATGGAGCATCACGTGTCACTCTATGCTGACGACCTACTTGGTGTATGTTTCGGACCCACTGGAGAGCATGGAGAGGATTATAGGCCTGTTGGGGAGGTTAGGGGCGTTCTTGGGGTATAAGTTGAATGTCGGGAAAAGTGAAATGTTCCCAGTGAATGTGTTGGGGTGGCAAACCAATTTAGGGGGGATGCCATTTAAGGTGGCTAGAATCAGGTTTAGATACCTGGGATTCAGATGACGAGGGAATGGGTGATGCTTCACAAGTGGAATTTAATGAAGCTGGAGGAGGCGGCTAGGGAAGATCTCAAGAGGTGGGTTCTGTTGCAATTGACTTTGGCGGGAGGGTCCAAGTGCTGATGAAGAACATTCTGCCGAGGTTCCTGTTCATTTTCCAGACATTCCTGGTCTTTCTACCAAAGATCTTTTCGAAAACTGGACACAATTATTTTGGACTTTGTATGGGCAGGGAAGGCGCTAAGGGTTAGGAGGACCCTGTTATTGAGGCAGAGGCAGGGGAAGATTGGCATTGCCGAACCTGCTTCATTACTATTTGGTGGCAAACGTGGAGAAGGTGAGGCGATGGTGTGAAGTAGAAGGGGTAGAATGGGATAGATTGGAGGAGGAATCCTGGAAGGGATCCAGCTTAAAGGCTACAGTGACAGCAGCGTTGCCAGTGGCATCAAGGAAACACTCAGAGAGCCCGGTGGTATAGTCTGCAGTGAAGATCTGGAGCCAGTTGAGGAGGCACTTTAGGATGGAAGGGTTGTCAGTGTTAACGACGTTGTGTGAAAATCATGTGTTTGAGCCAGGGAAGTGGATGGCATGCAAATGAGGTGGAGAGAAGTGGGGCTGGTCAAGGTGAGGGATATCTGGAAGAAGGTGTTTGCCAATCTGGAGGAATTGAGGGAGACAGTACAGCTCCCAGGAGGAAGTGTGTTTAGGTACCTGCAGGTAAGGGACTTTGCGTGGAAGGTCTGGATGTGCGGGTCTTCAGATTTCTGTATCTTCTGCCTGATGGAAGGATCTGGAAGAGGACAAAGCCTGGGTGCGAGAGGTCTCTGACAATGCTGACTGCCTTTCTGAGGCAGCTGGAGGTGTAGACAGAATCAGTGGGAGGATGGCAAGCTTGTGTGATGCGTTGGGCTGAGTTCACCACACTCTGCAATCGACGACCAGTACGCTAAGTTAGCAAGAGGCAAATCACTCACCAAGCTAACTATGAGTTGTGCCTATCAGCAGATGGAATTGGACAGCGTGTCAAGGGAGTATGTGACAATCATGTGTAAGTTTTTAGCAAACTATGGAGAGTTTCCTGCAGGGACCATATGTGATTGTATACTTAGATGATGTACTGCTCACTGTACTGCCTGAAATTGAACAGTTAGCCAACCTCGAAGAAGTGCTGAAAAGGAAGCAGGTGTGTGTTTGAAGTGAGAGAAATGCACATTCCAGGTATCTGAGGTAACCTATCTAGGCCACAGAGTGGATGCTATGCTATTGCATCCTGTTAAAGAGAAGTTCAAACTATCAAGGACACACCATCACCCTGCAATGTGACAGAATTTAAGTTATTCCTATGGATGATATATTACTACAGCCATTTCTTACTGTGCTGATGGCAGGTGCCAGGTAGAAAATACAGCTGTGAACCAAGAGGAATACAGGAGGTTCAGAGCGAAGGTGAAAAAGCACAGTAGAGAAACGAGAGGGATTTTTTTCCCATAAATTTAGAGTACCCAATTAATTTATTTATTTAAGGGGCAATTTAGCGGGCCAATCCACCTACCCTGCACATCTTTGGGTTGTGGGGGCAAAACCCGTGCAATCATGGGGGAGAGTGTGCAAACTCCACACGGACAGTGACCCAGGACCGGGATTGATCCTGGGACCTCGGCGCTGTGAGACAGCAGTGCTAACCACTGCACTACCAAGAAAAGATTGGCAGCCAACATAAAGGAGAATCCCTTTAAAATAAATAGTAAACGGGTGGTAAAAGGAGCAGCAGTATGTTTAGGGACCTAAAAGGGCATTTACACATGGAAGCTGACGGCATGACTGAGGTATTAAATGGATTCTTTGCACTTGGCTTTACCAAAGAGGTAGATGCTACCCAAGGCATGGTGACAGACAAGGAAACTTCATCCCTCAAAGGGGTCAAAATTGATAAGGAGGAAGTGTTGAATAGACTGTCGGTACTGACATTTGACAAGACACCAGAACCGGATGAAATGCATCCAAGGATAGTGAAGAAAATTAAAATGGAAATTGTAAGGGTGCTGGCCATAAACTTCCAGCCTTGAATTCAGAGTGCACTCAGGGTGTTTTTTTGGAGCACTGCTTTCTGGAAACATCTAGGTCTTTTGGATCTGTAGTGAGGTAGGTTAAGGATCCACTAGGAAGTAGCAATCGCAATATGATAGAATTTAGCTTTCATCGAGTGTGAGAAAATTGAGACTGAAATATCAGTGTTGAACTTAAAGAAGTGAGGATGAAATTGGTCACAGTGGACTGGCTATAGAGATTAGTAGGTAAGACAATAGATGAGCAGTGTCAGACATTTAAGGAGATATTTCATGACTCCCAGCAAAAATGAGGAACTGACCACAGATAACCAAGGTAGTTAAGGAGGATATTAAGTTGAAAGTGGAAGCATATGAGATGGCAAAGGTTAGTGGTGCGTCAGAAGAGTGGAATAAATTCGGAATGCAGCAAAAATGGGCTAAAAAATAATCAAGGGAAAGAAAATAAACTATGAGGGCAAGTTGGCGAGAAAAATAAAAACTGACAATAAGAGCTTTTTTAAGTATATTAAAAGGGAGAGTGAAGGAAAAGAAAGCATTGGCCCCCGAGAGAATGAAACTGGAGAAGTAATTATGGAGAACAAAGAAATGGCAGAGGAGTTGAATAATAATAATAATCTTTATTATTGTCACAAGTAGGCTTACACTGCAATGAAGTTACTGTGAATCCCCTAGTCGCCACATTCCGGCACCTGTTCGGGTACAGAGAAGGAGAATTTAGAATGTCCAATTCACCTAACAAGCCGTCTTTTGGGACTTGTGGGAGGAAACCGGAGCACCCGGAGGAAATCCACACAGACACGAGGAGAACGTGCTAACTCCGCACAAACAGTGACCCAAGCAGGAAGCAACAGTGCTATCCACTGTACTACCATGCCACCAGATATTTTGCACTGGGCTTTTCTGTAAATTATACTATAAAGTGGTCATTTTAAAATCATAATGCAGTCAAACCTCAGGAAGTCTGTTGTTCGTAGCCCAGATCGAGCCAGATGTTCCGTCACCGAGAGTATCTACTGTTGCCTTATATGGGAACAGGTCATGTGCAACCCACACCACCAGAGATGGGACACCTGGGGTGGGCTCAGGTGACCTGCCAAAGAGTCATCAACCGGACCGTTGGTTGCTGGGACCCCCTCCCAAGACCTCATTGGCCAGAAGCCAGAGAAGTTTCTGGAAAAGCAAGTGGAGGGGGAAAGAAGTAGCCATCACAGAGACACCAGAGGCAGAAAACAAGCAGAAGACAAGCGCAAGGAAAGACTCAAAGCATCGAAGCAAAGAGTCAGTGTGTGAGATGACCCTGACCACACCAGAAGGAAACAAGCAAACAAGAAACAGCCAGCGAGAATCACCACAAAGAGGAACCAGAGGGACTCAGGGATTAGATCTATAACTTACCAAGCCACCTTTGTGGGTAATATAGTTGAATCCTGGTTGTTTCTTGTATGTTTGTTGGGTAATTTACAGGTTAAGTATATTTACTAAAGTGTGTTGCATTATATCCATATCCATATTTTGTTCTACTCATAAATAAAGACACCTGGGTAAACTTTAATTAAGGAGCTGGTTGAACAAAGAACAAAGAACAAAGAAAATTACAGCACAGGAACAGGCCCTTCGGCCGTCCCAGCCTGCGCCGATCCAGATCCTTTATCTAAACCTGTCTCCTATTTTCCAAGGTCTACTTCCCTCTGTTCCCGCCCATTCATATACCTGTCTAGATGCTTCTTAAATGATGCTATCGTGCCCGCCTCTACCACCTCCGCTGGTAAAGCGTTCCAGGCACCCACCACCCTCTGCGTAAAAAACTTTCCACGCACATCTCCCTTAAACTTTCCCCCTCTCACCTTGAAATCGTGACCCCTTGTAACTGACACCCCCACTCTTGGGAAAAGCTTTTGCTATCCACCCTGTCCATACCTCTCATAATTTTGTAGACCTCAATCAGGTCCCCCCTCAACCTCCGTCTTTCCAACGAAAACAATCCTAATCTACTCAACCCTTCTTCATAGCTAGCACCCTCCATACCAGGCAACATCCTGGTGAACCTCCTCTGCACCCTCCCCTAAGGCATCACATCCTTCTGGTAATGTGGCGACCAGAACTGCACGCAGTATTCCAAATGTGGCCTAACCAAAGTCCTATACAACTGTAACATGACCTGCCGACTCTTGTACTCAATACCCCGTCCGATGAAGGCAAGCATGCTGTATGCCTTCTTGACCACTCTATCAACCTGCGTTGCCACCTTCAGGGTACAATGGACCTGAACTCCCAGATCTCTCTGCACATCAATTTTCCCCAAGACCCTTCCATGGACCATATAGCCCGCTCTTGAATTTGATCTTCCAAAATGCATCACCTCGCATTTGCCTGGATTGAACTCCATCTGCCATTTCTCTGCCCAACTCTCCAATCTATCTATATTTTGTTGTATTCTCTGACAGTCCTCCTCGCTATCTGCAACTCCACCAATCTTAGTATCTGAATCTGAATCAGACAGATACAACAATAAGCATCACAGAAACAATATAAAATATGAAGGAGCAATGGGTGGTATGGTGGCACAGTGGTTAGCAGTGCTGCCTCACAGCGCCAGGGACCCAGATTCGATTCTGTAGTAGGTGACTGTGTGGAGTTTACCCGTTCTCCTTGTCTCTGCAAGGGTTTTCTCTGGATGCTCTGGTTTCCTCTCACAGTTCAAAGATGTGCGGGTTAGGTGGATTGGCCATGATAAATTTCCCATGGTGTCCAAACATTATGTGAGGTTATGGGGATAGGGAGGGGGAGTGGGCCTAGGTAGGGTGCTCATTCAAAGGGTTGGTGCACACTCGATGGTCTGAACGGTCTCCTTCTGCACTGTAGGGATTCTATGATTCTAAATACAGTCACCACCACAGGACAATTCATTTTCGGCAAACTAATGGGGTTAAAACCCCTGGACCTGATAGTTTGAACCCCAGGTCCTTAAAGAAGGTAACTACAGAGATTGTGGATGTATTGATGATCATTTTCCAAAAATCCTTGGATTCTGGAACTGTGCCAAAGGATTGGAAAACTGTCAATGTGGTACCCTTGTTCAAAAAACAGGAAACTACAGGCTAGTTAGTTTAATTTCTGTTAATGAAAAAATATTAGAATCAATTATTAAGGACAGCGGTGCATTTGGAAATTCACAATATGATCAGTATGGTTTCATGAAGGGGAAATCATGTCTGACAAATTTGGGGGAGGGGGGGGTGCATTATTGTAGTGTTTATTCTGTAACTTTATAGTGTGTTAATTTGCGTTGTTGTTAAAATGCTGGGTTGTTCATGGGGATGGGGCGAATGTATATGATTGTTAATATGATTGTTATTTTCGGTATTTTACTAAGGTGCGTTATTGTTGTATAAAATCAAAATTTCTCAATAAAAATTATTTAAAAAAAAAAAAAAAATTTACTACAGTTCCTTGAGGAGGTATGGGAAGTATGGTAACATAGTGATTAACACAGTTGCTTCACAGCTCCAGGGTCTCAAGTTTGATTCCCGACTTGGGTCACTGTCTGTGTAGAGCAGGGGTGGGCAAACTACGGCCCGCGGGCCGCATGCGGGCCGACAAAGGTTTTTATGCGGCCCGCCAATGAGGTGCCCGGAATCATAACCGGCATTTTTGAAAAGCCGCCGGGGAAAAGCCGCTGAAGTAAATGCGCTTATTGAATAAGCGCATTTACTTCAGCGGCTTTTCCCGGCGGAAATTCAAAAATGCCGGTTATGATTCCGGGCACCTCATTGGCGGGCCGCATAAAAACGCGCGTAGTGGGGTGGATGAGTGGGGCTGTCTCATTGGTCGGTTTAGTTGGGTGTGCGACCAATAGGAGTCCAGGTTACAAACAATAAGCCTTATTACTGTTTGTAACCTGGACTCCTATTGGTCGCACACCCAACTAAACCGACCAATAAGGCAGCCCCACTCATCCACCCCACTACGGCGTTTTTATCGTTGACTCGGCTAGGCTGTGCTTCTGTTAGTGTTAAGGATCAGCACAAGCAACTTGACACCTGATTTCAACAAACTGGTAAATGACTGCAGTCAGATGCATCATTCTCACTGACATTGTTCTGTTACTTACTGAGTTACTTTGTTTTTCAAATAAATGTGCTTTTTTTTCTTTAAAGACCTTTTATTTTGGCTATTTAAAATATTAATTATTTTACTTAATATACTATGCGGCCCTTTAAAATTGTGAATTTCTGAATGTGGCCCTTGCACGGAAAAGTTTGCCCACCCCTGGTGTAGAGTCTCACGTTCTCCCTGTGTGTGCATGGGTTTCCTCCGGGTGCTCCGGTTTCCTCCCACAATCCAAAGATGTGCAGGTTAGGTGGATTGGCCATTCTAAATTGTCCTTAGGCAAAAAGATTAGGTGGGGTTACGGGGATAAAGGGGGATAGGGTGGAGGTATGTGCTTAAGTAGAGTGCTCTTCGGGGGCCTCCACGGGAGTGAGGTGGGGTGAGGGGCTGCAGCCATCGGAGCCTGGTAGAACAGGTTTCGGTGAGTTGAGCCGGGGTGAAAAGTTGGGAGAAAGAACTGAGGTTGGGGGGGAGAGGAGGGGAGGAGTCGGGGAAGGGGGGGGGGAGGTGTCTACAATTCATGGGTGCCATTCACGGTACTCTTTCGGGAATTGGATGGCATTAAATATTACGGGGGGGGGGGGGGGGTGTTGGGGGGGTGGACTATATGTGTCACGGTGACCAGGGGTGTTTCCTGATTCCTTTTTCTTTTTTCCTTTTTTCCTCCTTGGGAGTTTTAGTTTTATTTGATGCATATATTGTCAGGAGGGGCGTTATTTGGCAGGTGGTGGGAGGATGGGATCGTTGTTGTTGGTAGGGGGATTGACATTGTATTCGTTACCATTTACTGTTTGTTGGTGGGGGGTAAATCCTGAAGAAAATGTGAAAATGGAGAATAAAAATATATTTTTTTTAAAAGTAAAGTGCTCTTTCCAAGGGCCGGTGCAGACTCGATGGGCTGAATGGCCTCCTTCTGCACTGTAAATTCTATGGTATCAGCCAGAGAACCAGTCAATGTTGTATATTTGAATTTTCAAAAACATTTGGTAAGGTGCCACACAAAAGGTTACTACGCTCATGGCGTTGGAGGTCTGGCAAGATTAGAGGATTGGGTAACAGCAAGCAGCGAGTAGCACTAAGGGGGTCTTTCTCAGGTTGGAGGGCAGTAGCCAGTGAGGTGCCACAGGGATCAATGCTGAGACCGTAACTCTTCACAATTTATATTAATGATTTGGAGGAAGGAACAGAGTGCACTGTGCCAAATTTGCAGATGATACAAAGGTGGGAGAGAGGCAGGTTGTAAGGAGGATAGAAATAGCTTACAGAGAGATATTGACAGGTTAAGTGAGTGGGCAGAAAACTGGCAAATGGGATTCAATATGGGAAAATGTGAGACTGCTCATTTTGGAAGAAAGAATGAGACGGCGGATTATTGTTTAAATGGAGAGACACTGCCGAAAGATGTTACACACAGGGACTTGTGGTGGGGGGGGGGTGTTCAAACCCAGAAAGCTAGAATGCAGGAGCCGAAGGTAACAGGGGAGGCAAATAGAATGATGGCTTCTATTTCAAGAGGACTGGAGTCTAAAAGTAGAGGTGTTGCTGCAAATGTTCAAGGTACCATTGAGTCCACATTTAGAATACTGTGTACAGTTTTGGTCCCCATATTTTTTTTTTAAAATATTTTTTATTCTCCTTTTTCACATTTTTTCCCAAATTTACACCCTCCAACAACAAACAATAATCAGTAACAAATATATCAATCCCCATATCAATAACAACGATCCCATCCTCCCACCAAACCCCAAACATTAGCCCACATGTTCACACAAACAAATGACGAAAAGGAATCAGGGATCACCCATAGTCGCCATTAACGCACACAGCCCCCCTCCCCCAATCCTTTCACCCACACACCCCAACTAATGTTCGATGTTATCCAGTTCTTGAAAGTGCATAATGAATAATGCCCATGAATTGTAGAACCCCTCCCTCCTTCCCCTCAGTTCAAACTTAACCTTCTCAAGAGTCAAGAATTCCAACAGGTCCCCCCGCCACGACAGGGCACAGGGTGGAGAGGTTGCTCTCCAACCTATTAGAATCCGCCTTCGGGCGATCAACGAGGTGTGGTGAATGTATAATATGTATAATTCACACTGTGCATCACTGCGTCCCTGTGGGCTCCATCTGTGAGCTGTTGCGCGGCTCTGCCCACAGGGGGAGATGAGGAGCATGTACAGAGCTCCACCCTGGCTCCTCCCACTACCAGAAGTATAAAATGCTGAGGTCTTGCGAGCCTGCCCTCAGTTCATCTGGTCGCAGGCAGGCTCAGTTGTAAGTCGATTAAAGCCACAGTTTACTTCTACTCGTGTCTTGAGTGAATTGATGGTCGCATCATGAAGCGAAGGCTACAACATCTGCCTCTGCACCCGTTTCTGACCCTGGCTGGTCCGACACCCCAAATATGGCCTCCCAGGGGCCTGGGCCCAGTTTCACGTGCACCACTTTTGTCGTCAGCACCTCCTCCAGCAATGTGGAGGCCGGCTCCACCGGGAAGCTCTGTATCTCCTTCCTGGCAAAATCTCAAACCAGCATGTATCTAAACATTTCTCCCTGCTCCAGCCCATACTTCGCTTCCAGCTCCTTTAATCCTGCAAACCGACCCCTAAGAAACAAATCTTTTAGTGTCTTAATCCACTTCTCCTCCTCTTTCTGAAAATTTCCATCCCACTTCCCTGGCTCAAATCTGTGGTTCCCCCGAATCGGCATTTCCCTTGACCCTGCCCCCAACCCGAAGTGTTGGCGAAACTGCCTCCCAATTCTCAATGAAACTATTATTACCGGACTCCCTGATTATTTCCCCGGGACCATTTGGAGCGGCACTGTTGCTAGTGCTTTCAATCCCGACGCCCAGCACAAACCCTCCTCCATTCTGACCCACTGGGAATCAACCCCTCTGACCCAGCACCGCTGGTCTCCTTATTTAAGGAAAGGTATATTATCATTGGAGGCAGTACAGAGAATGTTTACTAGAATGATCACAGGTATGGAGGAACTGCTAAATGAGGAAATATTAAACAGGTTGAGTCTGTGCTCCTTGGAATTCAGAAGAATGAGAGGTGATATCTTTGAAACATATAAGGGATGGGATTCTCCGTCCTGCCAGGCCCGTTTTCCGGTGCAGCGCATCCCTGCCGGTAGCGCGATCCTCCGTCCTGGCAGCCGGCCAATGGGGTTTCCCATTGTGGCCATCCCACACCATTGGGAAACCTGCAGGCATGAGTGCACTGTCAGCAAAGTGAAGGATCCCGTTGACGAAGAATCCCGCAGAAGGGCATATTAGGGCAGTGTTCTTCAAAGTCGGGGGCACGACCCGCGGATGGGTCACAGGCGGGTGTCGGGAGGGTTGTGGAGCCATCCTTCACAGCGCTCCCAATCGCGCAAATCCCTGCGCAGCAGCTAGCTTTTAATAACGCCGGCTGCAAGCGGCCTTTAAAATGGGCGTGAACATGTAAAATAAATTTGGCCGCATTGCGCACGTGCGCACGATCATCGGCGCGCATGCGCAGTGCGACTGCTATTTTTTTAAACGGTCGCAGCTTTTTGTTTTACAAGTTCGGGGGGTTTTATTCATTTCATTCCTTTATTTTATTCATTTAATTTTTTTTTCATTTATTTTATTAATTTTATTTTTTTTTACAAGTTCGGGGGGGTTTTATTTAATAAAACTTTACGGCAGAAAATGCAGAACTTTGGACAGATGGAGACTCCATACTTTACAACACTGGAGGGCTTCACCTTCATCCAAAAGGTTCCATTGGAGGAGCGCGTACGAGGGCCAAAGAGACCCAAAACCATTTCCTCCATTTTTATCAGCAGCAAACAAGGTAAGAGAAAATGGTGGGTCGCTCAGGTCGGCTGGCGTGGATCGCGAAGGTCAGCCGGTGTGGGTTGCGAAGGTCGGGCGGGTTGGGTCGCGGAGGTCGGCCGGGTTGGGTCCCGAAGGTTGGCCGGTTGGTAAAAGTGGGTCCCCGGAAAAAAAGTTTGAAGGACACTGTCTTAGGGAATCGGGAAGGGTAAATGCTGGGAGGATGTTTCCACTACTGGGAGAGTGTAGGACCAGAGGGCAATGGTCACAGAATAAGGGCATGCTCATTTAAGGATTTGAAGAAGCATTTCTTCTCTCAATGAGTGGTGAATCTTTGGAAATCTTTACCTCAAGAAGCTTTGGAGGCCAATTTATGGTCAATTCAAGGCTGAGATCGATAGGTTTTTGATCAGTGGGGAATTCAGGGTTACTGAGAAAAGGCAGGAAAGTGGACTTATTGAGTGTTAGATTATTTATGATCCTATTAAAGGCAGAGCAGGTTCAAAAGGGCTGAATGGCCCACTCCTGTTCCTATTTCTTATGGTCATATGGACCTGGGAGTATATGTGCATAGATCATTGAAGGTGGCTGGACAGATTGAAAGATCAGTTGACAAAGCTTATATTATTTAAGAGATTTCACCAATACCTCTATAGGCAGCATTGTATTATTGTATCTGACCATAAACCACCAACAGGCCTATTCAGCGACATTAAAGCTCTACCACCTATAGCTTCATTGAGAATCCAGTGTTGGTCTCTGAAAGGCAACACGGTACCACAGTGTTGCTTCACAGCGCCAGGGACCCGGGTTCAATTCCCGGCTTGGTCACTATCTGTGCGGAGTCTCCACATTCTCCCCGTGTCTGTGTGGGTTTTATTTGGGTGCTCCGGTTTCCTCCCACATATCTCAAAAGATGTGCTTGTTAAGTGAATTGGACACTCTGAATTCTCCCTCAGTGTTCCCGAACAGGTGCCGGAATGTGGCGACTAGAGGATTTTCACAGTACCTTCATTGCAGTGTAATGTAAGCCTACTTGTGACACTAATAAAGATTATTATTATGCTATCAGTTTATGAGTACACATTCGTGTATTGCGCTGGCTCACATATGACCAATGCAAATACACTTAGTCATCTTCAGTTACTGAGCAGTTCTGCGAACAGACCCGTTGCACAAGAATTAGTGTTGTTAAATTTATTGGATTCATCGCCTGTTTGCACCAAAGAGATCAGGAATTTGACAAGCAGAGACCCAGTGCTGTCAAAAGTTAGAGACTTCATTGTATAAGTTGGCCAGGTACACTTGTGTCTGGTGACCTATGTCCCTTTTATTCCAGAAGCACTGAACAGAGTTGTCAGGATGTAGGGGTTCCAGAATCGCGGTGCCTTCCCAGGACAAGGAGGCACTCTTGGCAGAGCTCAATGGTGCACACCCAGGTTTGTCAAGGATGAAGATGTTGGCACATAGTTATTTCTGGCGGCCAAGGTTAGACAGTAAAAGGGCAGCACGGTGGCACAGTGGTTAGCATTGCGGCCTACGGTACTGAGGACCCGGGTTCGAATCCCGGCCCTGGGTCACTGTCCGTGTGGAGTTTGCACATTCTCCCCGTGTCTGCATGGGTTTCACCCCCACAACCCAAAGATGTGCAGGATAGGTAGATTGGCCACTCTAAATTGCCCCTTAATTGGAAAAAAAATTGGGTACTCTAAAATTTTTTAAAAACACATTTAAAAAGAAGGTTATACAGTAACACTGAGAACATGGTTAAACACTGTTCCCTTTGCCAGACGCACCAGAAACACCCTTATTCAGCTCCTCTTCACTCATGGGAATGGCCAGGCTGTCCTTGGGTCAGGCTGTATATTGATTTTGTGGAACCATTTTGAGGCACCATGTCCCTGTTACTCATCAATGCAAATTTGAAATGGTTTGATGTCTGTGAGGCAAAGATGCCACCTTCAGCAGCAACTATTGAGAAGTTACATAACTCCTTTAGTATACATGGGTTGCCTGAGATCATTGTCTTTGACAAGGGGACATCTTTCACCCTGTGCAGAATCTCAGAGGTTTACAGACCTGAACACCATCCAACACATAAAGACCCTGGTATCCTTTCGTCAAATGCTCTTGCTGAAAGAGCCGGGGTGGGGGGGATAGGGAGGGTGATGCAACGAGGCAGGGAGGTAGAAGAAGCATGGTCAGGGGTGGAGAAGGGGGCCATCTTGGATGGGCCAGGTATAGAGTGGAATCAACGGGGCTAGAACGAAAAAGAGAAGATGACAGATGAATGGAGAGGAATGGTGGTGCAAGCTTCCGGTAAGGCTGACAACGTGGAACCTGTGAGGGCTCAATGGGCCATTTAAAAGATCACTGTTTTTTTCCGCACCTCAGGAGCTTGAATACCCAGGTAGTCTTTCAGCAGACACATCACCGCATGAAAGACCAGATTAGGCTAAGGAAGGGGTGGGTTGGTCAGGTTTTCCACTCGAGGTTTGATTCAAAGTTGCGGGGAGTGGCAATGTTGATGAGTAAGAATACGGGGTTTGTGAGTGCGAAGGAAGTGAGGGGCCCGGGTGGGAGATATGTGATTGGGAGTGGGGTATTAGAAGGGATGCCAGTGGTTTTGGTGAATGTGTACACACTGAATTGGGATGATGTGGGTTTTATGAGGGGGTTGCTGGAAGCATCCTGGACTTGGCCACACGTCAGTTGATTATGGGAGGAGCTTTTTTTTATTTTAAAATTTAGAGTACCCAATTCATTTTTTCCAATTAAGGGGCAAATTAGCGTGGCCAATCCACCTAGCCTGCACATCTTTGGGTTGTGGGGATGAAACTCACGCAAACACGGGGAGAATGTGCAAACTCCACACGGACAGTGATCCAGAGCCAGGATCGAACCTGGGACCTCGGCACTGTGAGGCAGCAATGCTAACCACTGCACCACCGTGCTGCCCATGGGAGGAGATTTTAACTGCGTCCTAGAGCCAAGGGTGGACAGGTTGAGCCCCAGGTCAATGGGTAGAATATGAATGGCAAAGGAGCTGGGTGGGTTTATGCAAAAGATAGGTATGGGGGGCCTGTGGGGCTTCAAGAACCCAGGGGGAAGGGTGTATTCCTTTTTTTCGCACACCTATATGGTGCTTTCCAGAATTAAATGTTTTCTGGTGAGCCAGGAGATTTTGGTCGGAGTGGTGGGGGCAGATTACTCGGGGATAGTAATCTCAGACCATGCACCCCATTGGCTGGAGATTCGGCTTAGATCAGGACGGGAGCAGAGGCCAGGGTGGAGGCTCGATTTGTGGTTGTTGGCAGATAGAGGCTTTGGTGACAAAGTGCGGGCTGTGATTAAATATTATGTGAAATTGAACCAGAACGGAAAGGTGTCGGCGGCCACATTTTGGGAAGTGTTAAAAGTGGTGGTCCGAGGGGAGATTATCTTGTTCAAGGCTCATAAGGATAGGAAAAGGAGGGAAGAATATGAACGGCTAATGAACGAGATACTGGAGGTAGATAGGGAGTACTCAATGGTGCCCACCACGGAGGGATTGATGAGGAGGAAAAAATTACAGGGGCAATATGATAGACCGACAACGGGAAGGGTGGTAGGACAGCTGCCTAGGGCAAGAGGGGTGCAGTACGAATACAGGGATAAGGCGCGGCGAATGCTAGCGCATCAGCTGCGGAGGCAGACCGCGTCCAGGGAAATATTGAAGATACGGTCTAGGGCAGGGGATGTGGTGTTGTAGTCGGGGAAGATAAATGATGCGTTTAAGGGAGTATTATAAGGAGCTGTACAGGGCGGGCCGGGGTGTGAAGAGGGGTACATGGGGCGTGTTTTAGATTAACTGGAGTTACCTCCGCTGGAGGAAATGAAGGTGCAGGCACTAGAAGAGCCCCTGGGGCTGAGGGAGATATTGGACAGTAAAAGGGGTATGAAGTCGGGGAAGGCTCCGTGACCCGATGGCTATCCGGCGGAATTTTATGAGGATTTTGTGATAAACCTGGCACCACATCTCTTTGGAGCGTTCAATGAGGCGATGGAGAAGGGGGAGTTGCTGGAGACGATGGCACAGGCAACAATCACATTAATATCAAAACAGGGGAAGGATTCCATGGAATGTGGGTCGTATAGGTCCATATCTCTGTTAAATACAGACGTGAAAGTGCTGCCTAAGTTATTGGTAGGTAGGATGGAAGGGTGTGTCCCAGGGGTGATTGCAGGCTTCATGAAAGGCAGGCAGCTCTCTAGCAATGTAAGAAGGCTGTTAAATGTGGTTATGATCCTGTCGGGAGTCAAGATACCGCAGGTGGTGGTGTCCATTTGACCAGGTGGACTGGCTGTACCTGTTTGAGGTCCTGGGAAGATTTGGATTTGGGCCGAGGTTTGTGGCATGGGTGCACTTTTATATGTGGCACCGAGGGCAAGTGTGCGGACTAATGATATCGACTCAGAGAACTTTCAATTACATAGGGGAACAAGGCAGGGGTGCCCTCTGTCACCAGTGCTGTTTGCGTTGACTATAGAATCTCTGGCAATGGCTCTTAGGGGGTCGGCAGAGTGGCGAGGGATTATGAGGGGATGGATGGAGCATTACGTGTCACTCTATGCTGACGACCTACTTGGTGTATGTTTCGGACCCACTGGAGAGCATGGAGAGGATTATAGGCCTGTTGGGGCGGTTAGGGGCGTTCTTGGGGTATAAGTTGAATGTCGGGAAAAGTGAAATGTTCCCAGTGAATGTGTTGGGGTGGCAAACCAATTTAGGGGGGATGCCATTTAAGGTGGCTAGAATCAGGTTTAGATACCTGGGATTCAGATGACGAGGGAATGGGTGATGCTTCACAAGTGGAATTTAATGAAGCTGGAGGAGGCAGCTAGGGAAGATCTCAAGAGGTGGGTTCTGTTGCAATTGACTTTGGCGGGAGGGTCCAAGTGCTGATGAAGAACATTCTGCCGAGGTTCCTGTTCATTTTCCAGACATTCCTGTTCTTTCTACCAAAGATCTTTTCGAAAACTGGACACAATTATTTTGGACTTTGTATGGGCAGGGAAGGCGCTAAGGGTTAGGAGGACCCTGTTATTGAGGCAGAGGCAGGGGAAGATTGGCATTGCCGAACCTGCTTCATTACTATTTGGTGGCAAACGTGGAGAAGGTGAGGCGATGGTGCGAAGTAGAAGGGGTAGAATGGGATAGATTGGAGGAGGAATCCTGGAAGGGATCCAGCTTAAAGGCTACAGTGACAGCAGCGTTGCCAGTGGCATCAAGGAAACATTCAGAGAGCCCGGTGGTATAGTCTGCAGTGAAGATCTGGAGCCAGTTGAGGAGGCACTTTAGGATGGAAGGGTTGTCAGTGTTAACGACGTTGTGTGAAAATCATGTGTTTGAGCCAGGGAAGTGGATGGCATGTAAATGAGGTGGAGAGAAGTGGGGCTGGTCAAGGTGAGGGATATCTGGAAGAAGGTGTTTGCCAGTCTGGAGGAATTGAGGGAGACAGTACAGCTCCCAGGAGGAAGTGTGTTTAGGTACCTGCAGGTAAGGGACTTTGCGTGGAAGGTTTGGATGTGCGGGTCTTCAGATTTCTGTATCTTCTGCCTGATGGAAGGATCTGGAAGAGGACAAAGCCTGGGTGCGCAAGGTCTCTGACAATGCTGACTGCCTTTCTGAGGCAGCGGGAGGTGTAGACAGAATCAGTGGGAGGATGGCAAGCTTGTGTGATGCGTTGGGCTGAGTTCACCACACTCTGCAATCGACGACCAGTACGCTAAGTTAGCAAGAGGCAAATCACTCACCAAGCTAACTATGAGTTGTGCCTATCAGCAGATGGAATTTGACAGCGTGTCAAGGGAGTATGTGACAATCATGTGTAAGTTTTTAGCAAACTATGGAGAGTTTCCTGCAGGGACCATATGTGATTGTATACTTAGATGATGTAATGCTCACTGTACTGCCTGAAATTGAACAGTTAGCCAACCTCGAAGAAGTGCTGAAAAGGAAGCAGGTATGTGTTTGAAGTGAGAGAAATGCACATTCCAGGTATCTGAGGTAACCTATCTAGGCCACAGAGTGGATGCTATGCTATTGCATCCTGTTAAAGAGAAGTTCAAACCATCAAGGACACACCATCACCCTGCAATGTGACAGAATTTAAGTTATTCCTATGGATGATATATTACTACAGCCATTTCTTACTGTGCTGATGGCAGGTGCCAGGTAGAAAATACAGCTGCGAACCAAGAGGAATACAGGAGGTTCAGAGCGAAGGTGAAAAAGCACAGTAGAGAAACGAGAGGGATTTTTTTTCCATAAATTTAGAGTACCCAATTAATTTATTTATTTAAGGGGCAATTTAGCGGGCCAATCCACCTACCCTGCACATCTTTGGGTTGTGGGGCAAAACCCGTGCAAACATGGGGGAGAGTGTGCAAACTCCACACGGACAGTGACCCAGGACCGGGATTGATCCTGGGACCTCGGCGCTATGAGACAGCAGTGCTAACCACTGCACCACCAAGAAAAGATTGGCAGCCAACATAAAGGAGAATCCCTTTAAAATAAATAGTAAACGGGTGGTAAAAGGAGCAGCAGTATATTTAGGGACATAAAAGGGCATTTACACATGGAAGCTGACGGCATGGCTGAGGTATTAAATGGATTCTTTGCACTTGGCTTTACCAAAGGTAGATGCTACCCAAGACATGGTGACAGACAAGGAAACTTCATCCCTCAAAGGGATCAAAATTGATAAGGAGGAAGTGCTGAATAGACTGTCGGTACTGACATTTGACAAGACACCAGAACCGGATGAAATGCATCCAAGGATAGTGAAGAAAATTAAAATGGAAATTGTAAGGGTGCTGGCCATAAACTTCCAGCCTTGAATTCAGAGTGCACTCAGGGTGTTTTTTTGGAGCACTGCTTTCTGGAAACATCTAGGTCTTTTGGATCTGTAGTGGGGTAGGTTAAGGATCCACTAGGAAGTAGCAATCGCAATATGATAGAATTTAGCTTTCATCGAGTGTGAGAAAATTGAGACTGAAATATCAGTGTTGAACTTAAAGAAGTGAGGATGAAATTGGTCAAAGTGGACTGGCCATAGAGATTAGTAGGTAAGACAATAGATGAGCAGTGTCAGACATTTAAGGAGATATTTCATGACTCCCAGCAAAAATGAGGAACTGACCACAGATAACCAAGGTAGTTAAGGAGGATATTAAGTTGAAAGTGGAAGCATATGAGATGGCAAAGGTTAGCGGTGCGTCAGAAGAGTGGAATAAATTCGGAATGCAGCAAAAATGGGCTAAAAAATAATCAAGGGAAAGAAAATAAACTATGAGGGCAAGTTGGCGAGAAACATAAAAACTGACAATAAGAGCTTTTTTAAGTATATTAAAAGGGAGAGTGAAGGAAAAGAAAGCATTGGTACCTGCAGGTAAGAGACTTTGCGTGGAAGGTTTGGAAGGAGTTCCCGAGGTTGCCGAAGTACACCCTGCTGAAGTGACAGTTACTTACAGATGTGGAAGGAGAGGGCAGGATTGGAGGCTTATACGGGTGGCTGGGACAGCAGGGAGGTGAGCGGGTGGTGAAGCTGGGAGGGGAGATAAATTTGGGAGTATTTATTTGGGAGTGAGGCATTATGAAAGGTAAATGCGACTTCCTTGTGTGCAAGGATGAGCCTGATACAGTTCAAGGTCATACACAGGGTATATATGACTCAGGCAAGAATGAGTGGGTTCTTCCAGGGAGTGGCAGATGAGTGTCAGAAGTGTGGGCAGTGTAGCCACCTGGGGTGGCCACGTCCCGATTACAAAATGGACACTTTGCAAAAAATGCAGGGAAAATGGACAATACTGAGGAAGCAAGCAGATGCAAGGTTTGTCTGTTGATTGGAGCTGTAGCTCCCAGACAAGACCGATACTGCAAAGCCATTACCATACTAATGAGCCATCTCCGGGGACAAAAGAGAAACATTTAGGTAAACGATACTAAAGCACACACCCGGCGCCAGAGGAGACTAGAACAAAGCAGGCCTACGGCCACCTAGGGCCCGCCCAGCAATCAGGGCAACCACCCCTTTATTGAAATGAAGAAATGAAAATCGCTTATTGTCACAAGTAGACTTCAATGAAGTTACTGTGAAAGGCCCCTAGTCGCTACATTCCAGAGCCTGTTCGGGGAGGCTGGTATGGAAATTGAACCGTGCTGCTTGCCTGCCTTGGTCTGCTTTAAAAGCCAGCGATTTAGCCCAGTGATACGGTCCAATTAATTGGGACCAAGTTCAAGGCCCACCCAAAAGCGCGCGAAGCCCCCTTTGGGTACAAGAAGAAGCTCCCAAGAGAGAATCGCTCTCTTGGCCTTGGCTCTCAGCGAGGAGAGACCTGCCTAACAGCTGCACCAGAACAAGTAAGTCCAAAGTCAACGCACGCTACGAGACAGACGCTCCTAGCTACTATTCCGTACCAGCTCAACCCCAGCAGCCTCAGAACCGGACAACGGCCATTGTTCCTCTGACTGAGTGGGCACCCGAAGCTAAGTATAGGCTTTAGTAGTCGCGATAGTTTAGTTGGTAGAGTTTTGTGCATGAGTATATTTGACTGTGTGTGTAAATAAATGAGCATTGATTTCGAACTTACTAACTGGTGTATCGAGTCTTTGATCAGTATTCGGTTTTGAACCTTGTGGCGGTATTGAAAGATACCTGCCAACTCTTGGGCAAATGTAATTAGAATTAAGGAAGGCGACCATATTAACCGCCATAAACAGAGCCAATTAAAGAGAGAACACAACGAGCAACAGCGAGGACCAGCGAATCATGCACACATGTTCTGGGGCTGCAAAAAGTTGGAGAGATTCTGGGCGGGAGTGTTTGCAGCCTTGGCAGGGATAGTGGGGGAGGAGGTGGAGCCGGATCCTTTGGTGGCGATATTTGGGGTTTTGGAAAAGCCGGAGCTGATGGAGGGGAGGAAGGCCGATGTTTTGGCCTTTGCCTCTCTGATTGCCCGGCGATTAATCGTATTAGAATGGCGGTCAGCAACGCCGCTGGGGGTAGCGGCCTGGCAGGGTGATCTGTATGATTTCCTTTGGCTGGAAAAGATCAAATACGAGCTAAGGGGTTCAGCGGATGGTTTGAGGCAAGGTGGGGGATGTTCGTGACCGTGTTTGAGGAGTTGTTTATCGCGGAGGGTGAGGGGAGAGAGGGGGAAAGTGAAAAAGGGGAAAGATTTGTACAAACTGTATAGTCGTTTGTTGGGAAGGCTGTTTCCTGAATTGTTTATGTGTTGTAACTTTTTATATAAGTTTGTAATAAAATATATTTTTAAAAAACAATAAATTGGATGTTCAGAGGACGGCGATTTCTGTGTGATTGTCGGCAAAACTCAGGCGCCTGCTTTTATGTGTTGACTGCAACCTCTGGTGTTTTTAGTTTAGTTTGGACATCATCCGTAGTTGTCTCAACTGGAGTCGACGTGTTCAGAGGTTAACTTGATGTTGAAGTGTCCTCAACTGGGATACAGTCTTCCACGATTGTTTCTGGTATTGTCAGGTTCTCAAGAATATCTAGGTCTTCATTTGGCACAGTTTGTCGCAGACTCTCAGTTGAGAGTGGGGCAGCACCATTGGGAGAGTGGAGCAGTTGGGGACACTTACGTTACTAATTAAAATTTGGTGACCTCAACCAATATGACACCTCTGGTACTTTCTTCCACTATACGGGCTGAACACCAATTCTATGCCCATCTTCCAGGACATGGAGGTACTGGACTCCTCTCCCCTCCCCCATCAGGTGATGGGTGAGCAAGCACTCACCAGATCGGCAGGGCTCAGGCTATGGTATTGAATGAGGAACACCAACATTCAGCTCTCTGCGGATTATCATCATGCCCCTGCCCTCGACAGTGACCTGCGGACAGTGCCGACACAGTTCTGTCACCCTGGAGTGATGGTATACAGACCCTGGGAGTGTGCGACAGGGTGGGGGTTGAGTATGGTGAAGGGAGAGAGATGGAAAGCAGTGGAATGGGGGGAGGGGAGTGGGAAGGGGGTCTTAGGGAGAGGGAGAATGATGGATGTGATAATGTCCTAGGTGAAGCGAGTGAGGATGAGGGCCTTCCTGGCCCTCACCACTCCCGCCTGCACTTCATCCTTTGGCTGGTCCTGTGGGTCCTCCTTGGGCTCGTCCTCCAGCCCCTCCCCTCCTAGCCTTCCTTCTCGGAAGTGGCCGCCTATTCCTCCCCCTCCACCTCCAGCATGTCGCCCCACTGCTGTGCTAGGTTGTGGAGGACACAGCTGACCACCATAAAGGCTCCTGGAGTCCAGCATGGCCCACCTCCAAAGTTACGCATGTATATAGGGTTGCGTTATTTGAATGCATGCGGCCAGGTGTACATGCCATTGCGATCTGTACGGTTTAGTTTTTGATCATTTTGTTTCTGTCTCATCTTCCACTCCAAATTGGGAAATAACAAATCCAGATGTGTACATAAGTGCCATTTCATCAGCAGCTCTGACAATGTCATTTCAGAAATGGGTCCATTGTCATTTTGAGTTCAAGTGGAGAACAAAGTAGTGTGCAGATATGTGGATCACAGCTGAGCAAGATAAGCATCCCAATTTTTAAAATAAATTTAAATTATCCAATTCTTTCTTTTTCCAATTGAGGGGCAATTTAGTATGGCCATCCACCTAACCTGCACATCTTTGGAGTGTGGGAGTGAGACCCACGAAGACCCGGGGAGAATGTGCAAACTCCACAAGGACAGTGACCTGGGGCCGAGATCGTACCCGGGTCCTCGGCACCGTGAGGCAGCAGAGCTAACCACTGCACCAACATGCTGCCTGATAAACATCCCAATTAATGCAGGGTCAACCTGCAATTGATGGTTTGCTGTCAATCCCTGAGGTGTGTGATCGTCTGGCAGCTGTTGCTCTTGATACACCCAGTGAGCTGTCCAGTGCAGAGCCACCCATTTCCACAGACACGTCCTTTTCTGCGGCTCAAGACCCCGTGATTCCTTTTCCAAATGTCCCCTGGTGGAGTTGCATTGCTCTGACCATCCCTGTAGAATACCTCAGACAGTTGATTTGTAGAAGAGGGGATGAGAGGCATTGCTAAATGTGTAGTTTGTATAAGAAAGTTGAGGAAGGAAATGTGGTAATGGGAGTGGTTGCCCCTCTCTCCTGCCAATCAACCAGTGGGCGGCGCCTCCAGGTAATAAGATGGCGACCAGCCTGTAAGTATCTCAATGTGTTCAATAAAGTTTCCGTTTGTTTGCAACACAACCGGCTCCTATCCCAAGTTATCAGAGTGGAGTATTTTCTTTAAAACAAAAGGCAGAATTCAATTCACTTGAAACCACCTTGAATAGGCAAGTTTGGTATTTATTCAGACTACTTAAGGCTCTGATTGCAGTTTTGCTTTCTCTTTTAGAAGCAAACAGATTTGGAAAGGAAATGCGGACAGAAATACTTTAAGAGATGGTCGGATCAAAGGAAAGGTAATGGGATTAAACTCGATAAGGAAGAAGGATTGCATCATTAAGTAATATGAACAAATAGGCAATTATGAATACTATTCTTTCAAAATGAGCAATGGAGGTGGGGTTTTTGATTTGAGATGGAGATGTATCTGAAGAGACATCTGCCCTTCTTTGTCACAGTGACATCATGCAGGACTAAGCAATTATATTGTGACATGATTCATGAATGTGCCACGTCAAGTAACCGCAAGCGAATAGATTACTGGCAAATCATCTTCTAATATAGGAAGATGTTGCATTAGTAAGTACAAGAGATGGTTGAAAGCCAAGCTATCCATGGGGATTGATGATTCATCCAAACACCTTCCCGGTCACGTCATTTGCTGTTGATCAGTGATTCATCCAAACACATGTCAACCACGTTAACAGAACAGTCATTCATTATAACACCCACCATATGTTCAGTTCAGGCAGTCAACCACCCACCAGTCCTTTTCCATTCTTGTCATGATGAGAGTATGTCCCTGGCGAAAAGCATTAAACAAAGGTATTCTACTCATCTTTTTAAAAAGTCAGTCTGAATTATTTTTTTGTCAATAATAGAAATGATTTGAACACATGCAATCCTATTATGTACAGTTTTCAAAAACAGCACAAGAGGACTGTTTGAATGGTGACTGGGTGTGTTAAAAGACTGGCATGGGTTTGTGGAGCACAGAGTTCTAATCCTGCTCCGTTCTGCCCTGTCTGAAATAAAGGCAGCCTTATCTTTACAACCTTAATTAGCTGTGGTGAGTGCTGCACAGCACATGCTTCGCCTAGTTCAGTCCAAGAATAGTAGACCTGTTAATGTTAAATGGGCCTATTGTTCAGCATTAAGTCTGGTGAGCATTTCTGTGGGCATGGTGACCGTGATGCCAGGGCAGGTCCCTGACCCTCATTGCCAGGTTGCTGCCATCCTTTTACCAATTTCACATCAATTCAGCCCAATGGCCACAAAAGTTCTAAGTGTCACTGATGTACCATCAATTCGACTCAAGACACAATTAGGATCCGAACTGTGGCTTTAATCAGCTAGTTGTTAGCCCAGTGGTCGACTACAGAGAATGGCCGACCGCCGAGAACTCTGGGTACTTATACCCCGCCTCAGAGGCGGGCCTACTTGCCTCTCGACCAATTGGAGAGCAGTCATATGACTAGTCCCAACCAATCGGACGAGAGGCACATGACCAGCCAGAGCCAATGGGAAGCCAGTGCTCTGCACCAATGGCAGTGCTCATATCCATACCACCACATTCACCCCTTGTGGAGTAAGAAGGCGGGGGGGGTTTAAGTGGGAGAGAGGTGGGGGGGGGGTCCGAGAACTGGTGGTATGAGCAGCGAAAATCGATAAAGATGGGCTGCCCACTGGCTCGTGGCAAAACAATACTGCTGCTACTAACAACAGAGTAACACAAAATGTCCAAAAAAAAGTCCCATGGCCGCATCTGATGGACACGATCAGCCTGTCGGGTGCCCGTGGTGTTCTGGAGGACCGTCGCAGTGGAGCCGGTGACGTCAGGCTGATGGTCGTCCTTGCCTCCGGGAGCGTCGGTTGTAGATGTGTCTCCGTACCCCGGGCCGGTGGTGGAGACGCTGTAATCGGGGAAGAGGGGGGATGCGCACTGGGTCGTGGGGGTGCGGGGGGCGCTGGGGGGAATTGGGGTTGGGGAGGGAGGTGTTGATGTAGGGGCAGAAGGCCGCACGCCGGCGGGTGCCAGGTCCCGAAGCAAGACTGTATCCTGCCGACCGTCGGGATACTCCACGTACGCATACTGCGGGTTGGCGTGGAGTAACTGGACTTGCTCAACCAACGGGTCGGACTTGTGCACCCGCACATGCTTCCGGAGCAAGATGGGCCCGGGGGTGGCCAGCCAGGTCGGGAGAGGGGATCCCGAGGACGACTTCCTCGACGGAGTAGGGCAGACGTGGCAGTCCCTAGTGACGGTCCTGACTTCCTCGACGGAGTAGGGCAGGTTGCGGGTCTTAATAAAATGGTAGAAACGGGTGACCCCTGGATGGCAGAGGTCCGTGTGGAGGGAGGTAAGGCGGTCAATCTGCGCGCTGGCGCAGGTACCGCGGGATAGGGCATCGGAAGCCTCGTTGAGCCTCCCAGGACGATACAAGATATCGTAGTTGTACGTGGACAACTCGATCCGCCACCGCAAGATCTTGTCGTTCTTGATCTTGCCCCTCTGTGCATTATCGAACATGAAAGCTACTGACCGTTGGTCTGTGAGGAGGGTAACCCTCCTGCCGGCCAGATAGTGCCTCCAATATCGCACAGCATCGACTATGGCCTGTGCCTCCTTTTCCACCGAGGAATGGCGGATTTCGGAAGCGTGGAGGGTTCGTGAAAAGGCCACGGGTCTGCCCGTTTGGTTCAGGGTGGCCGCCAGAGCTACGTCAGATGCGTCGCTCTCGACCTGGAATGGGAGGGACTCGTCGATAGAACGCATCGTGGCCTTTGCGATATCCGCTTTGATGTGGCTAAAGGCCTGGCGGGCCTCCATCGACAGGGGAAAGGAGGTGGACTGGATGAGGGGGCGGGTTTTGTCTGCGTAGTTGGGGACCCACTGGGAGTAGTATGAGAAGACTCCCAGGCAGCGTTTGAGGGATTTGAGGGAGTTGGGGAGAGGGAGTTCCATCAGGGGGCGCATGAGTTCGGGATCGGGGCCTATCACTCCGTTACGCACTACGTAGCCAAGGATGGCTAGACGGTCGGTGCTAAACACGCACTTCTCCTTATTGTATGTTAAATTAAAGAGTTTTGTGGTTCAGAGGAATTTTTGGAGGTTGATGTCGTGGTCCTGCTGGTCGTGGCCGCAGATGGTGACCTTATCGAGATATGGGAAGGTGGCCCCTAAACCGTGCTTGTCGACCATTCGGTCCATCTCCCGTTGGAAGACCGAGACTCCATTTGTGACACCGAATGGAACCCTGAGGAAGTGGTAGAGGCGCCCATCTGCCTCAAACGCGGTGTACTTTCGGTCACTCGCGCGGATGGGGAGCTGGTGGTAGGCGGACTTAAGGTCCACCGCGAAGAAGACTTTGTACTTCGCGATCCTGTTAACCAGGTCGGAAATACGGGGGAGAGGGTACGCATCCAGCTGCGTAAACCTGTTGATGGTCTGACTGTAATCGATGATCATCCGGTTTTTCTCCCCAGTCCGAACTACCAGCACTTGGGCTCGCCAGGGACTGTTGCTGGCCTCGATAACTCCTACCTTAAGGAGCCTCTGGACTTCGGACACGATGAAGGTCCGGTCCTGGGCACTGTATCGTCTGCTCCGAGTGGCGACAGGTTTACAATCTGGGGCGAGATTAGCAAACAGGAAGGGGGGTCCACTTTGAGGGACGTGAGGCTGTAAACAGTAAAAGGAGGAATAGGGCCACCGAATTGAAAGGTCAAGCTCCGCAGGTTGCACTGGAAATCCAGGCCCAAGAGTGCAGGAGCGCATAGACGGGGAAGAATGAGGAGTTTGAAGTTTTTGAAAACCCTCCCCTGGACCGTGAGGTCCGCTATGCAGCACCCGGTGATTTGGATGGACTGCGAACGTGAGGCCAATTCAATTTTATATTTAACTGGATGGATGGAGAGCGCGCAGCGTCTTACCGTGTCGGGGTGGACAAAACTTTCCGTGCTCCCGGAGTCCAGCAGGCACCTTGTTTTGTGTACGTTGAGCTGAACCGTTGTCGTAGTCTTGGCGAGCGTGCGTGGTCGCGACTGGTCGAGTTTGATGGAAGCCAGTCGTGGTGAGAGTTCCAGATCATCCTCATTGGCAGAGTAGTCGCTTGCAGGGCCTTCCGTGTTGGCCCAAGATGGCGGCGCCCAGGTCCCGCATGTGGAGCAGGGGCCCCAAAATGGCGGCGCCCATGGCCCGCACATGGCGTCCGGGACCCAAGATGGAGGCGCCCGTGGGAGCCTCGTGGCGGCTGGGGGCAGTGTCAGCGGCGTCTGCGGGCTGGCTGGGAGCGAGGGTCGGGAGGACCGTGGGGCCATTGCGGGGGATGGGAGGCAGGCCGGAGAGGTCGGTGAACGGCGCGGGGCCCTGGGGGGGCCCGGGGGGGGGGGGGGGGCGATCCGCGGTCGCTGCGCGGAACAGCAGCGACCGACTTGGTCTGGCAGACCACCGCGTAGTGGCCCTTCTTCCCGCAGCTCTTACACAGAGCGGAGCGGGCCGGGCAGCGCGGGCGGGGGTGCTTGGAGAGACCACAAAAATAGCAATGGGGCCCCGCTAGTTTGTCGGAGCAACCCACGGCGCGGGCGTGGGGGGGTCCGGGTCCACGAAGTGCCATAAAGTCCAGGGGGTTGCTGCGCGGCCGGGGGAGTATGTGCGGGCGTTCAGGTCCAGGGAGGTTGCAAGGGTCCGTGCCTCAGCTAGGCTGAGGGCCTTCTTCTCCAGCAATCGTTGGCAGATAGAAGGGGACTGCATGCCAGCAACGTAAGCGTATTCTGATTAAAAGTTCCATGTGCTCAGTCACCGAAACGTAGAGACATGCGCACGTTCCCCCTAGAGCTTCGAGGGCCTGGTTAAACTTGTCGAGGGACTCACCAGGGAACTGTTGTCTATTCGTCAGGAGATGCCATGCGTATACTTCGCTGACCGGCCAGAGAAAGTGTCCTTTGAGAATCTCCATGGCCGCATCAAAGTCGCCTTTGTCCTCGATCATTGCGTAGATCGATGTGCCCACGCATGAGTGGAGGATGTGGAGTTTCTGCTCCTTGGTGGGCTTGCTGGCTGCAATCGTCAGGTAGCTATTAAAACACGCCTGCCAGTGTTTAAAGATTGCAGACGCATTTGCAGCATGCGGGCTGGTGCGGAGGCAGTCAGGCTTGATGCGAAGCTCCATTCCAAAATTCTAGCTGATTAAATTGATGTACCATCAATTCGACTCAAGACACAATTAGGATCCGAACTGTGGCTTTAATCAGCTAGTTGTTAGCCCAGTGGTCGACTACAGAGAATGGCCGACCGCCGAGAACTCTGGGTACTTATACCCCGCCTCGGAGGCGGGGCCTACTTGCCTCTCGACCAATTGGAGAGCAGTCACATGACTAGTCCCAACCAATCGGACGAGAGGCACATGACCAGCCAGAGCCAATGGGAAGCCAGTGCTCTGCACCAATGGCAGTGCTCATAACCATACCACCACAGTCACATCGGGTGCGACTTCCTGGGTGTTTCCCAATGGCTGAGATGGTGAGATTGCGGCTGGTATTTAGTGGCACTCTGTGCTAATAATGATCCCCCACCAGCTTCACACCGGTACTGGCTGTCCCACCAGCTAATTCACTAGACTCATGCCCGCCCGCTCTCCGCTAACAAGGGGGAGCTGCCTTTAAACACTCCCTCCGGAAGTAGCTTGTCAAAGGTTCCCAGCATTTCAGCAAACTGTCAAAAGCCAGCGGTAGAGAAAGCCACCTGATCACAGCATGCCTCAACAGGTTATACTCCTCCACTTCAAAGTAGCCACACAACTCCCTCAGATGCTGTCTTCTGTCTCCTCACTCATGCTAAGGTGAGTATATACCTTGGGCGGGATTCTCCGGTTGCCGACGTTGGAATCGCGTTCGGCGATCGGCCAGAGAATACCCGTTTTCGACAAAATCAAGGGCGACGCCGCTTTTGTGAGGCTCCGCCCCCTCTAAAGTGGTGAATTTGGAGAGTAGGCTGCACGCCTGAGGCCCATCCCCCGATGCTCTGCCTCCGACCAAACCGAGTTCCTGACGCCGTCGGTTACGCCATCGGTCACGTGAGCTATCAACCGTCGAGAGCTCGCCGTGGCGGCTGCGGACTTTGTCAAGCACCGCCACAGTCGGGGAAGGGCCAATATGTGGGCAGGGGGGACCTTGGCAGGCGCTGGGGCATTGTTGGAGGTGGTCCAGGGCTCATGAGTCGGCCAAAGAGGGGGGCACTATTTTGCAGGCCAGGTCCACGCACGGCCGGCGCCATGTTGCACGTCATGGCCACTGCAGGCCGCTGCCATGCGCGTGTGCGGCCACTGATCTGGCAATTCTCCAGGCATATCGGCAGCTTTAGCCTGGGGCTGCTAGCCCCCAGTCAAACAGACGATAGGTGGCCGTTTTGCACCGGATTTCCGGTCGCAAAACGCCACCGTTCCTATGCCGGAGTCAGGACATAGCCTCAAAATCGGAGAATCCAGCCCCTTGTTTTCTGCATCAACATCAAGGCTTTCGACAGCGTACCTTACTGCTTTGTGCAAAATATGATCTAGTTGACTGCAACAATGTCCTGTAGCACACCCTCGAGGTTTTAACAAAGACTGTTGTGCTTCCTGTAATTGGCAATTGTCCTGTTGTCAGCTGAATATGTGGCATATATCCCCAGCTGAAATCAAAGGCACTTGGTCTGGATAAGGGGCGGGATTGTCCCTCCGGTGGCGCGATCGGGTAGAGAATCGGGGGCTGGATTCTCCACACCCCGACGCCGAAATCGCGTCTGGCGCCAGGGCGGGGAATCTATTTTGGCGCATGAAATCGGGACCAGCGCCGGCTCCCCAATTCTCCAGGCCATACACACACCACATATCCCCACCTGGGGCCATTGCTGGAGGCCCGCCCTGCCATTCTCCACCCCAGACCGGCTGAAGTCCCGATGGCGTGGATCTAATGTGGTCCTGCCGGTGGGGATATTCGCGTTGCGGCTGCGGATGAAGTCCGCGGCCGCATGGTTGGGGTCGGACCGATCGGAAAGCGGGGGGGCCTTATACGGCACCGGACTCATTTTGGGCGGGCGGTCCGGGTCGGATGTGCAGCTGATCAGGGCCACTATTTCAAGAGTCCAGCTCCGCGGTCTCAGTCCGCCACGGAGCACGGCATGGCCACTGGAGGTCGTCGCTGTGCTCTGACCCGGAAGTGTGGGGGCCCGTATTTGCAACAAAAGCTGCTAGATTCATGGCGGGTCCCTGGTAGCCCTCTGCAGGGCTTTGAATATGTGGCCCTTTCACGCCATTTTTTATGGCATGGAAGGCAACAGTTTTTACGACGGCATAGGAACATAATCCCAAAAACAGAGAATCCAGCCCCGGGTGTCAGCCGAAAAACGAGTTTGGCACCGGGCACCCAATGGAGCACCATGCTCCTGCGCATTCCAGGCTCGGCGCCGGCTTGGGCAATACAAAATCTACAGTAGCACTCGTCAACATATCATTAACGAAGGGCAGCACGGTGGCCTAGTGGTTAGCACAACCGCCTCACGGCGCTGAGGTCCCAGGTTCGATCCCGGCTCTGGGTCACTGTCCGTGTGGAGTTTGCACATTCTCCCCGTGTCTGCGTGGGTTTCGCCCCCACAACCCAAAAATGTGCAGAGTAGGTGGATTGGCCACGCTAAATTGCCCCTTAATTGGAAAAAATAATTGGCTAATCTAAATTTAAAAAAAAAAAAAAAAAAAACATATCATTAACGGGCCCGACCCAGTAACCTCCGGCCTACCGCGATGTTCCTCCTCCTCCAGGTGGAAGTGGCCCCGGCGCAGTTTACTTGTGGTATTTAAAATCAGTGACTGGGTTCCGTGCCTGCTGAGGGAGAGGGAGGAGGTAAGAAAAGTTTCCAAAGGTGCAACGGTGGGCGGACAGTTGTGCCGCTGGCTGGAGGGTGTCTGCCAGTTCCAGGGGGAGTAACTGGGGGGGGGGGGGGGGGGGGGGGGGGGGTCGAGCAGGAGACTGGCTGTGGGTTTGGGGTGTTCCCCCCCAGGACTGGGGTGTCCGGGCACAGATCGCCTTTGCCACGGTCTGCAAAGCAGCCATCTGGCTGGTCACTGTGCTCTGAAAATGTGCAGAGCATCGCTGGCCGTATGGGTGCCTCCAACCAGGCCATCCCCCCCAGAACACTCAGACTCAACCGCCCCATCAACGTGATGGGCATGGTCTGGTGCAGCCAGTGGCCCACCAGATGCTGCCACTTTGTACCCATCTGAGGTGCTGCCCCACTGCAGAGGGAGCAAGGGGAGAGAGGAGTGCATCCTGAACAGCAGACGCGTGCACGGTGGCCTTCGGCACCGTCTGTGGCACACTGCCCCCTACAGGCCCCACCAGTGGCGCTATTAATTAGTCCACCCCGCAGGACCACCAGCCATCATCAAGTCCGCCTGCCCACTGTGTCCCTGCTCCCATCCACCCTGCTCTCGGAGAAGTAGGCACAACTGGTGTATCACACACAGGACCCACGGCACACTACAGCTACAGTCCCAACAGGTGCCCACCCCCTTTCTCAACCCCATCCGTGGGCCCGCCTGCATGCCACCAAACATGGCACTCGTTAGTTGGACACGGTTGCCCCCCAACCCCATCCCACATCCAGGTGCCACCCTGCTGGCAGGCCCACCCAAGGAGAACACCCGAAGTAGACCCCACAGAAGTGCACAGGACAGGGCCCACAGAGCATACCTAGGTAGTGCCAGCCGCCGGTACCCCTGCGGGCAGGGATGGGGTGGGGAAGGCAGAGTGTCGCGGGGAACAGCTGGGAGGGGTGGGATTGGGAGAGGGGAGGGGGATATGCTGGGGCAGAGGCTGCAGCCAGGGCCACCGTGTAGCCCATTGGTTCTAGGTTGGCATGGAAATACTCACTATGCCAACATGTCTGCCCTTAACCCCCTGCGAGCAACGGATTTTAGAGTCAAGACAAGAATGGTTGGCTTCTGCTTGGCACTGAGGCTGCATGAACAGGAGCTGCTCGGGCAGGATCCTGCAGAACAGCTTGTCCCAGAGGAGCAGGGGTCAGCCGTTGAGGCCGGAAAGCCAGCCGTCCAACAGGCCAGGGAGGAGGTGGGAGGGAGGAGCCCCATCAGGCCTTGTGTATATCAGCACTGCCTGTCATTTGAGGACCTTCGGACCGAGCGTGTCGCCGATGACTGGCTGAGCAGGGAGACTGTGCACATTTCTGCCGGATGATGGTGCACCTGGAATCACGGGGGTATGGGGGAGGACACCCACTCCCGTTGGCCATCAAAGTGACGGTCATCCAGAAGCTTTACGCCACGGGGTCCTTCCGGGGTGCTGAGAGGGGGCCTGTTTGGGATATCCCAGATGTCCATACTGCGCCTTTACAAATGCCCTACATGCCTGGACGGAACAATATACGAACTTCGATGTGGACTAAACACACCATGTTGCCTCGGCAGTGGGTCTCTCCATCATTGCAGGCATGCCCCAGGTCCAGGGTTGATCGATGGGACACATCTCCCCCTATGAGCCCCAGAGCATAAGGGGATGCCATTCATTAACCTCAAGTACTTCCAATCAATGAATGTGATTGAATCGGTGTGTGACCATCGGCTGCACGTCATGCATGTCTGGTATCCAGGCAGCATGCACCATGCCCATGCAGCAACCAGTGGTGTTATCAAGTGGTGCATCGGCATCCTGAAGATGTGGTTCAGGTGCTTGGACCACACTGGTGGGCCCTCCAGTATACCCCTTGGAGGGTCTCCCACATCATGGTGGCCTGCTGCGTCCTTCACAACATTGCGCAACTGAGGGGTGACATGCTGGAGATGAAGGAGAATGAATGGAAGGCCTCGTCTGATGAGGATGCGGAGGGGGGCCAGGATGGACAGGGCATGGGGCCCGGGCAGACACAGGAGACCGCACGATGTGTGAGCCTGGGCCTCTGCGCACAGGACAACCTAATTGCCTTCAGGTTCGCTGACTAGACAGCCTGGTCATCGGCAGACCAGCCGTCCTGTCCCACCCCCACATGTCCCCGCCGGCATGACCAAGGCCCCCTGCCTTGTACACCCTACTGCACTCTATCCCCCCCACCCCAGCACCTCCACAGCCCTCTGAGCTTCCCAGCAGCTTCAATTTGGGTTGGCGGTATCAGCGTGTCTGGTCCATGGGATGGAGGATGATGACAGCCCACAGAGTGATTAGCTCTGGTGCTCTGCTTTATTTGATAGAGTCTGACTCCAGCCCCGATGTCATGTTATACTCTCTGCCTGGGTGATCCCTGCATTTATACTGGCCATTCCATCACACGGACCACAGACCTTGAGGGGAGGCGGGGCTGGAGCCTGGGGTGGGGGTGGGAGGCACGGAAGGTGGGTGTGAGGTGCTCCTGTGGGTGGTGAGCGGTGATGGATCACCCGCCGGTAAGCCATACCACATGGCGTACCCACATCTCTGGCCCAGTCCCCTGCTGCCTCTGAGGGTGACCCAGAGGGGGGGGGGGGGGGGGGGGGGGGGGGGGTATACTTGACTGTCCTGGGAGCCCTGGCCTATGTCACCCTTCAACATCCCACATCACTGATCTCCCAAATGTCCCCACTCCTCCACCAACCCAACAGACCCTATGGACCCAGCAACGCCCATCCCTCGCATCCTTCAGATAGAGGAGCGAAGCAATTCGGAATGTCGATGAACACGTGTCTATTGGTGACAGTGCTATCTACAGTGAATGTGCCCTAGCCCCTAATGCTATCCAATGTGCTGCACCCGTGCCAACTTAACTGGTGTCGACCTTTCTAACTTTACATGTCCTAATGTTCTGTCTAGGTGGGTCCCCAGGCAGTGCGTCAGATGTGGAGGCAGCCTGCTGTGTATCCCGCCCTCTGACCTGCATCTCCTTTAGCAGCCGTCCTCTGGACCGACTGGTCTGGATGGGCTAGGCAGCCTTCTCCTGCCTGTTACCTACCAGATGCGCCAGGGACAGGCAGGAAGGGGACTCATGAGGCGCTGCGGTGTTCCAGCACCTCCCCTGCAGGAGTCACCAGCATGAGCCCCATTATCTCCTCCTCCCATGGGGTATCCGATGGCCCCCGGGATACTCCTTGGGATGGAGTCACGGCCGGAGCGAGCTCCTGGGGTTCAGCCATCACCTGGCACTGCCAGTCCTGGAGGCCCACTCTCATCTCGACCAGGGTCTCAATGCTTCCGGTCATGGAGCACAGCTACTGTGCCACATCCCATAGAGACTGTGCCACGTCCACCTGGGACTGTGCCATGTCCCTCTGGGACTGTGCCATGGCACACAGTGACCATGCCAGGCCCCTCTGCGACTGGCTCAGGTCAGCCAGTGCCAGACCAATGTTCTTGACTCCCACAGCTATCTTACTGAGCCACGCTCTAGAGTGCCGCAGCAATGTCCATATGGCCCTGGTACATGGCTGCCTGTCACATGGCTGCCCTGTCCTGTGTCTCAGCCAGTGCCCACACACTGTGCCCCAGGCATTGGACATCCTGACCCATGACCTTGACCCTCACACCCAAGTCGTCCTCTATAGACGCCGTTTGGAGTTGGCCTGTGTAGCACACATTGTCGGCACCTCCTCCTGCCCCTGAGGTGGTTGGACTCCTCCAACTGCACCTGTAGGTGTTGAATGGGTTGCTGACACCCCGTCCTGTAGTCCCTGGCTCTGCGCCTGCACCGCTAACAGTGAGGCGACCACCCTTTCTAGAAGCGCGAGACCTGTCTGGATGTCAGCTGGTCCCGATGATTGGGCCGCCCTCCGACTTTCCACCCCTCTGGGGTTCCTAGTTCCACCTGATGCACCACAGCATGGGTTTCGTGCATACCAGATAATGCCCAGGAGCATCTTCACTAAAGTGCCCAACTAGTGACGAGGAGTCAGTATCGTCCACGGACTGGTGCTCCAGGGTGTTGCGGGGTTGTGGATGGGGACGAGAGACCCCGGACAGACCCACCTCGTCACCAGGTGAGTTGCAGGGTAGCAACTGGTGGCGAGGGCCTATGGATGGCCCTGCCTCGTCGGGAGGTGACCCTGCAAGACACAAGACAAGATGCATGGTGTGATAAGGGTAGTTTGGTGTGGGGGGGGGGGGGGGGGGGGGGGGGCGAGAATACACAGTAAGACACTCGGACGGGGGCAATACAGGGGGTCTGCAGCAAGTGGCCTGTGTGTGCAGGGCGCTAGGCCATGGCAGATGGTATGGGTGTTGGCATGTGGAGCAGGTGGGTTGCATGCAGACTGCCAACGGGAGGGGTTCATCCGTCCACTAGAAGGGAGGCTGGGTTACGGGAGTGTGCCGCAGGCGCACTGTACTGCCCGCATCCGAGTGTCTCACGTTGTGCGTTATCTGTCCCCCCAAGAAAAGGCGGCCCACAAAAGCTGGGAGTGGGAGAAGGCGGAGGTCAGCATGGGACAACCAAGTTACCCCCAATGCGTTGCGATGTCCCTGTGGCACGTGACGGGGTTTGGGTTACGGGATTGTGTGGTGGGGGTGATGCCAGGTTTGTGGTGGTGATGCCTCACCCTGGCAGGCCTGGGCGGTTGCCCATCCTCACTCAACACTGCCGACTGGTCCGCCTGCTGGGGGCCACATGTGGGGTGGGGGTTGATGGGTGTGAGGTTGGGGTGTGTGGGAGGAGCTGGTGACTCACCCGGGCTGACCTGAGGAGCTGGTGCAGCTTCTTACGGCACTGTTGTCCAGTCCACTCGGTGGGGTCCACGGCGCTTAAAGCCTCATCATAGAGTCATAGTCATAGAGTCATAGTGGCCTCTGCCACCTGCTTCCCACCCCGGGAACAGGGTGTCCTGCCTCTCCACCACAGCATCCAGCAACATCCCGAGCTCTGCATCCATCAACCTTGGGCCCGTTATCCGGGGAGCCATCTTCGTGGCTGGAATGAGAGTCTGTGGGAAGAGATATGCTTATCTGCAGCTGCAGCTTGTCAAGCTTCCGAGTGCCATTCCCACCCCCAGGGAGAGATACACGCTGGCGTGCATTGGAATTGCACTCGTTCCACTTGTGGCACGAGTGCTGGCCCATTAGCATGTCCTGAATGGCTTTGGCAGTCACACTCCCAGCGGTACCGTGGAACACCTCCTCCTCCCCCCCCCACACCTCCCATTCAGTCCCTGCATCAGCACTTTCGCTGTCCAACAGAGAATCCCACCCAATATTTCTGTTGCGTTTCTTTCCGAGGTTTCTTAGCTATTATCACTGTTGAAATCCAGAAGCGTATTGGATACTCTTCTGAAATTGAAAATATCTCCGAACTAAGGGAGAAATAATTCATTGAAACTTTGTTTTGAGGCATCAGTTGCCAAAGGGGGAAAAAAGATATTTTGCTTTCAGCTAATCCAAATGCTCCTGCGCAGAACATGTCTCAAGAAAGTTCTCGCTCAAACTAGTGTTTCCGCCTTTGTTTTCCCACACACCAGGTGTTTTGCCACTGATAGTCACTGTGCATTTATTTATCAGTTCTTACATCGAGGTTCTGGTGGCGCCTGGCGGCCAGGTGGACTTTACATCGCTCAGCAATAGTCATTTTGTCGCTTGGTGGTATGGGGCAATGAGCTCAATGATTCATGAGAGTGTTAAATTTCTGACAAAATTTCTGCTTTTCTGACAAAACTTGGATTCACCTCCGCCCCCCACCCCCCGCCCCACCCGAGGGTATCCGAGGGAATAGACGCTGTTGTGGTGAGGATGTTGGAGCTGTTGATGGGGAAGGGGGCTTTGATTGGCCCCTCGAGGTGTATTGGGCGCACAGGGTGCTGAGGAGGAGACCACAGGTGGAGAGCTGCCGAGGGTGATGGTGGTGTGGTGGCACCATTTCTTGGACAAGGAAAATATTTTGCAGCGGGAGAGGCAGACCAAGTGAACCTGGGAAGGGAGTGAGCTGCCGGTCTACCAGGACCTGAGTGCGGAGCTAGCGAAGAGGAGGGATGGGTTCAGCCAGGTAAAGGCTGCCCTCTTAAAGAATGGCGTGATGTTTGGGGTTCTATATCCCGCCCGCTTGTGGGTGATTCATCAGAAGCAGGAGTTTTATTTTTACTCGCCGGAGGAGGCGATGGACTTTGAAGGACCATGAACTGGGAAGAGTATGGGGTCACTGAAATTTGGAGAGGAGCTTTGTGTGTATGGTGAAATGTCTGGGGTGGGTATTTTTGAGTGGGCTTTGATGGAGGAGAGTCGATGGTAAGTGTGCTTCGTGTTCTTATTTTTTTGCTGGTGGTTGGGAAGGGGAGTAGGTGGACTGCAGAGGGGTGGGGAGGTTACAAGCCTTGGGTGGGGGCCACCATACCAGCTGGGCGGGTTAGTTAACGGAAGTGAAGTGGGGGGGTTATCATGAGGAAGGCGTGGGATGGGTTGGGTTGGTTCTTTGTTTGGGGTTGGGAAAGAGGGGAGGGCTGCTGACATGGGTGTGGTTAGGTGAACCAGTTGGGAAGGGAGAGATGGCATTAGACATCCGAGGGCGGGCCTGGTGTATGACGTGGACTGGGGGCTGGCCCAAGAAGTCATATGGCTGATCAGCAGGGGAGGAGCGGCGTGGAGCCTCCCGACCAGGCTGGTCAACTCAATGTGCAAGGGTTGAATGGGTGGGCATGGTGTTTCTGTGGGAGATGTACCTGAAGTTGGGGGAATCAGATGAGGCTGAGGAAGGGATGGGTGGGGCAGGTGTTCCACACAGGGCTGGATATAAAGCCGAGGGTATCAGCAGTGTTGGTCAATAAGAGGGTGGCGTTTGAGGTGGGGAGCATTGTGGCTGCTCTGGGGGGTAGGTATGTGGTGGTCAGTGGGAAGCTGGCGGTGATGCCAGTGATCCTGGTTAATGTTTATGCCCCGAATTGGGATGATGTGAATTTTATGAGGCGGGTGTTGGGGAGGATTCCGGATTTAGATACACACCGATTAATTATGCAGGGGGCGGGGTGCGGATTTTAATATGGTCCTGGACCCAAGTCTGGATCGGTCGAGCCCAAAGTTGTTGAGGAGGTTGGTAGTGGCTAGAGAGCTGAGGGGTCCACGGAATGCATGGGGGTGGCGGGGGGTAAACCTGTGCAGGCCGAGGGCAAAGAGGTTTTCATACTTCTCCCCAGTGCACTGGGTGTTTTTCCGGATCGATTTTTTTCGTAATGGACAAGGCGCTGCTGGCGGGGTTGGCCGACTTGGGGTATTCGGTGATCGTGGTCTCTGACCACGCGCCGCACTGGGTGGATTTGCGGGTGGTTCCGGGGGAGGCCCAACGGCCACAGTGGAGGTTGGATGTGGAGCTGTTGGCGGATGAGGGGGTGGGTGAGGGCTGCCATTCGGGGCTATGTGGAGATGAATAATACGGGGCAGGTCACAGCCATCACATTGTGGGTGGCACACAAGGCTGTAGTTAGAGGGGAATTTATATTTCAATTTGGGTGCACAGGAGGAGGGTGGAGTGGGAAGAGAGGGCAATTGGTTGATGAGATCTTGAGGGTGGATAGGAGGCACTTGGTGGTACTGGAGGAGGGGTTGTTGACGGAGGCTCCAGATGGAGTTTGGGTTGATGTCAATGGGGAAGGCGGTGGGGCAGTTATGGAGGGCCAGAGGTGTAGTGCATGAGTACGGGGCGAAGGCAAGTAGTATGTTGGCCTATCAATTGAGGAAGCAGGCAGTGGCAAGGGAGATCTGTAGAGTGAGGAATGAAGGGAATAAGGTGGTGATGGATCCAGATGGGGTGATGGGGTTTTGAAGTCTTCTATGGGAGGCTTTATGAGTCAAAGCCCCTGAGGGGGGAAGAGGGGATGAGGCGTATCCTGGATGGCTCGGAGTTTCCCATGGTAGAGGAGGGGCGGGTGCAGGGCTTGGAGGCCCTGATTGGGCTGCGGGAGGTGATGGATGGCACGGGGACGATGCAGACGGAGAAAGCCCTGTGTCCGGACCGATATCCAGTGGAGTTTTATAAGAAGTTTGGGGCGGAGCTGGGGCCACTGCTGGTGAGGGCGCATACTGAGGCGAGGAAAAGGGGGAGCTCCGCCCTACTTTGTCACAGGCTTCTATCTCTCCGATTCTTAAAAAGGATAAGGATTCAGAGCAGTGTGGGTTATGCAGCCCGATATTGTTGTTGAATGTTGATGCCAAGTTATTGATGAAGGTGCTTGCATCGCGGATTGAGGACTGCTTGTACGGAGTTGATTTGGGAGGATCAGACTGGTTTTGTGAAAGAAAGGTAGTTGTCAGCAAATGTCCGGAGGTTACTTTATCTGATTGTGATGCTCTCAGGTGGGAAGGAGGTTGAGGTAGTGGTGGTGATGGATGCAGAGAAGGCTTTTGATCGGGTGGAGTGGCCGTATTTGTTCGAGGTGTTGGGGAGGTTCGCGTGCGGACAGGGGTTTGTGGATTGGGTCCAGTTACTGTATAAGGTGCCGGTGGCGTATGTGCTGATGAACTGAGTGAACTCAGGTTACTTTGGATCACACCGTGGGGTGAGACAGGGGTGCCCGCTCTCCCCGTTGCTTTTCACCTTGGCGATAGAATCCATTGGCAATGGCACTCAGGGCGTTGAGGGATTGAACGGGGTGCTGAGTTTCAAATATAGGATTTCGCTGATGTGTTATTATATAGTTCGGACCTACTGTGCTGCATTGGGGGAATTCTGGGAGAATCTGGTCGGTTTTCAGGATATAAATTGGGAAAGAATGAGGGGCGAAATTCTCCCCCCCCCCACGACGGGTGGGAGAATAGGGGGAGGGCCTTCCCGACTTTTTTGACGCCCTCCCGCTATTCTCCCCCCCCCCCCCCCGCCGAAATCCCGACAAGAATCGCTGCCGCCGTTTTTTTACGGCCGGCAGCGATTCTCAGCTGTTAGAAGGGCCGAAGTCCCAGCCCTTTACGACCTTTTTACGAACGGCAAACACACCTGGTCCTGCCGTTCGTAAAAACGTCGTGACAAACTCGCAAAAAATAACCATGGCACCGATTGGTACGGCAGTACCACGGCCGTGCCAAGGGTGCCATGGGCCCGCGATCGGTATCAATACGCGGGGCGGCTGAGGGGCAACCCGGCCCGCGCATGCGCGGATTTCGCGCAAAAACGCGATGACGTCACCCGCGCATGCGCGGGTGGAGTCTTCCCACCTGCGCATGCGCGGCTGACGTCATATGACGCGTCAGCCGGCGCTAACTCCGGCAAGCGGGCTTAACGATTTTCGTTAAGCCCGACTTGTCGGAGCCTCCGACGTCGGGCTGCTAGCCCCGACGGGGGACCAGAATCGGTCCCCGGTCGGGAAGGGTCGCGCTGCCGTAAAACCCGCCCGGGTTTTACGGCAGTTTTACGATTTCTCCCGTTTTGGGAGAATTTCGCCCGAGGTGTTTCAATCAATGCTAGGGGGCAGGAAAGGAGGTTAGGGGAGTTGCCGTTTAGGGTTGTGGGACGAGCTTTAGATGCCCTATCCAGGTGATGCGGAGCTGGGCCCAACTACATAGATTGAACTTGGCCCGATTGCTGGAGGGGATGAAGGCGGAATTTAGGAGGTGGGATGTTTTGCCGTTGTCATTGGCAGGGCGGTGCAGACTATAAGAATAACAGCGCTCCCTAGGCTTTTTATTGAAGTATTTTCATTTGTGAAATTTTCAACATTTTCACAATCCCAAAACAACCCAAAACACCCCCAAACAAACCAACCCACACCCACCCCCCCCCCCCCCCCCCGAATCCCCCCCTCTGCTATCAATGGTAACCAACTCCTGAAAGTATATCATGAACAAACCCCAAACCCCGACAATTGAAGAACCCCTCCTTTGCCCCTCCCCCACCTTGAACTTCATCTTCTCCAGGGTCAAAACCTCCAGCAGGTCCCCCCGCCAAGCCGAGGCACAGGGTGGAGAGACTGATCTCCATCCCAACAAAACCTGCTTACGAGTGATCAGTGAGACTAAGACATCTTCCCCCGCTCCCGCCTGCAGCTCTGGCCGGTCCCACACCCCAAAAATAGCTTCCAGGGGACCGGGCTCCACATCATATAGAACATAGAACATAGAACATAGAACAGTACAGCACAGAACAGGCCCTTCGGCCCTCAAAGTTGTGCCGAGCCATATGCAAGACCCCCGAGATTGTACTAAACACCGTCCTCCAAAACCTCTGCAGCTTCGGGCAGGACCAAAACATATGCACATGGTTCACAGTCCCCTCCAACATCGCTCACAGACATGCCCCACCCCCTCGCACAGCCAGCTCAGCCTAGACTTTGTGAGGTGCGCTCTGTACACTACCTTCAGCTGCATCAGCCCCAACCTCGCACACGAAGCCGAGGCGTTTACCCTCTGCAGCACCTCACACCACAGTTCCCTCTTCCCACACCACTGCCAACTCTTCTTCCCATTTCACCTTAATCCCCTCCATGGACACTCTGTCCTCCTCAAAAATCCTCCCATAAATCACCAACTTCCCCGCTGACAGCACCACCTCCAACAACGAGGAGGCTGACGCTATCGGGAAGGTCGGGAAAATCTTCCAAACAAAGTTCCGCACCTGCATATACCTAAACCTTCCCCTTGCCCCAGCCCATACTTCTCCCGCTCCTCTAAGCTCGCAAATCGCCCTCCCTAGGAACAATTCCTTCACTCCCTTGATCCCTTTTCATTCCATCCCCTCATCTATCCTCCCCGGCTGAAATCCATGGTTCCCCCTATTAGGCCCCCCCCCCCCCCCCCCCCCCCCCCCCCCTGACTCTGCCCCCAGCTTAAAATGTTGCCTAAACTGCCTCCAAATCTTAAACATTGCTACCACCACCGGACTCACCATAGACGTCCCTGGGGCCACCGGGAGAGGCGCCGACGTCAGAGCCCGCAGCCCCCACACCCTACAAGAGCCCCCCCTCCATCTTTACCCACAGAGCCCCCTGCTGGTTGCTCCAGCCTGCGCCTTCTCCACATTCGCCGCCCAATAGTAAGACAGCAGGTTTTCCCACCCACCCCGCCTGCTGTCCACACTACCCTCCTAATCCTGGCCAAATTTCCCCCCCCCCCTCGCAAATGAACGAGGAAATCAGCTTTTCCACCTCCCTGAAGAAAGACTTCGGCAAAAAGATTGGCAGACATTGGAACAAAAACAGGAATCGCGGAAAACATTCTTTTTAACTGCCTGCACCCGGCCCGCCAACGGCAGAGGGAGATTGTCCCACCTCAGCAAATCAGCCTTCACCCTCCCCACCAAGCTAGTGAAATTAAACTTCAGAAGCCCTGCCCAATCCCCGGCCACCTGCACCCACAAATACCAAAAGTGGGTTCCTGCTGAATGGAATGGCATCTCCCTCCATCCCCGTTCCCACTCTTGGCTGCGAGCCCGTAAAATACTCGCTTTTCCCTAGATTCAATTTATACCCCAAAAACACCCCAATTCTCCAGTTCAGTTCTATTATACTCCCACTGATGCACTCGGTTCCGAAATATACAACAGCAGATTATCAACATTTGAGGAGACATTATGTTCCACCCACCCCCTCACTATCCCCTTCCACAACCCCGAGCTCCTCAGCCAAGGGCTCCAAAGTTAATGCAAACAGAAGGGGTGGGAGGCATAGGACATCCCTGTCTCTTACCCCAGTGCAGTGCAAAATATCCTGAATTCATGCTGCTAGTGCGCACACTCACCATTTGCTCCTTATACAGCAGCCGCACCCACACCACAAACTACGGGCCAATCCCAAATCTCTCCAGTACCTCCATCAAATGACCTCACTCTACCCGATCAAACGCCTTCTCCACGACCAGTGGCACCACCACCTCCGTCTCCCTTCCCTCCGCCGGAGAAAGGACCACTTTCAACAACCTCCACAGGTGGTTAGTGGTTAGCACTGCTGCCCCACGGCGGCGATGTCCCAGGTTCGATCCCGACCCTACGTCACTGTCTATCTGGAGTTTGCACATTCTCCCCGTGTTTGCGTGGGTTTTACCGCCACAACCCAAAGATGTGCTGGGTCGGTGGATTGGTCACGCTAAATTGCCCCTTAATTGGCAAAAACTAATTGGGTACTCTAAATTTATTTAAAAAACAACCTCCTCACGTTCAATAACAACTGTCCTCCCTTCACGAAACCCAGCTGGTCCTCCCCAATCACCTTCGGGAGACAGCCTTAATGCCAACATCTTTGCCAGTATCTTGGCATATACAACAGCAGAGATGTGGACCTATACGACCCACAGTCCACTGGTTTCTTGACCTTCTTTAACAATAGCGAGATGAGAGCCTGTCCCATCGTTTGTGGCAAGACACCTCTATCTATTGCATCCTCAAACACTCCCACCATCGACAGCGCCAACGTATCCTTAAATTTCTTGTAAAAATTCGACTTAGAACCCATCGGGCCCCGTCGCCTTTCCTGCCTGCATCCTCCCAATCGCCTCCTTCACCCCCATCGGCTCCTCCAACTTAGTCCTATTCTCTTCTCCCAGCCTTGGATACTCTAGCCCGTCCAGAATTTTCCTCATGCACTGTTCCTCCTCCAGTGGCACTGACTGATACAGGTCCCTGTAAAATTTCTCAAATACTTCATTAACCTGCTCCGGAGCCACCATCAACTTCCCCACCTTATCCCGTACCAAAACTATTTCTCTCGCCAGGGCCTCCCGATGCAGCTGACCTGCCAACATACACCCTACCTCCTCCCCATACTCATAAACAGCCCTCCTTGCCCTTCTCAACTGAAGCAACGCTTTCTCCGTGGACAATTTCAGGGGCTGTTTAGCACACTGGGCTAAATCGCTGGCTTTGAAAGCAGACCAAGCAGGCCAGCAGCACGGTTCGATTCCCGTAACAGCCTCCCCGAACAGGCGCCGGAATGTGGCGACTAGGGGCTTTTCACAGTAACTTCATTCAAGTCTACTCGTGACAATAAGCGATTTTCATTTTTTTTTTTCATTTTCAATTAGTCAAACCTTACCTCCAACTCCTTCCTCTTAGCCAGGAGGCCTGGGTCCGGGTCCCCCGCATATGTCCCATCCATCTCCAAAATCTCCTCTATCAGTCTTTGGCATTCCTCCCTCTCCTCCCTATCCACCTTAGCCTTAAATGAGATCACCTCGCCCCTCATACCACCTTCAGAGCCTCCCAGACCACTGACTGCGAAACCTTCCCCATGCCGTTAAATCCCACATATTCCTCAATCGCCTTCCTGATCCTGTCCAGAGGCTCTAGTCCGCTAACAACCTCACATCCATTCTCCACTCTGGTCTATGGGCTGCCCCCTTCTCCAAACCCCATCCAGCCAATGCGGAGCGTGATCCAAAATCACTATTGCTGAGTACTCTGACCTCTTAATCCCAGCCAAGAGCGCCTTTCCCACCACTAATAAGTCACTCCTCGAATATGGCTTGTGTACCAGAGAGAATAGCGAATACGTCCCTTCCCTCGGGCGTAAGAACTTCCATGGGGCCACTCCTCCCATCTCTCTCATGAGCCCAGCCAATGCCTCCGCCCCCTCCCCCCCCCCCCCCCCCCCCCCCACCGACTGGGTCAGCGAGCGCGGCTGGGACCTGCCCACCTTCGGTTCCAACGCCATGTTCCAAACACCCCTACTATCAGCTCATGGGCATCCAAATCCAGAATGGCACCCAGCACCCTCTTCACAAACCCTGCATCATCCCAGTTGGGGCCATATATACTCACCAGTGCTACCAACCTCCCCTCCAGTCACTTATCACTATCATGTACTTGCCCCCCTGATCCACCACCACCTTCTCCATCTGAAACCTCACCCTCTTGCCCACCAAAACCGCTGCTCCCTGAGCCCTGCTATCAAACCTCGAGTGAAAAATATCTGACTCACCCAACCCTTCCTGAGCCTCACCTGATCCTTCACCCTCAAATAGGTCTCCTGCAGCATCATCACGTCGGCCTTTAAGCTCTTCAAGTGTGTAAAAACCCTCAATCTCTTCACCGGTGCCCCTAACCTAATCATGTTCAACATCACTATTCTGCCCTGGGGTTCTCTCACCACCCCCCCCCCCCCCACCCCGTCCACCATCATCATAACCCCGGGCCCTCACCCTCAGGCCTAACATGCCCCATCCTTTTGTTACCGTTTAACCCCTTCCCCCCCTCCCACCTAGAATCCCCCCCATCCACTTCCTCTTGCAAGCACCTCTCCCAGCATCGATCCCATCCCCCGACCTTTCCCGTCTTCCAGGCCATTAGAAACCTGTTCGACCAGGTTCCAACGATCATGGCCCCTCCCTCCCACCACACTCCCGTTCACCAGCCAACCTTTGCTTGCTAGTGCCCGAGCTCCGCCCCCCCCCCCCTCCCATTCCCCTCCTCCATAACCCAGCCCCAGAAAAAACAACTAAACAGGTACAAAACCGCACCCCCAGGAAACAGACATAAACCCAAAGTTAGTATAGTTAGTTACACTTGTAACTAACTATAAACAAAGATAACTACACTCCCCCATTCAACACATACAAAACCCATACACCCCCACCATCAACGACAAACGAGAAAGATAAAGACAGAGCACAGTCCTCATTCCCTCAGTCCAAGTCCCAGTTCCAGTCCCAACATTCATTTCAGTCCCAGTCCTTCGGCCTTCACGAAAGCCTCTGCTGCCTCCACCAATTCAAAATGGAAATCCCTCGAATTGTGCTTCACTCTCAACTTCGTTGGGTAGACCACCCCAAACCTCAGGCTGGTACTGTGCAGTGCCGCCATCACCCGTCCGCAGGTCACCCATCTTCTCACCAACTCCACCATGGTGTATTCGAAAACCAACGCTTTCCCACATCCCCTCTGGCCTTTGCTTTCCCCAACTCAACACCCTCTCCTTCACAGGAAACTTATGGAAGCAGGTTATGACGACCCTTGGTGGCTCATTCGCATTTGGCTTCGGCCTGAGCGACTGATGTGCTCTGTCCAATTCGTATAGGGAGTGTTCGTCCCCCTCCCCCTACAGCTCTGCCAGCATCTTCGCCTTGGGCCCTCCATCCCCTCAGGCAGGCCCACGATCTGTAGATTTTGCCGCCTTGACTGGTTCTCCTGGTCCTCCACCTTGGCTCTGAGCCTTTTGTTGGCCTCCATCACCCTCCGCAGCGTCTCACCCATCGAGATGGACTGGTCACTTTGCTGCGACAGAGCTTCCTCCACCTCCCTCAACTTCTCTCCTTTTTCCTCAATGTCTTCAACACTGCTGCCTTTCACCCTCCTCCACCCACTCTTTCATCGCAGCCATCATCTCCCTTTGCAGCACCTCAAAGTGCGTGGCAAACTGCCTCTCAAATTCCCAGTCCATCACCTCAGACAGAGGTTCCACTGTGAGGGGAGCGGTCCCAACCAGCGACCCAACCTCAGCCATCTTCCTTCCCACCGGACTCACCAGCTCACTCAATGGCAGACTTTCACTCGCCCTCTTCTTTCCAGTGCCCTTCTTCTGGGTCTTCGACATCTCCCACCTTTCTTATACCTTCTTATACCTTCCAGCTCATTCAAAAACTGCCCCTGAATCTGGGTATTAAAGTCCAAAAACCAGAGCCTTGTGCAGGAGCCACTTAACACGCGACCATCACCTACATGCTGCTACTGGAAGTCCCTGCTGCCTGTATTTCTGTTCATGTTTCAGAACCTCCCTATCTTTGTCCCCAAGTCATTTTTCAGGACAGTTAATGGGTTGATCTCGGGGTTTATGTGGGCGGGGAAGGCCTCGCGGATGTAGCGGTTTATCTGGAGAAGGTGCGGGGGGGGGGGGGAAGGGGGGGCAGGGTGGGGGGAGCTGGTGTTGCCGAATTTGCTGAATTGTTATTGGCTGCAAACATTGCAATGGTGAGGAAATGGGCAGTGGAGTAGAGGTCAGTTTGGGGACTGGTGGACGCGGCTTTGAGGGCTTTGTTGTTGGTGCCTCTGCTGTCCTCGCCGGCCAGGCACTCCGTTAGTCCAGTGGTGGTTGTCATAATATCAACACAAGTATATGATGGTGTGCAGACGGGCAGTGATTGACACACAGGATGATCAGTGAGCACACAGAACACAGCAGCCAATCACCAGACAGGATACGACCACTATAAAGCCAGATAGTACTAGTTTTCCCGCTCTCTCGGGATCCAGCCTCTGAGACAGTCTGAGCTCGTGAGCAGTAACTAGAACATACACCATGTGGTAGTAAGATAGTCTGGTCAGGTTAGCCTCAGGTCTCCAGTCAAGTCAGCATAGTGTCAACCCACAGTTAAAGCATGTATGATAGAATAAAATTGAGTTGTATTTCTTCAAGTGTTGGAAGCCTGTCTCTCTCTCACCACTGCAGTAAACGCAGTCCTCGCAGACCCAACTTACCCAACACATCATGATACCAGTGAGTCATGCTCGAGTTTGACGGACCTACCTTAAGATAATCTGCCTTTGACCAGCGATCAGCCATCCGGTAATATGGACAGCGTCCGCCCTCCCCCGCAGCTCCACATCGCCGGCAACCTCGGTGCTAACTGGAAGATTTCCAAGCAGAAGTTCTAGCTATACCTTGAAGCCACTGACCTTGAAGCCGCATCGGATGCCAGGAAGATCGCTCTCTTCCTCTCTACGGCCGGGGGCCACGCTATCCACATCTTCAACTCCTTCACCTTTGCTGACGGCGAGGACAAGACAAAGTTTAAAACAGTCCTGCTGAAGTTCGACAGCCACTGTGACATCGAAGTCAATGAGAGCTTTGAACGCTATGTGTTCCAGCAGAGGCTTCACAGTAAGGATGAACCTTTTCAGTCCTTTTTAACCCATCTCCACACCCTTGCGCAGTCCTGCAACTATGGCTCCACTTCCGATTCCATGATCCGGGATCAGATCGTTTTCGGGGTCCACTCCGATCCCATTCGCCAGCAGCTCCTTAAAGTTGAGCAGCTCACCCTCACCATCGCCATCGAGACCTGCGTCCTCCACGAGCACGCAAACAACCGGCACTCCCATATCAGGGCGGCAGAGACGGCGCGGCAAGGCCCCCATGATGCGGAACGGGTGCAGGCCATCAAACAGCTCCATGGCCTGAGTCTGGATGAGGGCGGCCATTTCGCGCGCTTTTCCCCGGTTCCTGCGCATGCGCGCCACTACCAAGGAGACGGCGAGGCGGACGACCGAACTGCGCATGCGCGGTGACGCATGGAACGTCCTGACGTCGGCGCATGACGTGCAACAACTGTGGCTCCGCCCATTTAATGTTCTGCAAAATCTCGACGCTGTCTCTAGTGTGGCAAGCTTGGCCACTACGCGGCCCTGTGCAGATCTGCTTAACTGCCCAACACACAGCAATCCCAGCCACAGCGTAGGAGCGTCCGGTCAGTACAGCAACCCGTTGCAGACTCCGACTCCGACATTCTTCCAGATCCCGACACTGAGGGCCTCACATCCCCATTCTGGGCGGGCATCATTACCAAGCATACACTGCCTTCAGCAAAGAAGGTGAAACAACTCCCAATAATGAGCATTGATCCAGACGACGAGTGGTGTGCCACCCTTATGGTCAACAAGGCTCACATACGCTTCAGGCTGGACACCGGCGCTTCAGCAAACCTCATTTCAAAGTCTGACCTTGACACCATCCGCGTCAAGCCAAGTATTGTTCCACTGGGCTGCCAGCTCCTCGACTACAATGGCAATGCCATTGCTGCCAGTGGTTCATGCCAGCTTGCGGTGTCCCATCGTTCTTCAAAAGCGACGTTGCGTTTTGAAATTGTAGGAACCAACAGAGTTTCCCTGCTCAGTGCTCGGGCCTGCAAACCCCTGAATCTTGTGCAGCGAGTTCACACCATGTCGTCCGCAGAGGCAACGGCCTCGCCAGATGTCAACGTCCAAGCCCAACTCGATGACATCATAGCGCAATACCACAGCGTGTTTGAAGGCATGGGCACGCTCCCTTACCGATACAAAATACCGTTGAAGCCAAATGCCACACCTGTGGTCCATGCACCGCATCGGGTACCGGCACCCCTTAAGGACCGCCTCAAGCAGCAGCTGCAAGACCTCCAGGACCAGGGTTTCATTTCTAAGATCACAGACCCACGGACTGGGTTAGCTCCATGGTTTGTGTCAAAAAACTGTCAGGGGAACTTCGCATTTGTATTGACCCCAAAGATCTGAACCGTGACATCATGAGGGAACACTACCCAATACCTAAACGAGAAGACCTAACCAGCGAAATGGCTCATGCCAAGTTTTTCACGAAGCTGGACGCCTCCAAGGGGTTTTGGCAAATACAGCTGGACGCGTCCAGTCGAAAGCTGTGCACATTTAACACCCCGTTTGGTCGCTACTGTTACAACCGAATGCCCTTTGGCATCATCTCCGCCTCAGAGGTATTCCATCGCATAATGGAGCAAATGATGGAGAGCATCGAGGGGGTGCGAGTGTACGTCAATGATATCATTATCTGGTCTACAACTCCTTAGGAGCACATCGATCGCCTCAAGCGAGTGTTCCATAGGATCCACGAGCATGGCCTCTGACTCAATAGAGCCAAAAGCTCGTCCGGTCAATCAGAAATCAAGTTCCTTGGCGACCACATTTCGCAGTTCGGTGTGCAGCCAGATGCAGACAAGGTGTCGGTGATCAACGCCAAGAGGACCAGAAGGCGGTCCTCCGCTTCATAGGGATGGTCAACTTCCTAGGGAAGTTTATCCCCAACCATGCATCACACACCACAGCTCTCCGCAATCTTGTAAAAAAAACTACGGACTTCCAGTGGCTCCCCGCTCATGAGTAAGAGTGGCGTGAACTCAGGGCGAAACCCATCAAGGCCCCAGTGCTGGCGTTTTTCGACCCCGACAAGATCTCCACCGATGTGAGCCAGGCTGGCATTGAGGCAGTACTCCTCCAGCGGGACAACTCCTCCTCCTGGGCCCCAGTCGCATATGCTTCGAGAGCCATGACACCCACTGAGCAACGGTATGCTCAGATTGAAAAAGAATGCCTGGGCCTCCTCACAGGGATTGACAAATTCCATGATTATGTGTATGGAGTCCCCAAATTCACGGTCGAGACGGACCACAGGCCATTGGTTCACATCATCCAAAAAGACCTCAATGACATGACGCCACGGCTACAACGTATCCTCCTTAAACTCCGCTGCTACGATTTCGACCAGGCCTACACCTCGGACAAAGAGCTCATTGTGGCCGACGCACTCTCTAGATCCATCACGACGCCATGTGAGCAGTCGGACTTTGTCTGTCAGATAGACGCGCAGGTGAAGTTTTGTGCCTCCAACTTTCCGGCCACTGATGAAAGGGTCGTGCAAATTCGTCAGGAGACGGCCAGGGATCCTTTACTCCAGCGGGTCATGCGACATCTCACGAATGGTTGGCAAAAGGGGGAGTGCCCCCAGTTTTATAATGTAAAGGACGATCTAGCGGTAGTGGACAGCATACTAATAAAGCTGGACAGGATAGTAATCCCACAGAGCATGCGAGAGCTGGTCCTTGGCCAAATCCACGAGGGTCACCTGGGGGTCGAAAAGTGTCGCCGTCGGGCCCGAGAGGCAGTATATTGGCCAGGCATCAGCCAAGATATCGCCAACGCGGTCCTCAATTGCCCAATGTATCAAAGTTTCCAGCTGGTTCAGCCTAAAGAGACTCTACAGCCGCACAAACTGGTTTCCTCCCCATGTTCCAAAGTTGGTGTTGACCTCTTTCATGCAAAGGGCCGAGACTATGTCCTCCTAGTGGACTACTTTTCCAACTACCCCGAGGTGGTCATACTGTCTGACCTCACCTCAGCGACGGTAATCAAGGCATGCAAGGAGACTTTTGCCTGGCATGGCATTCCACTCTCAGTTATGAGTGACAACGGCCCCTGCTTCTTCAGCCAGGAGTGGACGGATTTTGCCCGGCTGTACAATTTTAGGCACGTCACATCAAGCCCCCACTACCCCCAGTCGAATGGGAAGGCTGAAAAAGGGGTCCACATCATTAAAAGACTGTTGTGCATAGCTGCTGACTCGGGTTAGGATTTCAACCTGGCGCTGTTAGCCTGCAGGGCAACTCCGTTGTCTGCTGTCCTGTCCCCAGCGCAGCTCCTAATGAACCGCACACTGCGGACGACGGTGCCGGCTGTCCACATTCCGGACCTTGACAATTTTCCGGTCCTACAGAGGATGCAACAGTCCCGGGCCCAATACAAGTCGGCGTACGACGCTCACGCCACAGATCTCCCCGACCTGGTCCCTGCCGACCGAGTTTGTGTTCAGCTACCTGACAGTGGCTGGTCTGCAACAGCTGTGGTGGTTAAGCAAGTGGCCCCGAGATCGTTCCTCGTTCGCATGGCTGATGGCTCCTTTCTTCGGCATAATAGGCGGGCACTGCGGCTACTTCCACGCCCGTCACCTGACCGTGATGTCCCGCCTCGCACGCTGGTTCCTCAGGACGCGCCCTTCCATGAGGCCACCGATCTGCCAGTTATTCTACCGTCCTCTACATTGGAGGCAGTTGCGCCCGTTCAGGTGCAGGCGGCCCCTGACCCACCCCTGAGGCGGTCAACCAGAATTCGTCGCCCGCCACAGAGACTGAATTTATATTCTGAATTTATGGACTGAATGTTGCATTACCTTGTGATCCATTTACACATCGGTACATATTGTTTTTTTCCTAATTTGTTATCTGCCCTCTATCTGCACTAGACACCTTCCCATGTAAATACGTTAGCATATTTTGTATATAGTCAGGCTCCTGTACACACACACTATTTATTGACCTGCACACATTTCTTTTTTAAAAAAGGGGGTGAAATGTCATGATATACACACAAGTATATGATGGTGTACGGACAGGCAGTGATTGACACACAGGATGACCAGTGAGCACACAGAACAAAGCAGCCAATCACCAGGCAGGACACGACCACTATAAATCCAGAGGGCACTAGTTTTCCTGCTCTCTTGGGATCCAGCCTCTGAGACAGTCAGAGCCCGTGAGCAGCAACTAGAACATACACCATGTGATAGTAAGATAGTCTGGTCAGGTTAGCCTCAGGTCTCCAGTCAAATCAGCATAGTGTCAACCCACAGCTAAAGCATGTATGATAGTTAAGAGTTCAATAAAATCGAGTTGCATTTCTTCAAGTGTTGGAAGCCTGTCTCTCTCACCACTGCAGTAAATTCAGTCCTCGCAGACCCAGCTTACCCAACATCAGTGGTGTTGACTTTGAGGGTGTGGGGACAGTGTGCACAGCACTCGGAGTTAGAGGGTATGTCGTTGTGGGCACATATTTGTGATAACCATAGGTTTGTGCCGGTGAGACTGGATGTGAGGTTACGGGGGGTTGGCGACAGGTGGGGATTGAATATGTCAGGGACTTTGTATCGGGGGCAAATTCACAGGGCTCGAAAACATGGAGGAATTGTTTCCGTTGCCGAACGGGAGGATTTAGGTACCTACTGGTTCGGGACTTTGTGAGGAGAGATGTGCCGTCCTTCCAGGGGTTGACGCCTCTGCTGTTGCAAGATAAGCTCCTGTCAGAGGACAAAATAAGTTACAAGGGACTGACGGAGTGGGAGGATGCCCTCGTGGAGGATGTTAAGTGCATATGGAAGGAGGAGTTGAGAGGGGAGGTGTGGCCGGGATATGGGCTGAGGCTTTGAAGACAGTGAATGCATCCTTGTCATGTACGCGTTTAAGCCTCATCGAGTTTAAAATGGACCCACATGACGGTGCCGAAGAGCAGGTTTTTGAGGGGTGGAAGATATGTATGGGCGGTGCACAGGGTGGGGGCCACAAATCACGTCCACGTGTTTTGGGCGTCCAAGATTTAGGGTAATCAGACTTCCAGTGTTGATCATGGAGCGAGTGGTCACACACAGGGCAGCTCCTGCTTAAAGTCACAGAACAGAGCTCTTTTTACCCAATACTGGGTGAAATTTTGATGAAAAGACATAGGTGAATGTTGAAGAGTACTTTCTCCCGGGGAGTGGTCTGCTGCTTACCAGAACCGGCAGGAAACAGTGAGAGATTTGGCTGAAAAGCTGGAGCAGACTTGTTCTGCAGCAACAGCAAAAGCCACTTTAAACATGCAGGTGGGGGAAGGGCTGATGCAAGCTGGAAGCTTCAACTTGACTTGATGGCCTTTATTAAAGCTGAATTCCAGCAACAGAGGGAAAAATGCAGGAGGATCGCTCAAAGGCCATCGAAGAAGCAGTGGCACCCCTGAAGAGTTCTCTGGAACCGTTGGAGATGTGTTTGGAGGTGCGGGGATCACAGATTTGGGTGATTGAAGGAGAGATCTCGGACCACAGCCACCGTGTGGTGACTCTGAAGGCGGAGGTGGGGCTCCTAGGAGACCTCTGTAAAACGCTGAAAGCAAAGGTGTAGGAGCAGGAGAATACCTCGAGAAGGCAGAACCTGTGAATAGTGGGGCTACCTGAAGGAGTGGAAGGTGTAAGTGCCACGAGGTACGTCTCGAAGATGCTAGCGGGGCTGGTGGCAGAAGGGGTGCTAGTTGAGGCACCTGAAGTGGACCGAGCGCATAGATCCCTGAGGCAGGGGAGTTACCGCAGGCGGTGATTGTGAGGCTCCACAAATTTGAAGAGAAAGAGAAGATTCTGCGATGGCCCGGGAGAAGCGTACCTGCAACTTGATGGGTGATGTGCCATCAATTGTACGAGAGACGAGTTGCTTTACAAAAGTTAGGCTTTAATAAACTAGAACTTAGCCCTGCGGTCGTCTACAATAAAATGGACGACCGCCGGACGTTTGACTATTTATACCTCGGCAAGGAGGCGCGGTTAACTCAGCCTCTCGACCAATCGGTCGAGAGCCACATGACCGACCAGGGCCAATGGTAAGCCGGTGTTCTGCCCCAATGGCAGACAGGTATGCAAATCATATCACCACAATGGGGAATAAGGTCCAAATTTATCAGGACATCGGAGCCGAGTTGGCAAAGCGACGGGCAAGCTTCATCAAGGCCAAGGCGGTGCTGTACCGGCGGCAGATCAGGTTTGGGGTGCTCTACCTGTCGAAATTATGGGTGATGTTCGGACGCCGGGAATATTATTTTGAGACCCCAGAAGCGGCCAAAGACTTCATTAAAGAGCATAAACTGGGGGGGGGGGGGGGGGGGACTGAGCGGACAATGCTTGGGAACTGCCACTTTGTAATGGTTGGGAGCATGTTTGAAGTGGAGGTAGGTATTGGGGAATTTGCATCTTTTTTGGGGGGGGGTTCTGTTTACTATTGGGATTGTAAGGAGTAGAACGTTTATGTGGGGATGGATGTCCGTCTCCCCCCCCCCCCCCCCCTGTTTTCTGGGACTATTTATGTTTAACATTTGTTTGTTTGCTTTTGGAGAAGGCTGTCTGGAGTTCAGAAGGCTTTGTTTGGCTGAGGGAGGGTAAGGTCAACAGGGAGCCTTCCTCCTTGAGCTGAGGAGTGGGGGGTGCGGGGAGGGGGGGAGGTTATTGGTAAGTGACTTTGGGTAGGAGCTGCTGCACTAGCAGGGTATGCTGATGAACAGAAGTGAGGAGGTGGGGGAGAAGGCCGAGAGTGGTGGCCAAGTGATGGGGAGGGGGGGGGGGGGGGGGGAAGGGGAGGCTGGGGGGAGGGGCAAAAGGGGGTGGAAGGTTGTTGCGACGTGACAGGGAGTGAGAGATGACATGGTCATGGGCAGAGAAAGCGGCCATCTGGGATGGGCTAGGTACAGAGTGGAATTAAAGGGGCAGGAGTTAAGTGGGGAAGATGACGGACGGTAGAGGGGATTGGAGGCACAAGCCTCCGGTAAGGCTGATAACGTGGAACGTCCGGGGACTGAATGGGCCAGTTAAAAGGTCGCAGGTGTTCGCACACCTCAAGAGCTTGAAAGTGGGGGTTGTCTTTCTGCAGGAGATGCACCTCTGTGCGAAGGACCAGGTTTTAAGGAGTGGATGGGCCGGGCAGGTTTTTCACTCAGGGTTTGATTCCAAATTGAGGGGAGTGGCGATTTTAATGAGCAACAAAATGGGATTCGTGAGTGCAAAGGAGGTGAGGGATCCAGGTGGGAGATATGTGATTGTGAGTGGGGTGTTGGAAAGGGCACCGGTAGTGTTGGTAAATGTGTGTGCCCCAAATTGGCATGATGTGGGTTTTATGAGGGAGTTACTGGCAACAATCCCAGATTTGGCCACGTAGCAGTTGATCATGGGAGGAGATTTTAACTGTGTCCTGGAGCCGAGGGTGGATAGATCGATCCCCAGGTCGATGGGTAGGGTGCGGGTGGCAAGGCAGCTGGGGTGTTTATGGAGAGGATGTGTATGGTGGATCCATGACACTTCCAAGGGGAAGGGAGTATTCCTTCTTTTCGCACGTCTATAGGTGTATTCAAGGACTGATTACTTTGTAGTGAGTGAGTCGGGAGATTTTGGTTTGGGTGGAGGGGACAGAGTATGCGGGGATAGTTATCTCAGACCATGCGCCCACTGGCTGGAGATTCAGTTTAGATCGGGACGAGAGCAGAGGCCGGGGTAGAGGTTTGACTCGGAGTTCTTGGCAGATGGAGGTTTTTGTGATAAGGTGTGGGTGGTGATTACATTAATCCCGAAAAAGGGGAAGGACCCGGTGGGACTGTGGGTCGTATAGGCCCATATCACTATTGAAAGTATTGGCTAAGTTGTTTGCGGGGAGGATGGAGGAGTGGTGGCAGCTTGAAAGTGGGGGTTCAAGAGCTTGAAAGTGGGGGTTGTCTTTCTGCAGGAGATGCACCTCTGTGCGAAGGACCAGGTTTTAAGGAATGGATGGGCCGGGCAGGTTTTTCACTCAGGGTTTGATTCCAAATTGAGGGAAGTGGCGATTTTAATGAGCAACAAAATGGGATTTGTGAGTGCGAAGGAGGTGAGGGATCCAGGTGTTAAGGGCAGGCAGCTCGCAAGTAATATAAGACGGCTGTTGAATGTGGTGATGAATCTGTCAGGTGCTCTGGTACCAGAGGTGGTGATGTCCAGGGGCGCGGAGAACGCATTTGATCGGGTGGAGTGGCAGTACTTGTTTGAGGTTTTGTGAAGGTTTGGGCCAAGATTTGTGGCATGGGTGCGATTGCTGTATGCGACACCAAGGGCAAGGGTGAGGACGAATGGTATGAGCGGACGAAGCTTTGACTTACACAGGGATACGAGGCAGGGGTGCCCGCTGTTGCCGCTGCTGTTTGCGCTGCCCATAGAACCATTGGCAATGGCTCTCAGGGAGTCAGCAAGGTGGTGGGGGATTATGAGGGGACAGAGGGAGCATCGGGTCTCGCTGTATGCAATTGACCTCTTGCTGTATGTGTCGGATCCGTTGGAGAGTATGGGAAGGATTATGGGCCTGTTGGGGAGGTTTGGAGGGATCTCGGGGTACAAGCTGAATGTAGGGAAAAGTGAGGTATTCCGGTGAATGAGCTGGGACAGCGGGCTAATTTAGGGGGGATGCCATTTATGGTAGCCAAGGATGGGTTTAGGTATTTGGGGATTCAGGTAGCGAGGGAATGGACGGAGCTCCATAAGTGGAACTTAACAAAGCTGATGGAGGAGACTAGGGAGGATCTTAAGAGGTGGGATATACTGCACTTAACATTGGGGGGAGGGTCCAAGTGGTGAAAATGAATATTCTACTGAGATTCTTGTTTATCCCGATCTTTATACCAAAGTCCTTTTTTCGGAAAGTGGATACGATCATTTCTGACTTTGCATGGGCGGGGAAGGTGCCGAGGGTAGGGAGGACCCTGCTACAGAGGCAGAGGCAGCAGAGGGGGGTGGCGTTGCTAAACTTGCTTCATTATTATTGAGCGGCTAATGTGGACAAGGTGCGGCGGTGGTGGGAAGGAGAAGGGGTAGAGTGGGTTAGGATGGAGGAGGAATCTTGTAAGGGGTCTAGTTTGAGGACTATGGTGATGGCAGCGTTGCCAATGGCTCCGGGTAGGTATTCAGGGAGCCCGGTGATGCAGTCCAGGGTGATGATATGAAAATGAAATGAAAATCGCTTATTGTCACAAGTAGGCTTCAAATGAAGTTACTGTGAAAAGCCCCTAGTCGCCACATTCCGGCGCCTGTTCAGGAAGGCCGGTACGTGAATTGAACCATGCTGCTGGCCTGCCTGGTCTGCTTTAAAAGCCAGCTATTTAGCCCTGTGCTAAACCAGCCCCGATATGGAATCAGCTGAGGCGGCATTTTAGGGTGGAAGGGATGTCGGTGCTAACGCCGCTGTGCGAGAATCATGGGTTTGAGCTGAGGGGGATGGATCTTGTATACAGGAGGTGGAGGGAAGTGGGGCTGGTCAAGGTGAGGGGTCTGTATTTAGAGGAAGGGTTCGCCAGTCTGGAGGAGCTAAGGGAGAGGGCTGAGCTGCCGAGGGTGAGTGAGTTCAGGTATCTGCAGGTTAGGGACTTTGCGCAAAAGGTCTGGAGGGGGTAGGGGGTTCCCTAGGTTGCCGGGATACACCCTGCTGGAGCGACTGCTGCTTCCGGATGTGGAAGGGGAGGAAAGAATTGGGGATATATACAAGTGGCTGGGGGGCAGGGAGGCGAGCAGGTGGTGAAGATCAAGGAGAAATGGGGAGCGGAATTCGAAGGCAAAATCAATTGGGGAGTATGGAATGAGGCACTCTGTAGGGTAAACGGGACCTCCTCTTGTGTAAGGATGAGACTGATACAGTTTAAGGTGGTGCACAGGGTGCATATGACTTGGGTGAGGATGAGTGGGTTCTTTCAGTGGGTAGCAGATGTGTGTGTGTGTGGGGGGGGGTGGGTGCAGCGAATCACACGCACATGTTTTGGGGTTGCGAGAAATTGGGAAGGTTCTGGGTTGAAGTTTTCGCAGTCTTAGCCAGGATTGTGGAGGAGGAGGTGGACCCCGACCCTTTGGTAGCAACATTTAGGATTTCAGAGAAGCCGGAGCTCATGGAGAGGAGGAATATCATGATGTGCAAACATGCAACCAATGAACACTCAGAATAGGACACAACCAATGGGCAGTCAGGACACTCAGAGGTTGCATCACCACAAGGGGGCATGACATAAACACTATAAAAGGGATGAGGCACTCACACCCTGCCTCTTTCCACAGACAGACATCTAGAGAGTTAGACAGGGTTGATCAGCAGCATCACACCTCAGCACGTGGCTTAGAGCAAGCTGGTACAGTTAGACTGCGTTACCACAGTTAGATTAGCAGAGAGTCAAACTCATTTGAGAACTGTGTTAATAGTTCAATAAACACGTTGAACTCATTTCAGAGTCTGGAGCATCCTTTAGTTAAGACTGCATCAAGTAGCAGCCTGTGTTATCCGAAGCAGCATAACACAACAGTCTTGGCCTTCGCCTCTCTGATTGCACGGCAGCGAATTTTGCTGGAGTGGCGGTCGGCATCGCCACCGGGGGTAGCGGTTTGGTTGGGTGACCTGTGCAACTTCCTGTGATTAGAGAAGATAAAGTATGCATTAAGGGGCTCTTCAGGGGGGTTTGAGGAAAGGTGGGGAATGTTTGTGACCGTGTTTGAGGGGCTGTTCGTCATGGGGGAGGGGGGGAGCGAAAAAGGAAAATCTATACAGAGTGTATAGTTGATGGTTGGGAAGTATGCTTCCCGGGGTGTTTATTCGCTGTAACCTATTTTGATACATGTTTGTAATGAAATACATTTTTAAAAAAAGATTGAGGGGGTTCTGGAAGGGGTTCTCGAGTGTTATGTCCTAGGTTCTGGGGGGAGAGGGTATCCCCGGAGTCTGGAGGTGGCGATATTTGGTGTGTTGGAAGACCCAAGAGTGCGAGGGGTGGAGAGAGGCCAATGTATTGGCCTTTGCCTCCCTGATAGCCCGGAGATGGATTTTATTATATTGGAGGGACTTGGAGCCGCCGAAGGCAAGGTGTGGGTGAGCGATCTGGCAGAATTCCTGCAGTTAGAGAAAATCATGTTCGCTCTGCAGGAGTTGGTAGAAGGGATTCCCTAAAGGACAATTGACAGGTCAGCGAGGGGGGAATCTTCTGGTGGGGGGGTTAAAATGGGGAAGGCGGGATATGATTGGCGGTTCAGTGTCAGGGAAGCTGGAGGGTTGGGGTTGTTTGTTGGGTTGATGTGATGTTCTTCTGGTGCTCTTTGGTTATTCTTTTGATGTTTTGTTGAAAAGCCTTGAATACAAATATTTTTTTAAAAATGTGATGAAGAAGACAACACTCCAATGTTCATCGATGCAGAAGCAACTGAAGTACCCTGAGGTAGCAGGAGGCCATCAGAAGGATGTACGCAGGATATAAGGAGCGGTGGGATCTTTATTGGGCGCTTGCCATTTGGAACCACCCAGCCTCTAATCTTAATTTGTTAATATCAACGTCATTTAAATTAATTTATGTTGGTTGGCAAGTGCCCAGAAATAAAGATCCCATTTGATCCTTCCTCAGGCTCGACGATTTCAAAGCTGAACTACTGTCCGGTACATAACTGAACCACTGACTACCTCACTCATCGTCTCTTCTTATTTAAGATCGTCAATGAAACATATTTATTTCTTGTTCCAGTGTCACCTCCTTTAACTTGGTGTCAATCTTTGCCTGTTTTGCCCGCGCAATGCATGTTTTACTGACATTAATAACACTATATAAATGTAATATGTTGTTAAAATGAAGGCAAAAAATGTTTTGCAAACTCAGTTTCTTTTGAAGGAGGCAACAAATTTTAACGCTGTTTAAACAGAGTTATTAGAATCATAAATATTTCATAACTTCCTATAAAATGCTGACTGAACATTGTGCTCTGGACAAAACCAGTCACGACTTGTTGGTAACTATTTCTCAATTATTTATACGTACTTTGCAAGTGAATCCCAGAGCCACACTCAGTTTAGATTGGAACTACTATTTGGCATCCTTTGAGGATGTAGCTGACAGCGCTGATGAATTTGGCTTTTCCACCACTACCTTCATCTGCCTGGCATAAATGTAATCTTGTTACTCTGTTTCCTCTGTGAAAAACAAGGGCCCAAATGTGTGGAGCTATCTCTCACATTCGAAAAAGCCTGAAATATGTCAGACTCTATAACAAGTCAAGCAGTATTCTGCAGGCACCACTGGTTGCTGACTAAAACATATCTTCTGTCCTTTCCTTATGTTAGTGGATGACACATCACCTTTTCAATTATACTTTCTTAAAATTAGTCTGCCCTAAACAAACCAGGCCCTGAGTCTGATTCTACTTGTTCCTGTTGTCAATTTTAAATATATATCCTTTCATGGAATGTAGGTATCGCTGGTTTGGGCTGCATTTATTGCCCATCCCTAATTGCACTTATTACTTTCTTGAACCGCTGCAGTCCATGTGGTGTAGGTACACCCACAGTGCTGTTAGGAAGGGAATTCCAGGATTTTGGCACAGTCCATTCCATGGACTGACAGTGAAGGAACACCGATATATTTCCAAGTCAGGATGATGTGTGGCTTGGAGGGGAACTTCCACATAGTGGTGTTCCCATGTATCTTCTGCACTAGCCCTTCTAAATGGCAGAGGCCACAGGGTTTGGAGTGCAGCTTGCAGATGGTACACACAACTGCTATTAAGCGCCTGGGGTGGAGAGTGAATGTTTGTGGAAGGGGTGTCAATATAGTGGTTGCTTTTCCCTGGATAGTGTCAAGCCCCTTGATTGTTTTTGGAGCTGCACTCTTCCAGGTAAGTGGAGAGCAAGCCATTACTATTTTGTTCAACAAACAATTTTATTGAGGTATTTTTCGGCATTGTAAACAGTTACAGATAACAACAAAAAAAGCAAAAAAGGCAAAAATGTGCAAACATCAACGGAAAATCAATACTTCAATCAAACCATACTGCACAAACCCGCTCCTCTCCCATCCACACTACCCGCCTATTTATCCCTCCTACTCTACTCTAATCTCCCCCCCTGCTGACGTTCACTCTCCCGCGAAGAAGTCGATGAATGGTTGCCACCTTCGGGTGAACCCCAGTACAGATCCCCTCAAGGGCAAACTTAATTTTTTCCATACCCAGAAAACTTGACATGTCCGAAAGCAATAGCTCGGTCTTCGGGGGTTTTGAGTCTCTCCATGCCAGCCGTATTCGTCGCCGGGCTATCAGGGAAGCAAAGGCCAGAACATCGGCCTCTTTCTCACCCTGGACTCCCGGGTCTTCCGAAACCCCAAAAATTGCCACCCCTGGACCCATCACCACCCTTGTTTTTAGCACCCGGGACATGACCCCGCAAATCCCTCCCAGTACCCCCCAAGCTTAGGGCATGCCCAAAACATGTGAACGTGGTTCGCTGGTCCTCCCGCGCATCTAGCGCACTTATCCTCTACCCCAAAGAATTTGCTCATCCGAGCTACCGTCATGTGGGCCCGGTGAACGACCTTAAATTGAATCATGCCAAGCCTGGCACATGCTGCGCTTGAGTTTACCCTACTCAGGGCTTCTGCCCACAGCCTGTCCTCCATCTCCCCTCCAAGCTCCTCCTCCCATTTGAGTTTCAGTTCCTCCGTCTGAGACTCTTCCCCCTTCATGAGCACCGTATAAATATCTGAGACTCTACCCTCTTCTCCTTCTCCTCTAGAGACTATTCTGTCTTGGATCCCTATTGGCGGGAGGCGTGGGAAGGATGGGACCTGTCTGCGGACAAAGTCCCGCATCCGTAAGTACCTGAAATCATTTCCCCTTACCAGACCAAATTTCTCCTCTAAGCCCCTCAAACTCGCAAAGCTCCCCTCCAGGAACATATCGCCCACCCTCCTCACCCCCGCCCGCCGCCATGTTCGAAACCCCCCATCCATGCTCCCGGGGGCAAATCGATGGTTATCATATATTGGAGCCCAGACAGACGCACCCACCTCCCCTACATGCCTCCTCCACTGGCCCCATATCCACAGGGCCGCCCCCACTACCGGGCTGGTGGAGTACCTGGCCAGTGACAGCGGTAGGGGAGCCGTGACCAGGGCTGCCAAACTGGTGCCCCTACACAAAGCCGCCTCCACCCGCTCCCAAATAGGCCCCGTACCCACCATCCACTTCCTTATCATGGCTATGTTAGCCACCCAGTAGTAGTTGATCAGACTCGGCAATGCCAGCCCTCCCTTGCTGCGGCTCCTCTCAAGCATCGCCTTCTTCACCCGTGGGGATTTTCCCGCCCAGACAAAGCTCATGATGATTTTGCCAGTCCTTTTGAAGAAGGAGTGTGGGATAAAGATCGGGAGGCACTGGAAGATGAACAGGAATCTAGGGAGGATTCTCATCTTTACAGTTTGCACCCTCCTCACCAGTGACAGCGGGAGTGCATCCCATCTCCGAAACTCCCTCTTCATTTGTTCCACCACCCTGGTCAAATTTAACTTGTACAACCTGCCCCAGTCTCGTGCCACCTGTATCCCCAAGTACCGGAAACGTTCCTCAACCAGCCTAAATGGCAGCTCCTTCAGTCTATTCTCCTGGCCCCTTGCCTGCACCACAAACATCTCACTCTTGGCCATATTTAATTTGTACCCTGAAAACCGGCCGTACTTCCTCAGTGTTTCCAGTATATTTTCCATCCCGGCCAGTGGGTCCGACACGTACAGGAGCAGGTCGTCCGCATAGAGAGAGACCCTATGTTCCACCCCGCCCCTGGCCATTCCCTTCCATCCCTTTGCAGCTCTCAACGCAATCGCCAACGGCTCTAAGGCCAGCGCAAACAACAACGGGGAGAGTGGGCATCCCTGTCTGGTCCCGCGATGTAGTCTGAAATAATCTGACACGACCCTGTTCGTCCTAACGCTAGCTTTTGGGGCCTGGTACAGAAGTCTGACCCAATTCACCAGTCCCTCCCCGAACCCAAACCGTCCGAGCCCCTCCCACAGATAGCCCCACTCCACCCAATCGAAGGCCTTCTCAGCGTCCATTGCCACCACTACCTCCACCTCCTTGCCCGTCGGGGGCATCATGATCACATTAAGCAATCTTTTCAAGTTAGCTATCAGCTGCCTGCCTTTCACGAACCCTGTCTGATCGTCCCCAATCACCTCCGGTACGCAGTCCTCAATTCTAATCACCAGGACCTTTGCCAGGAGCTTGGCGTCTACATTGATCAGGGAGATTGGCCTGTATGACCCGCAGGATTCCGGGTCCTTGTCCCGCTTCAGTATCAGCGAGATGGTGGCTTGCAACATCGGCGGTGGCAGGGTCCCTCTGTCCCTTGCCTCATTAAAAACCCTCGTCAAGACTGGTCCCACTAACTCCGAGAACTTCTTGTAAAACTCTACTAGGTATCCATCCGGCCCCGGGGCTTTCCCCGACTGCATGGCCTTTAGGCCCCCCAATACCTCCTCCACTCTAATCGAGGCCCCCAGCCCGTCCACTAGGCCCCCGCCTACTTTTGGGAATGTTAGCCCATCCAGGAACCTTTTCATCTCCTCCGGCTCTTCCGGGGGCTCCGAAGTATACAGCTTACTATAGAAGTCCCGGAATACCCTATTCAGTCCTGCCGGGTCCTCCACTCTGCTCCCCTCCCCATCAATCACTCTACTTATTTCTCTGGCCGCCTCCCTCTTCCTGAGTTGTTGCGCTAGCAATCTGCTGGCCTTCTCCCCATGCTCTTACACCACTCCCCTCGCCTTCCTAAGTTGTTCCACGACCCTACTCATGGATAACGCCCCCAGTTCCGCCTGTAATCTCCGCCTCTCCCTGAGTAGGTCCTCCCCCGGGGACCCCGCATGCTCCTCGTCTATCCGATACATTTCCCTAACCAATCTGTCCATTTCTGCTCTGTCCGCCCTGACCCTGTGAGCCCGAATTGAGATCAGCTTCCCCCTCACTACTGTCTTCAGCGCTTCCCACAGGGTCGCTGCTGATGTGTAAGATGCGTAACTGATGGTTACACATCAACTGCACTTTCATTGAGTGGAACCCTTTTCCGTTTGTGTAGCCTGTCATCTGCAGTCCTGAAGCCCGACCCCAGATTCTCCGACCCTGACCGGCCGTGTTCCCGATGGAGCCGGACACATATGGTCTCATCCGTCGAAAACTCAGCGTGACGGCCAGTCAGAGGAGGGCTGATCGCGGGTAGGGAGGACATTATTCAGGGCTGGGGGCACTGTGGCGTGCCAGCCGAAGGCATGAACTATTTTGCGGGCCGGGTCCTGGAGCAGCCTCCGCCATGAAGCACGGCACGGCCGCTGCAGGCCACTGTCGTGCACATGCGCGGCTACGGATCCGGCAATTCTCCGGGGCCTATCGGCAGCTAGAACCGGGCGCTCTATGCTGCTGGCATGCTAGCCCCCAGCAAAATGGAGAATCGGTGGCTATTTCGCGCCAGTTTTCCAGTTCCCACGCTGGCGTGAGGACATAGCCCCAGAATTGGAGAATCCAGCCCCAGGAGTGGAGGCGACCTGCTATAATTCCCGCCATGCAATCTGGGTCCCCGTTGGCAGCCGTCTTCTAAGGCTACCAGGCCTTGATGAGCCTGGTTGCTGCTCGGCTGTCCCAGGTGACGTGATGCTGCCCTGTTCTGCCTGTAGCCTGCCAGGGATGCGCCAGGGATAGGAGGGGGGGAGTTCAAGCTGCTGCGGTGTTTCGCCACCTCCCCTGTGGGCTTTACCGGCACAGGCCCCATCACCTCCAACTCCCTCAGGATGCCCGGTGCAGCCCGGGCTACTCCATGTGACGGGGTTGTGAGCGGAAATAACTCCTGAGGCTCCCCGCTGATGTGTTGGGTACTCTGGATCCATGTCGAAACTTTCAATCACCTCGATGTCGCAGTGACTGTCAAACTTGAGGAGGACCGTCTAGAATTTTGATTTGTCTTTACCATCAGCAAAGGTGAGAGAATTGAAGATGTGGATGGCATGGTCCCCGGCCGTGGAGAGGAAGAGAGCGATCTCCCTTGCGTCTGAAGCTGCTTCCAGGTCTGTTGTTTCAAGGTAGAGCTGGAAGCGTTGTTTGAAGATCTTCCAGTTGGCCCCTAGGTTACCGGTGATGCGGAGCGGTGGCGACGGGCAGACGCTGTCCATTTTGCAGGATGGCTGTAAGCTGGTGGAAGGCAGATCTCTTGCACGTAGGTCTAAGAAATTCTAACATCCCTCAACTACTGGTACCATGATGTGTTGGGTACTCTGGATCCGTGGAGACTGCGTTTCCCTCAGCAGTAACACATACAGGCTACCAACACTTGAAATAGTACAACACTATTTTATTAAGCTAGAAACTGTTGAACGTACTTTCACTGTGGGTTAACACAATGTTAGATTAAACTAAAGACCTATGCCTATCCTAACCAGTCTATGCACTCAGCATATGGTGATGATCTGTGCTGTAAGGTGTAAGCTCTGTCCTTCTGGGAGGCTGTGTTGGAACCAACAATTCTACGGACACGTGCTTGTAGGATTAGAATAGCGGTTTTAATATACTTACAACAGAGCCAGCCTGTTAGCCGTTGAACTTTCGGTGAACTGGCCGGCTGACCCTGTGGCACTGATCTTTATACTGCAGCTCCCGGGGAAGGAGTCCTGGGCGGAGCCAAGGGAGAAGTCCCGTACAACTCTTGAGCATTCCCAGAGCTACTCCCCCTGGAGGTCAGGTAGTGCAACTGCACTTACAATATAGACACATGTATATACAGGTTATAGTCCGGTGTGAATCACATTCACCACATTCACCCCGTGAAAAAAATCGAGTCCAGCGGGGGTGGTGGCTCACAGAGTTAGTCTGTCCGGTGGACGAATTGTTCTTTTCGATCTGCGGACCACCGGGGTTGCAGCCCCTTGCGGTGGCTGGGTGGGTGTCGAGAGCTGGGGTACGATGGCAGACTCCGGGGTGGGTCTCGTCCGAACTTTATACACCTCTGGCTCGACCGGAGACTGGGGGCGCTGGGGGCGGGCTGGTTCTGGCGCGTGGAACCGTTGGGGTGAGCTTGCGGAATCGGGGGCGCGAGGGAGTGGCGGCATAGGGAACGGGGTAAGGGGTTCCTCAGTGGAGGTAGGGGGGGCTGGATCCAGCGGGTGCCAGGTCCCGAAGGGATACTGTGTCCTGGCGACCGTCCGGGAACTCCACGAATGCGTACTGGGGGTTGGAATGGAGGAGGCACACCTTTTCAACCAGGGGGTCAGTTTTGTGCCCCCTGACGTGCTTCCTCAGGAGGACCAGGCCTGGTGTCCTCTGCCACGCCGGAAGTGAGACTCCTGTGGTAGTGCCCCTAGAAAAAATGAAGAGTCGCTCGTGAGGGGTTTGATTTGTAGCTGTACAGAGGAGGGATCTGATAGTGTGGAGTGCGTCTGGGAGGACTTCTTGCCATTGGGAGACTTGGAATTTTCTAGACCAGAGGGTCAACAGGACGGTCTTCCAGACCGTCGCGCTCTCCCTCTCCACCTGCCCGTCCCCCCTGGGGTTGTAGCTGGTAGTCCTGCTCGAGGCGATGCCCTTGTCGAGCAGGCACTGACGCAGCTCGTCGCTCATAAAGGACGAACCCCGGTCGCTGTGCACGTAGCTGGGGAAACCGAACAGGGTGAAGACACTATGCAGGGCCCTAATGGCTGTGTGGGAGGTCATATCAGGGCATGGAATGGCAAAAGGGAATCGGGAGAACTCGTTGATGATGTTGAGGAAATAGATGTTCTTGTTAGTGGAGGGGAGTGGTCCTTTGAAATCGATCGCAAGGCGTTCAAAGGGCCTAGAAGCCTTGACCAGGTGTGCCCTGTCTGGTCTATAGAAGTGCGGTTTGCACTCCGCACAGATCGGGCAGTCCCTGGTGACCGCTTTTACCTCCTTGTTGGAGAAAGGCAGGTTTCGGGCTCTGATGTAGTGGGCCTGCCGGGTGACCCCTGGATGGCAGAGGTCCACGTGGATGGCTTTCAGACGGCTGATCTGCGTGCTGGCGCATGTCCTGCGGGATAGGGCATCCGAGGACGCGTTGAGCTTCCCCGGTCGATATTTAACATCATAACTATAGGTGGAGAGTTCGATCCTCCACCAAAGGATTTTATCATTTTTTATTTTGCCCCTTTGCGAGTTGTCAAACATAAAGGCAACCGATCGTTGGTCGGTGATGAGGGTGAACCTCCTACCTGCGAGGTAGTGCCTCCAGTGACGAACAGCCTCCACGATGGCTTGCCCTTCCTTCTCGACTGAGGAGTGTCGGAGTTCCGAAGCGGATAGGGTACGGGAGAAAAATGCAACGGGCCTCCCTGCCTGACTTAAAGTGGCTGCTAGAGCTACCTCTGAGGCGTCGCTCTCAACCTGAAAGGGAGTGGATTCATCCACCGCCTGCATGGCTGCTTTAGCGATGTCTTCCTTGATGCAGCTGAAGGCCTGGCGCGCCTCAGCAGACAGGGGAAATCGTGTGGCCTTAAAGAGTGGGCGGGCTTTGTCCGCATATTGAGGGACCCACTGGGCGTCGTATGAAAAGAACACCAAGCACCGTTTGAGGGCCTTGGGGCAATGAGGGAGGGGGAGTTCATGCGGTCCGGGTCTGGGCCCAGGACTCCGTTCTCCATGACATAGCCGAGGATGGCCAGTCTGTTTGTGCGGAAAACGCATTTCATGTTGTTATAAGTGAGATTTAATTTCTGTGCCGTTTGGAGAAAACGGTGGAGGTTGGCATCGTGGTCCTGCTGGTCATAGCCGCAGATGGTAACATTGTCCAGATACGGAAACGTGGCCTGCAGCCCGTACTGGTCTACCATTCGGTCCATTGCTCGTTGGAACACCGAAACCCCGTTAGTGACGCCGAAGGGAACCCGGAGGATGTGGAAGAGGCGGCCATCGGCCTCGAACGCTGTGTAGTGGCGGTCCTCCGGGTGGATTGGGAGCTGGTGGTATGCAGACTTCAGATCCACCGTGGAAAATAGCCGATATTGGGCGATCTGATTAACCATGTCTGCAATTCTGGGGAGGGGATACGCGTCTAGGAGCGTAAAGCGATTTATGGTCTGGCTATAGTCGACGACCATGCAAAATTTTTCCCCGGTCTTGACGACCACACCTGAGCTATCCAGGGACTATTACTGGCCTCTATGGTCCCCTCACTGAGCAGACGTCGGACCTCCGAACGGATAAAGACCCTATCCTGTAGGCTGTATCGCCTGCTGCGAGTAGCTACTGGCTTGCAATCTGGAGTGAGATTGGCGAAGAGAGGAGGGGGGGAGATGAGCAGCGTGGCTAGGCTGCAGATAGTGAGTGGGGGCAGGGGCCCGCCGAAGCTGAGGGTGAGGCTCTTGAGGTTGCACTGGAAATCCAGGCCTAACAAGAGTGGCGCACAGAGGTCGGGCAGGACATAACGTTTAAATTTAGAATAAGTAGCGCCTCGAATTGTGAGTGTAACGACGGTGCGTCCTTGGATTTGGATTGAGTGGGAGCCCGAAGCGAGGGCGATAGTTTGGCTAACCGGAAAAATAGAAAGCCAACAGCGTCTTACCAGCTCTGGATGTATAAAGCTCTCGGTGCTCCCGGAGTCAAAGAGGCATGGCGTGCTGTACCCGTTGATCTGGACCTCCGCCATCGAACTTCGTAGGTGCTTGGGGCGGGATTGATCCAGGGTGACCGCGTTGAGTTGCGGGCCGCGTGGTGAGTGCCCGGGGAAGTCGTATTCTTCAGATGACCTTTCTGAGCATGCCAATGCAGATGGGGCCCGTGGATCTCACGTGGTGAGCGGCGAGGAAGATGGCGGCCCCCATGAGTCGCACGTGGCCGGCCGCATGGTCGGGGTTTGCCAAGATGGCGGCCCCCATGGATCGCACGTGGCGAGAGGGGGCGGAGTCGGGGCGTAGGCCGCTGCGTTTCGGGCCCCGCGAGCCCGCTGGTGTTGGGAGCGATTTGTTCTCTCTGCAGGGGAGTTAAAAACTGGGGCCCTTTTCGCGAGGCACACTCTGGCATAGTGGCCTTTCTTCCCGCAGCTGCTGCAGGTCGCGGATCGGGCTGGGCAGTGCTGCCGCGGGTGCTGGCGTTGGCCACCAAAATAGCAGGCTGGGGCAGCTGAATAGCTGGCTGGAGCAGCTGAGTAGCTGGCTGGGGCAGCAGAGTAACTGGCTTTGGCAGCGCGGTAGCTGGGGGGCCGTGCGGCACAGGCCTGGGGGGACTGTTGGTCGGGGGTCCACGATGAGGTTGCGGGGTCCGCGGGAAACGACATGAGGCTGCGGAAGGAAACTTCCATAGTGGTAGCAGCCTCCACAGTAGTGTCTAAGTCCTGGGCCCCCTTTCCTAGCAGTCTTTGGCGCACATAGTTAGGCCTAAGGCCCGCTACGAAAACGTCCTGCACAGCAAGCTCCCTATGTTCAGCCGCGGTAACGGCTTGATAATTACAGTCATTGGAAAGATTGTTCAATTCCCTTACAAACTCGGCAAGTGTTTCTGTAGGCCGCTGACAGCGAGTGGCATGCATAAACCTCGTTAATGGGCCTAACGTACATTTTGTCCAATATTGCCAGTGCTGCGGTATAAGAACCGGCCGGTTTCAGCTGTGTGGAGATTCTGTGGCTTACTCTCGCGTGCAGTAGGCTGAGTTTTTGTTCCTCCGTTGTTCCGGCGGTGCTGGCTTCTGCCAGGTAGGCTTTAAAACATCTCAGCCAGTGAGAAGAAATTTCCTTAGCCTCTGCATCCTGTGGGTCGAGTTCTAGGCGTCCGGGCTTGAGGGCTGCTTCCATGATTTCTTCGACTGTTTCCTAAGTATATTAAATTGTTGGAACCAACAATTCTACGGACACGTGCTTGTAGGATTAGAATAGCGGTTTTAATATACTTACAACAGAGCCAGCCTGTTAGCCGTTGAACTTTCGGTGAACTGGCCGGCTGACCCTGTGGCACTGATCTTTATACAGCAGCTCCCGGGGGACGAGTCCTGGGCGGAGCCAAGGGAGAAGTCCCGTACAACTCTCGAGCATTCCCAGAGCTACTCCCCCTGGAGGTCAGGTAGTGCAGCTGCACTTACAATATAGACACATGTATATACAGGTTACAGTCCGGTGTGAATCACATTCACCACAGGCTGCATCCCGAATGAGCGGGATAACTGATGCCCTCTGTCTTTATAGTGAGTGTGCTCTAACTGGTGATTGGCTGCAGTGTTGTGTGTGTTGATTGGTCTTGCTGTGTGTCAATCAGTTTGTGTGTTTGCACCATGATATGCTGGTGCATATTATGACACCCGCCATCCTGCGCTGCCAGTACTGGAGACCTGCTGCAGTCTGGGCCAGGATCTGCATGCTCGCGGCCATGGAGCATGGGGAATGGACAACCTCCATCTGGGACTGTGTCACATCACGCTGCGACTGTGCCACCACCTTCTGGGTCTGTGCCACATCAGCCAGTGACTGCGCCATCTCCCTCTGGGACTGGGCCACCACAATCTGTGTCTGCGCTGCGTCGGCCAGCACCTGGGCAATGCCGCCGACGCTCTCAGCCTGCTGTGACTGGACCACGCTCAGGAGCACCGTTGCAATGCCCAGGTGGCCTGTGAAAGGGCAGCCCTGTCCTGGGCCTGAGCCACCACCTGTACAGAATGCCCCAGGCCTTGGACATGCTGATCCATAGACGCAACCCTCACCACCAAGGCCTCCACAGTGGACGACACCCGTGTTGGCCTGGGTGGCATGCATGGCCAGCACCACCTCCTGCTCCTGCATGCGGTTTGACTCCTCCACTTGCGCCTGCAGGTGCTGGATGTTCGCCGACAACCTCTCATATAGTACCTAGCTCTGCGACTGTATCTCCACCATAGATGGGACTGTCCATTCCAGAAGCCCTAAACCCCTCTGGAAAGCAGCTAGTCCCTGAGGTCGGCCCACCCTCTGACCATCCGGCTCCTCAGGAGTTTCTACCTCCATCTCATGTACTGGAGTATTTGTGTGGGGAGAACCCAGGAGCCTCTTCATTAAAGTGCCCAACCGAGGTCAGTGTTTCTGGGATGGTAGAAGGTATTGGAGACAGCTGTGATGGGAAATCTGTGTGAACAGTGGACTCGAGCTTCAGAGTGTCCTGGATTTTCAGCTGCGATGAGAGGTTGAATAAACTCGGTTTGTTCTCACTGGAACGAAGGATATTGAGGGGCGACCTGATTGAGGTCTACAAAAGTATGAGGGGCATAGACAGAGTGGATAGTCAGAGGCTTTTTCCCAGGGTAGAGGGGTCAATTACTAGGGGCATAGGTTTAAGGTGCGAGGGGCAAGGTTTAGAGGAGATGTACTGGCACATTTTTTACACAGAGGGTAGTGCGTGCCTGGAACTTTCTGCCAGAGGTGGAGCAGGGATGATAGTGATGTTTAAGGGGCATCTTGACAAATACATGAATAGGATGGGAATAGAGAGATATGGAACCCGGAAGTGTAGAAGATTTTAGTTTAGATGGGCAGCATGGTCAGCGCAGGCTTGGAGGGCCAAAGGGCCTGTTCCTGTGCTTTACTTTATTTGTTCTTTGTTTGTTGGGTCCCCTCCGTGTCGGTGTCACCGTCGCTGCTCGGCTCCTGGGGGCTGTGACTGTGTGTGGGGACAACAGAAGAGCCCGCCCCATCACCGCATGTCCTGAAGACATAAGACAAGATGCATGATTAGACAGCGGGCCTGGGGGTAATGGGGGTGGTTGGGGTTTGGGGTGGTGGGGGTTAGGGGGTGGGGGTGGGGGTGATGAGGGTGGTGTGGATGTGAGAGTTGTGTTCGGGATGGTGGACACACGTGGCACGGGGAACCGCAACTCAGCAGGGTCTCACTTCCTCGCCCAATGCCGATCTCCAGCCTGGCAACTGCACTTTCCTCTGGCCCAATGACCATGTCTAGGTCCCGCTGCTCTGCCGCGATGAGGGGCCACAGGCCCGCAGTCCCCCTTCAGTCTGCTACTGCTCCCTGTGGTTTTGGGCAGCCTTCTCCGGGCCGGGGGTGTACAGAAAACAGACAGTGCTAGACAATCCGACGCATGCTGCCCAGGGAGTGTGTAGCTGGTGGCTTTAGTGGCCAGGGCATCCGGCCATGGTGGCCAGTATGGGTGCTGGCATGTGGTGCAGGGTGGGTGTTTGGCCGCCCTCCGGGTGTTTTGGACGGGGGGGGTGGGTTGTGGTTACGGGTGTGAAGGACGGAGCTCGGTGCCAGGGGCGCAGTGCTGGCTACTCACCCTGGCTGCCCTGAGGAGGTCGTGCAGTTTTTTACGGCACTGTTGGCCGGCCCGGATGGTGTTGCTGATGGCGCTGACCGCCTCTGCCACCTGCGTCCAGTCACGGCAAACGGCAGCAGCTGGCAGCCTCCTTCCCGTGCCGAGGTACAGGGTGGCCCGCCTCTCCTCCACCACATCCAGGAAGGTCTCAAGCTCAGCGTCAGTGAATTATGGGGCCGCTCTCCTTTCTGCCATCTTGTTGTCTGGGCTGGTGTGTGGGGAGCGAAGTGTGTATAAGCGGCTGCAGCTTGTCAGCCTCCTGAGTGTCAATTTAGAATCCGGCGAATCCGGCACCGTTTCTCATTGGAATCGATTGTGTTCCACATGGCGCTGGTGCTAGCCCCTCAATAGTCGCGGGTCCAGTACGGCATCAGTTTTGCCGTCACGAATCCTGCCCTGGCGTCAACACTTAGGACGGGGTTTGCTGACGACAAAATCACATTTGGCGATTGGCCGGAGAATTCGTTTTGACGCCGAAATTGGGGTCAACGCCGTTTTTCGGATGCTCCATCCCCTTCAAGAATGTCGTTAACGCTGAGTATGCTGCACGTCGTTGGGACGGCCTCAGGACATCACCTGAAGGCCCTCCCCCGATGGGCCGACTTGCCGGAGCATAGTTGTAATCTGAGGTTTTGTGAACCTCGTGTGACAGCTGCGGACTGTGTTCAGCGCTGCCACAGTCAGGGGGGGAGCCGTTTTACTGGCCACTGGGGCTTCGGCGGAGGGGGGGTTACAGGGGGCACTATCTAGCAGGCTGGGTCCGCATGCACGGCCATGGACCCGGCAATTCTCCATCCGTATATGCAGGAGCCTTTACGTGGCTCGGCTGCCAGCCCCCCAACGGATGGGGCATCGGTGCGGGGGCGCCCCCACCTTTGTGGTGGTAAGACTAGACACATGCTCCGGACATAGCCTAAAAATCGGAGAATCCAGCTCAGGAATGGAGAATTCTGCAGAATGTTCCTGTCCTAATAATCATCAATCATTCATGTAATGGGATTATATTTTTGTGATTTTCAACTTGTTGAAAGCTTGTAAATATTGTTATGGTTTATTTTCAGTTTGTGGGCATCATTGGCACATCTGACAACTATGAAACATCATCAGTTATTCTGAACTTCGGAGTTGTTTGATACAACTGAGTGAATCATTATGTCACGACAGAGGGTAGTCGACTACATTACTGTGGTACGTCTCATATAGGTCAGATCAGATAAGGATGGCAGATCACCTTTTCGGAAGGATGCTTACGAACCAGCTGGGTTAATGACAACCATCGCGCAGTATCAAGGCATGCTGTTAGCACCTAATTGGCATCCTGAATGTGATCACATGGCTATGTTAGGGGTTAAAAATAAAGGTAAGAAATCTGAGGATAAACTTTTCCCCTTCTCCCTCTCCCAGCTACCTTCAAGTAAGTTTCCCCGTTGAGGAAATGTACATTCTTATCAAGGATGTGGTGAAGGTCAAGGGGAAGCAGTTTGCAAAAGGGGAAGTGAACGCTCTCCTCGAGGGCCGAAAATAAATTCAGTGTGTCAGTGTGGGTTGTTCTGTGCTGTGTGATAGACGTAGAAAAGGGAAGGCATAGTGAGTTTGTAGCTTAAAAGGAGGATCACTGAGAATTTAGTGAGAATTGTCAGTTTTTCTAAGGATATGGAATGAAGGAGGTTTTCTAAAGTGGGAAACATCATAAAAGGAATTAGTTCGTGACAGTCAAGAGCTAAAAATATTGGGCGCGATTCTCCCGAGTCACGAAGACTCGGGAAGCTGGCGTCAAAAACGGGCGGGTTTGACGCCAGCCTCCGCCCCCCCCCGACCGGGAACCGATTCTGCTCCCCGGTCGGGGCTAGCATCGCGCGGCCGTGAACTCCAGCATAGCGGGCTTAACGAATTTCGTTAAGCTCGCTAGCCAGAGTTAGCGACGGCTGACGCGTCAGATGACGTCAGCCGCGCATGCGCGGATTGGACGACTCCAACCCGCGTATGCGCGGATGACGTCATCACGCATATGCGTGAAACCCGCGCATGCGCGGGCCGGTATGCCCCTCAGCCGCCCCGCGAATGGATACAGCGGGGCGGTGGAGGGAGAAAGAGTGCGCGGGGTAAGTACCCGCTGCCCGCGATCGGTGCCCACCGATCGCGGGCCCATGGCACCCTTGGCACGGCCGTGGTACTGCCGTGCCAATCGGTGCCATGGTTCCCCAGATCGGGACTTTACGGCCGTTTTTACGAACGGTCAGACCAGGTGTGTTTTACGTTCATAAAAACGGTCGTAAAGGCCTTGGAAATCGGCCCATCGGCCAGGGGTGAATTGCTGCTCGCCGTAAAAAAACGGCGGGCAGCGATTCGTGTCGGGAGGCGGGCGTGGGGGGGGGGGGAGAATAGCGGGAGGGCGTCGGACCAGCGTGGCCGTAAAAATTTACGCCGCCCGCTATTCTCCGCCCCATCGTGAGTGCGGAGAATCGCCCCCATTGAGTCATATTTCTTTGTCCAGTGTTGTCTGGTAGAAACCATGGCTAAGGCAACATCGGAGTATCACATTCACTTCTTTTAGTAAAACAGGCCATATGCACAATTCAGGTACATATGCTCTTCATATGTCTGTACTTACTTGATATACATCTGGCATCTAACACCATTTAGTTACCAGGAAGTAAAGTGTTCAAATCATAAAGCACTCACACACTCTGCTCTTTATCTTATTATTTTACCAAAAAATGCACCAAAAAGGTTAAAGTTCACATCAGATACCAGGCAAATATGAAGAATGACATCACAAGCCCAACGACAGTATTACTCAATGTTTATTTATTGACAGAAATGCTGTTAATCAATTCTTGATTAATAAGGGCATCAGGGGTTATGGGGAGAAGGCATGAGAATGGGGATGAGAAAAATATCAGCCATGATTGAATGGCGGAGCAGACTCGATGGGCCAAGTAGCCTAATTCTGCTCCTGTGTCTTATAGTCTTATAATCGCATCTGGATTCACAATTCGCAACATGTGGCTAACATACTGGACAACACTGCACTAGGCCCAACCAGTTGAATCACAGCCTCAGCTAAATGTTCTAACACCCATTAGTATCATTCACTAATACAACTCCAACTGTCCCCAAAGTTAAAGCCATGCCTCTAGATTCAGAGATGTAAAGGTCCAGTCGGAACTATAAATAGAAGATACAGGCCTCAGTCAGGAGCTAGATGCAGGCCGACATCCAGACTCCATTCCCCACACAGATCGATGAACCTCTTCATCAATTGAAAACCTAAAGGAGGAGGTAAGAGAGCACTTAAATCAGAAAATATTGCTCAATTGATTGAAAAACATTTGATGACTTCTAGGACTTCCTACATACAATTTTGAAATGTATATCAGAAGCCGCAGATACACACTGCACTCCCCACACACACCAGCCCAGCAATATGGGATAATACTACGCAATATTGTTTTTCATTATGCTGTTGTATCTTCAGAACCTATTCTTAGAGGAAGTGTTGAAGTAGCAGAAGAATTCGAACTCTGATCCTGGTTTGACAGACAGCTGTAACAATCTTTATATCAACTGATAGCATATTAGCCTTTCATGGAAAGAGAATTATATGGGTCCCCAAAACTCATACAATTAAGGAGATTCGCCCACTCGTTCCCCATCGCACCTCTACATCCTCAATCCCTATTGCACCTCTACATCCTCAATCCCCATCGCATCTCAACATCTTCAATCCCCATCGCACCTCTACATCCTCAATCCCTATTGCACCTCGACATCCTCAATCCCCATCGCACCTCTACATCCTCAATCCCCATCACACCTCTACATCCTCAATCCCCATCACACCTCTACATCCTCACTCCCCATCACATCTCTACATCCTCAATCCCCATCGCATCTCTATGTCCTCAATCCCCATCACACCTCTACATCCTCAATCCCCATCACACCTCTACATCCTCACTCCCCATCACATCTCTACATCCTCAATCCCAATCGCACCTCTACATCCTCAATCCCCATCACACCTCTACATCCTCAATCCCCATCGCACCTCTACATCCTCAATCCCCATCGCACCTCTACATCCTCAATCCCCATCGCACCTCTACATCCTCAATCCCCATCGCACCTCTACATCCTCAATCCCTATTGCACCTCGACATCCTCAATCCCCATCGCACCTCTACATCCTCAATCCCCATCGCACCTCTACATCCTCAAACCCCATCGCACCTCTACATCCTCAATCCCCATCGCACCTCTACATCCTCAATCCCCATCGCACCTCTAAATCTCAATCCCCATCTCACCTCTACATCCTCAATCTCCATCCCACCTCTACATCCTCAATCCCCATCGCACTTCTACATCCTCAATCCCCATCACATCTCTACATCCTCAATCCCAATCGCACCTCTACATCCTCAATCCCAATCGCACCTCCATATCCTCAATCCCCATCGCATCTCTACATCCTCAATCCCAATCGCACCTCTACATCCTCAATCCCAATCGCACCTCCATATCCTCAATCCCCATCGCACCTCTACATCCTCATTCCCAATCACACCTCTAAATCCTCAATCCCCATCACACCTCCACATCCTCAATCCCAATCGCACCTCTACATCCTCAATCCCAATCATACCTCTACACCCTTCTTCCCTGTTAAGTAATGGGTTAAGAGACATTGCAATTAGTTGTCTCATTTATGTTAAGTGTTCAATGATTGTCTCATTTATGTTAAGTGTTCAATGATTGACACTGATATGTAAAGGGGCTTCAGGTGGACTCTGGAGCTTATGATGATCTGTAGAGTTCTGTGCAGAGTGAGTTTGAACCATTAAAGGTGTGTTGGTGAAAAAGGAGCTGAACTCTTTGCCTCTTCATACCACAGCATCTAGTACATGTTAACAATGGTAGCAGGGGATGGTTGCTGTGTAAATGTGAAGGCTTGAAAGATACAATTTTTCCAGATCAAACCAAGGAGTGAAAAAAAAAGGGAAACATGGCTGAACCCAGGACAAAGATGGCTGATTATGATTATCCTCCCCTATTTTCTGAAAGGGAATCATACGACCAATGGAGAAGTGCAGTAGTTATGTGGACTAAGGTGACTGCTTTAGGAAAGAGAATACAAGGTATGGCATTGGCTCTTTCTTTACCATATGGCAGTAAAATCCAAAACAAAGTGCTTTCTGAGCTGGAGTTGGAAGAGTTAGACTCAGAAGACGGTCTGGCGACTTTATTACTTTATATGGACAAGATTTATAAGAAAGATGACTTGTTAAGTGCGTATGAAGCATGGTCGGATTTTGATAAGTTCCGGAAAATGGAGGATTTATCTATGGAAGACTATATAATGGAATTTGGCAGACTATATAAAAGGCTGCAGAAACACAGGCTGGAATTTCCACAGTCTGTATTGGCCTTTTAATTACTTGACTGTGCTAGAGTGAGCAACATGGATAGGCTCCTGGTTTTGACAGGAGTTCAGTTTACGGATAACGATACCTTATTCGAACAGATGACAACAGCTTTAAAAATATTTTTGGGGAAACATTCGATTCCAATGGCTCTGATGACCCAAATAGGTCAGCCTGCTCTAAGGCAGAATATGGAAGATACACTACTAACAGGATGGCGAAACCGTATGGCTACGAAAAGGCCTCAAGACTATAAAAGACCGAGACAAGGAAATTATGAAGACAGAAACCCAGTTAGAACCTACAATAGGAGGATGAACCCCAGAAATGCACGGGGTATGACAAATGGATGTTTTCGATGTGACTCTCAATACCATTATGCTTTCAACTGTCCAACTCGTTATGATAGAGTATTTGAAGCGACACATGACACGGAAGAGTCAGAAGAGGAAACAGATAGTGACCAGAAAGAAGGCATTGTCCTATTAACAAGCTGTTTTACGCCGGTAATGAGGGTGTTGGTTGCAGAATCTTTTAACTGTGCTGTATTGGACAGTGGCTGCACATCTACTGTGTGTGGGATTGACTGGTGAAAATGTTATCTGGACTCATTGGATGCTGAAAATCATAACAAGGTTAAGGAATTTAAAAGTTCCACAAGTTTCAGGTTTGGGGATGATGATACTCTGAAGTCGCTGAAAAGAGTGGTGATCCCTTGCAATATTGCTGGAGTGAATCATTTTATTAGCACGGATGTTGTATCAAGTGAGATACCTTTGCTTCTGAGCAGACCGTCGATGAAGAAAGCACACATGAAGCTGGATATGGAACAGGATAAGGCAACAGTTTTTGGAAAGACGGTGGACTTACAATTTACACAGTCGTGACATTATTGTATTCCATTATTGACAAATAATGTTTCAAGTAGAGTGGTTAAGGATGTATTAATGACAGTTGATAATGCGACTTTAGCTGGTAAAAAGCTTATTGTAGTAAAACTGCATAGGCAATTTGCACATCTGTCTCCTCGGAGGCTGAAAAATTTATTAAAGGATGCAGGGGTAAGGGATGACGACTATTCTAAGCTGATAGAACAGGTTAGTGATCACTGTGAAGTTTGCAGGAAGTACAGAAGGACACCAGCACGACCGATAGTAACCCTACCTTTGGCCAGGGGTTTTAATGACATTGTGGTCATGGACCTTAAGATCTGGGATAAAGCAAATAATATATTTATTTTGCATTTTGTAGATTTAGCTACCAGATTTAGTCAATCAACGATTGTACGAAGTAAAGAAAAGAGAGTAATTTTGGACAAAATTGTGGAAAAATGGATCGGGACAGGAATGGGTCCACCAGCAAAATCCTTTACGGACAATGGGGGAGAATTTGCTAATGATGAGTTTAGGGATATGTGTGAAAACATGAATATCAGAGTTATGAACACAGCTGCCGAAAGCCCGTTTAGTAATGGTGTCTGTGAAAGAAATCATGCTGTTATCGATGACATGCTTCGGAAATATTTTGGGACATCGACCAAACTGCACGCTAAATTCAGCTTTAGCATGGGCGGTACATGCAAAGAATTCATTGCAGATGGTTGGGGGCTATAGTCCTTATCAATTAGTGTTCGGTAGAAATCCTAAAATTCCCTCCATTTTGGATGACCAGCCTCCAGCTTGGGAAGGGACTACAATTAGCTCAGGTTTTGCTGAACATTTAAACGCGTTACATAGCAGTAGAAAAGCTTTTTTGGAAGCAGAAGTCTCTGAAAGAATTCGCAGAGCTTTAAGACATAATGTACGGCCATCAGATGCCGTTTTTCAACAAGGAGAAACTGTAAGAGAGACAATTCTAATGAATGGAAAGGCCCAGGGAAGATCATAGGCATAGATGGCAAAACATTTATTTTGCAACATGGTAATCAAACTGTTAGGGTACATTCATCAAGGATAATGGGTACCGATTACAAATTTTCAAATTTAGACAGAGCAGACAGACAAGACGAGGAACCAGAGTTATCTGGTACGCATGTGTTACAGAACTATGAGGTCCAGTTAACTGATATAGACAGGGTTTCTGTAGAGGAACACGACACTTCTGATAAATTAGATCAGGCCATTTTTCCAAAAGGGCAACTGCCAAAGGTTGGTACAAAAGTGACATACTTGCCTGAAGGGTCTAGTCAATGGAAGGATGCAACTGTTATTAGTAGAGCAGGGAAGGCCACTGTAAAGTATAAACATTGGTTGAATGTACAGCATTCAGGGGAGGAAGTTAAGACAATGGATTGGGAAAACGAAGTTCAAAAATGGAGGGCACAGAAACGCAGTGCCAGTTCAGATAGTACATCGGATAGTGAACAGGTTCGGAGGAAAAGGTCGAGAACTATTGAAAGGACATCCCGCTACAGAAGAGAAAGATCAAGCAGTAGCAGTACAGAACGAGATACCAGGCAGGAAAGGGGACGTAGTTTATCAAGATCTCGGAACAGGAGTAAGATTACGAATACTAATAGAAGTAGAAGCCTACATGCACGTGAGATTTTGGTGGCTTCAAATAAATTAGATGAAAATGTTATCAAAGATGCTAAACAGCAAGAATTGCATAGTTGGAGTGAATTTGGGGTATACACGGAAGTACCGGATGGGGGAAAAAAAAGCTCTATCGCACAGATGGATTTGTATAGAAAAGGTTCTTCCAGATGGAACTTATAAGGCAAAGGCCAGGCTTGTGGCAAGGGGATTTGAAGAAAACTTAGACGATCAGGACTTAAGGGTAGATTCACCTACAGCAGGAAAGATTATTTTAAAGATCTTCTTGGCTCTATTAGCCACAAAGGCATGGGAATGCAAATCTATAGATATAAAAGCTGCCTTTTTGCAGGGGCATCAGCTCCAGAGAGACATTTTTCTCTGTCCTCCTAAAGAAGCAGCTAACACAGAAGGGGTACTGTGGAAGTTGAACAAATGTGTATATGGATTAAATGATGCATCTAGAGTGTGGTACTTTTCGGTGAGGTCAGTCTTGTTAAAGTTAGGCTGTTCCAGTTGAAAGCAGATCCTGCAATGTTTTACTGGCAGTATAAAGGAAATCTGGCTGGCATCTTCATGATGCATGTCGATGATTTTTTTGTGGGGTGGGACTAGTGATTTTGAAGCTATTGTAATCTCTGGTTTGAGGAAAGAATTCAGGGTTGGAATTCAGGTTTCCGGTGCATTTAAATATATTGGTTTGGAAATCGGACAGACTCAGTTAGGGGCAACTTTACATCAGCAATCTTACTTGGAAAGCATCAGCCAAATAGCAATTAGTCGTGGCCGGGTTTCACAAAAAAACGTAATGGTTTTCGAAGATAGAAATAGAGCAACTGCGAAGTTTAATTGGGCAACTGAACTGGTTAGGAAGACAGACTAGACCAGACGTGAGTTTTGATGTTTTAGAGTTGAGTACAATGATGAATGATCCCAAAGTGGAAGACATAATAAGAGCAAATAAAGTGTTGGCCGAACTAAAAATGCAGGAGCGTGTTTTGAAGTTCCCTGTTTTAGGTGATCCTAGGCATTTGAAACTCATAGTTTATAGTGATGCGTCCTATGCAAATTTATGTGATGGAGTTTCAAGCGCGGGAGGTTTTATAATTTTTTCTTTTGGGGAACAATGGTAAATGTTGCCCTCTTGTATGGGAAACAAGAAAATAAGGAGAGTGGTCAAAAGCACTTTGGCTGCTGAGACATTAAGCTTAGTGGAAGCGGTTGATATGGCCTTTTATATAAGTCAGATATTGACAGAAATTTTGGGATTAGCGGATTTAGGTCATATACCTATTGACTGTCACATTGACAATAAATCTCTGTGGCAAAATGTGCACTACAAAAAGTGTCAATGAAAAGAAGTTACGGATAGACATCGCTAGTTTAAAGCAGATGTTGGACAGATGGGAAATAACAAAAATTAAATTGGTTGACAGTAGCTATCAACTGTCAGACTGTTTCACGAAAAGAGGGGCTAGTTCACAGAAACTTTTAGATATCGTGAATGAAGGGCGCCTGCTTCTGTGAATGTTTTTTTTTCTTCTACTTACAAAAAAAAAGGGGGGAATCAGATGTGTGTTTTAGTTTCTTGAAATTTTAGTTTCTTGAAATTTTATTTTTACCTAATAGTTTTTTTCTCCAAGGAAGGGAGACAGTTAAGTAATGGGTTAAGAGACATTGCAATTAGTTGTCTCATTTATGTTAAGTGTTCAATGATTGACACTGATATGTAAAGGGGCTTCAGGTGGACTCTGGAGCTTGTGATGATCTGTAGAGTTCTGTGCAGAGTGAGTTTGAACCATTAAAGGCGTGTTGGTGAAAAAGGAGCTGAACTCTTGCCTCTTCATACCACAGCATCTAGTACATGTTAACATTCCCCATCGCACCTCTACATCCTCAATCCCCATCGCACCTCTACATCCTCAATCCCCATCACACCTCTACATCCTCAATCCCCATCGAACCTCTACACCCTCAATCCCCATCGCACCTCTACATACTCAATCCCCATCACACCTCTACATCCTCAATCCCCATTGCACCTCTACATTCTCAATCCCCATCGCACCTATACATCCTCAATCTCATCGCACCTCTACATCCTCCATCCCCATCGCACCTCTACATCCTCAATCCCCATCGCACCTCTACATCCTCAATCCCCATCGCACCTCTACACCCTCAATCCCCATCGCACCTCTACATCCTCAATCCCAATCGCACCTCTACATTCTCAATCCCTATCGCACCTCTACATCCTCATTCCCAATCACACCTCTACATCCTCAATCCCCATCACACCTCTACACACAGTCCACAGCCAGCACACCGGGTTCACGAACGCTGGGACCACACGTGTCCTGCACCATCAGGAACCCGACCCAACGTGGGTGGAGCATCGCTGGTGGGCCGGCCTATGAGGCACCAACGGCATTGTGACTGCAGCGCCGCACGTCACGAAACGCAATTTCAGAGGGGGTGGAGCATGGCGAACTGGCATTAAACCAGCGCGATTTTGGCATTCTCCGCCCGATCGACGAACACGATTTCTGCGTCGGGCTACGGAGAATCCAGCCCATGGTTTCAGGGTGATGGATGAAGCATTAAAGGCTTTGAATGTGTAGATGTTCAGCCAGGGAGAGAGACATCATGGTCAGAAGACCCTCAAGGATCACCGGCCGAAGGGAGTGGGAGCACATGGCCAGTAAGGTCATAAGTGTCAAAAGATGTTTAATGACCTTATATAGATGGTCAAGGTCAGTGATTTCATCTTCACTTGATATCTTCTGCCCAGCACAACAGCAGCCTCATCACTCATCCAACAGCACTTCCTGCCATTCAGGACTCATGCCTAACATCCAGATGCTACACCTCACCCTCACACACCTTACATTATTCAGAATGATGGTGTGTTCTGGCCCTAAATCCCTTCTCAACTCCTGGCTGACCCTCATCTTGTTATCTGACTTGATAAGCAAACTGTTGATGGTCTGATCACGTAATTCTTGCTCCCTTCCCAACCCCACTTTCTTCATATAAAACTTTCCTTTCTGATTTTCTGCTTTCAGATTTATGAGAACTGCCCAAGCACAGCATCCCTAGGAGGAAGAGAGAGATTAACAGTACATCGCTGAGGACACTCAGGAGTACTTAGAATGATGCCTGCAGTCACAAGTTCACATCCTGGCACATACATTGCAGGTCAGTATAGAGTTGGAATTTACACAAGGGTGAGTACCACGCACGATTTGACTACAGCTACATCAGGGATGAAGGATGGTTTATTCATCAGTTCACTGCCGGGCAGGTTCTCAGCCGTCTCTGCTGTACAGGACTCAGATGAAGACCTCAATGGGATGGCATGGACACTGAGTTGCTGGGTGCATTGTGTTGTAGACGGAGGCAAAGACTCCCTGAGAGGCCAGGCTGGCAGGGTACAACTCACTTCATTTCACACTTGTCACAATAATCCTCCTCTCCACACTCCGCTCCCCACAGGGTCTCCTTCCCCGAAATGCTTCCAGGTCGGCGTTTATATTCCATGGGGAGCTCCTCCAATTCGGAGGGCTGGTTTAGCACCATGGGCTAAACAGCTGGCTTGTAATGCAGAACAAGGCCAGCAGCGCGAGTTCAATTCCCGTACCAGCCTCCCTGAACAGGTGCAAGAATGTGGTGACTAGCGGCTTTTCACAGTAACTTCATTTGAAGCCTACTCGTGACAATAAACGATTTTCATTTTTTTCATTACATCTGCAAAATACCTTGTTCATAAAGCAATATTGCTGCTATGGTAAGTGCACACTCCGTTTGCTAAAATGTTCCAATCCTAGCTCTTCTTTTCTTTCTTCTGAGATCTAAATTATATACAAACAAAAATGTGGGCCTATATTTTCTGAGAGATGGCCAAACATTTCCTGTTTCCTTTTGGAGGCCGGTTGGTACAGGGCAATCTGCAGGTGCCTGATGCCGTTCTCGGTCATAAATGAAGCAAACTCCTGGCTCCTGAAAGCCGCCCCATTGTCGGACACCAGGACCCCGACAGTCCGTGTGTGCTGAAAATAGCCCTCAGTCTGTCCATTGTTGCTTGAGTGGTCGCCGTGGAGACCCAGTGTACTTCCAGCCACTCGATTGGGCGTCCACTACTGTAAGGAATGTGACCCCCTGAAATGGGCCGGCAAAGTTGATATGTACAATTGACCAAGGCTTCCAGGCCCAGTCCCAGGGGTGCATCAGGGCATGGGGTGCAATTTTAGGCCATCCGCTCAATATCGGCATCCAGTCGGGGCCACCACACATAGCTGTGCACCAACATTTTCATCTTGGTCACCCCGGGGTGCCGCTTATGGAGGTCTTTCAGCAGGGGCGCGTTTCCCCGTTCAGGTCCCCCACAGGCGGACACCATCTTCGATGCTTATCTCGGGTAGCTTGATGGTAGACCATCAGCCCGTTTGGAATCGCCCTATGTCGGGCCATATGTCGAACCCTCAGGTTGGTCAGTATCCATTCTCTGATATGAGCTGCCATTATTGGCAAAGTGTCCATGAAATGGAGAGCGGCTATCACTTCCACGGCTGGGGTGGGAGCCGGCGGGGTCATGGGTAGTGACAGGCAGCTCAACGTGCCCACGTGAGGGATTCTTGTGCCTGTGTGATGTTCCACAGTGCACTCGAAGACCGCCAGCAGTAGGGCTCACCATTTAACCTGGGCAGATGCTATCGGCGGAATCACCCGACCTATAAATAACCCCAGCAGGGGCTTGTGGTCGGTACAAACCTTGAACGGCCGCCCATAAACGTACTGGTGGAATTTCCACACCGCGAACACCACGGGCGCGATTCTCCGGCTCCCCACTTGGGGGGGAGAATCGCGGGAGGGCCGGGCGAATCACGACACACCGTCCTGGCACCCCCCGCGATTCTCCCACCCCCCCCCCCCCAAAACGGTGTGTCGCGTTTTGCGTGACGCCGCTCGGAGAATCGCCGCTCGCCGTTTTTCACGGCGACTGGCGATTCTCTGGCCCGGATGGGCCGAGCGGCCTGATGAACCCGACCGGTTCACGCTGGCGCCAACCACACCTGGTCACTGCCGGCGTGAACAGCGCGCGACAGGTAAGTGTGGGGCCTGTGGGGGGCGGAGGGAGGATCGAGCACCACGGGCGTGCTCATGAGGTGATTGGCCCGCGATCGGTGCCCACCGATTGTCGGGCCGGCGTCTCTAAGAGACGCACTCTTTTCCCGCTGCCGCCCCGCAAGATCAAGCCGCCATATCATGCAGGGCAGCGGAGGGGAAGACGGAAACCGCGCATGCGCAACTGACGTCACTTAGGCGCCGCCGGCCGCGTCATTCTCGCAAGCGTCAAGGCCCGGCGCACCGCCGCTCCTAGCCCCCCGGGGTGGGGGGGGGAAGGAGAATAGGGGGCGAGGAGCGGCCTCCGACGCCGGAGTGAAACACTCCGGGTTTCACTCCGGCGTCGGCTGTTTCTCTCCGTTTCGGAGAATCGCGCCCCACTTCTCTATCTGGGCGTAATTCCACTCGGTATGTGCCAGCGTGTGGGATGTAAAAGCTGTAGGTCGCTCCGAGCCGTCGGGCATGCCTGCGCCAGGACCACCCCAATGCTGTATGATGAGGTGTCGCACATGAGGAGCAGGGACTTGTCTGGGTCAAAATGGTATTTGCTCTGAGAAAGTAATTCCTCTGACAAAAGCCACTGCTTCAACCCCGTGAAAAACCTCCTGATATGGGGGCCCCAGTTCCTTCTTCAGTAGTTGGTGGAGCGGACTGAGCAGCACGGCCATCCTGGGTATGAACATCCCGTAATAATTCACCAGGCCGAGGACAGAGCGGAGTTCCATTTGGTCACAAGGAATGGGGCCTGGCGAATCGGCCGCACCTTTTCCTCCACTGGATGGGGCCTCTACTGTCCATTCGGTAGCCGAGATGCGTGACCTTTGGCGCATGAAAAATGCACTTCTCTCTCCAGAGGTGGACCCCGGCCCGAGAAAACCACTCGAGGAACTCTGTTAGGTTCTCCATGTGTTCCTGATACGAGATCCCGATGATGAGAACATCGTCCTGGTAGATGGCCACCCTTGGCAACCCTCGCAAGATGTTCCCCATAACCCTCTGGATATCGCAGAAGCCGAGGAGACTCTAAATGGCAACTGCATATATTCGGACAATCCCCGATGGGTATTGATTGTCACGTTTTTCCGGGGACGTGGCTCGAGCACCAACTGCAAATACGCGTGGCTCTTGTCCAGCTTAGTGAACTTTTCACCGCTGCTGAGCTGAGCGTGGAGATCGTCGATCCAAGGGACTGGGTAATGGTCAAGGCGGGATACCCGGTTCAGGATAATTTTATAGTCCCCACAGAACCTCACTGGCCCGTCCAGCTTCAACATGGGGACCATGTGCGATGCCCAATCAGCATAGTCGATAGGGTGAATAATTCCCAGCTGCTCCAAAAGGGCCAATTCCCGGTCTACCTTGGCGCGAAGTACGTACGGCACAGGGTGGACACCTAAATACCGGGGCTGGGTGTTCTCCACATTTATCGTGGCCATAGCTCCTTTAATGGTCCCGAGGCCTTCGGCAAAAAGCGACGGGAACTTGGACAGCACTCCATCCAGTCCACGGGGATACATCTGGCACATGCGCTTTGCCAATCCAAATGTAGGTGACGTAGCCAATCGCGTCGCAATAGGCTGGGTCATTTGCCTTGGAATACCACCAATGGCAGGCACGTGGACTGGTCTCTGTATGCCATGGGCACATGGGTGGTGCCCTCGATTTCTAAGAGCTCCCCGGTATACGTGGCCAGTCTTGCTCCCATGTCACAAAACTCTAGTGGCTGACAACCTGTTTGGATGGCAGCAAACGTGCGGGGACTGCCGACCGAAACTGCCACTCCAGTGTCCAGTTCCATCTCGTTGGGATGTCTGTTTAACCGCAGTGTCACCCAGATAGGTGCCGTTCTGGGGCCAGTCACACAGAGCAGTGGTAAAGTTTGCTGCTCAGCATCCAAGTCCTCCATGAAATGCGTACCATCTCTTGGGAGGAATAGCAACGTGTTCGTTGCTGGAAGAACGTGCCCTCACGCGATTGTCCAGAGCTCATTCCTGTCCTTGGTTTGCCGTTCGATGCTGGCGTCTGTCATCCGAGAACCACGGTTGCTCCGGGGTAAGTCGCGGCGGCCGTTGGCGGGACCTGCGGTGGCATCCGACCTGGTAAATCCTCGTCACCTTGCTTCCGGTAGCTGTCAGCCTGAGGTTCAGCAACGCCCAAGTTCAGGACCGCCAAGCTGTGGGGTTCCTGGAGCCCGCAGTTGTTACTTTCCGGAGCGAGCGCTACGTCAGACCATGTCAAGGGTCAAGGGGTCTCCATTAACAGCTTCCGCATCATTGTCTCCCAGTCCCGTAGTCCAAAAACGAAGTGGTCCCTGTGGTCTTCTCCATTGTCTGCGATACGGTATGGAACCGGTATCGTCGGACCATATTCGGTGTCTCTGGATTTAGGTGGCAGCCCACCTGGTTGATCAGCGTGGCGAATGCCAACCCATCTGGCCTGTCAGGGTAAGTCAAGTTCCTGACTAGTGCAGAAATTGGTCCGCCAATGGCGGTCAGCAAGGTGACAGTCTGTTGCTCGTCACTGGTGATAGCCTTCGTGCAGAAGAAAAGTTGAAATCTTACAACATACTAGGCCCAATTGTCCAAGTCGGCATCAAAAGGCTCAAGTTTACCTATGTGTGCCATGCCTGCCGGTCAGACAGCGGCCTCCCGAGGTGATTGAAAAACGATCCGAGATCGCAGCATCATCCCATCCTGGTCGCCAGTTCTTTTTTATTTGTTCATGGGACGTGGGCGTCGCAAGCTGGGACAGCATTGATCGCCCATCCCTAATTGCCCTTGAGGAGGCAGTTAATAGTCAACCACATTGCTGTGAGTCTGGAGTCACATGTAGGCCAGGCCAGGTAAGGACGGCAGATTTCCTCCAACAAAGGACAGTAGTGAACCAGATGGGGTTGTAGACAGAAGCAAAGACTCCTCAAGAGGCCAGGCTGACAAGGTACAACTCACTTTATTCCACACTAGTCACAATAATCCTCCTCTCCACACTCCACTCCCGCAGGGTCCCCTTCCCAAACTGCTTCCAGGTCGGGGTTTATATTCTATGGGGTGCTCCTCCAATTGGAAGGAAGCTCCGCCCCCTGGTCACCTGAGTAGCTCACACTCTGAGATGTAGGAGGGGAATCTTTCTCTGAGATCCTGCTGCTTCTGGCTGTAACACTGCTTCTGGACCTGGTGTGTTATTCTGTACGCTAGCTGTCTTTTCAGGACTTTGAAGCCCGGACTATGACAAGGGTAAACGGTGCTATGACCGGTTGGATGGAGGGCATGAGGTGCCTGTTGCTGCTGCCAGTTGCTTGCAGGGGAGAGAGACGAGAGTGCTTGCCTGCAGTTGCCACACCTGGGGCTCGTACTTGTTACTGGCTGGGAGTGGAGCACGGAGTGGATTTTGGTTGGCCTGCTGCCGGGCTGAAAGTGGAGGAGAATGGACTCACTTTTGCAGTTTTTCTTTGTAAAGGGAGTTTTCTCTCTCTCTCTTCCACCATACCCCGATCGGTGTGTCCTTTTCTGGTGGTCTGTGCTGCTCGTTTGGGCACTTTTTCACCGATGCGGGGCTACTGTTGGAGCTGGGGAGGGGAGGGGGCGATGTGCTAGCTTGAGAGCTCGTGGTTTTGTTCTGTTTTTTGGTATCTTGTCAATGCTTTTTACATGTTACTGATTTTCATGACTGTCTTTAGCATGTTGCTGATTCTTCTGTGTTCTTGAGTTCTCAATAAACTTAAAATATCTGTTGGAGTGGAATCCTTTTCTGAGTTCCTGCTACTTCTGGCTGTAACGCTGCTTCTGGACATGGTGTGTTATTCTGTACGCTGGCTGTCTTTTCTGGACTTTGAGGCCTGGACTATGGCAAGGGCGAACAGTTCCTACGACAGGTTGGCTGGAGGGGAAGTTGTTTGCAGAGAAAGAAAGGATAGAGTTTGCCTGCAGTTGCCACGCCTGGGACTCGTACTTGTTACTGGCTGCCTTTCTGCTAACCGACAGGGAGTGAAGCACGGGACGGATTTTGGTTGGCCTGCTACCAGACTGGAAGTGGAGGAGAACAGATTCACTTTTGCAGTTTTGGACTGGATAGTGTCTGGAGACCGGATGCTGGAACTGTGCAGTTCCGGGTCCTGGAGCAGCAGGGCTTGATTTTGTATTTTGATTGGTATCTTGTGAATGCTTTTTGCATATTTCTGATTTTTGTGACTGTTTTTCGCATGTTGCTGATTCTTTTGTATTCTTGAGTTGTCAATAAACTTAAACTATCTGGAGGAGGGGAAATGGATGTTATACAGCTCTGTCCCTGTAGGGGGTCGTAACACATTGGATGCCTCCTGTCCCTGTCAAGGAGCATGGATGTGTCCAGCTCTAAGCTGTCAGAGAATATTGCACAGAACCTCTCCCTCTCTACAGACTGCTACTTCTCTCTTTGCTGCTGCAGACTGAGTACAGTACCACTACTGTCACCATACAGGTTACAGCTTTTGTGTGTTAGGTAACCTAATCCTCTGTCCTCCCTGTAAGGGTGCAGCAAAACTCCCGGCAAATCCAGGAGTTCACCACAACACCTCCAAAAGTATTCCACAGTACTTCCAAGCACTTTGCAACCTCGGTGTTTAAAATCAATATACCTGCATGTTGAGTGCTCGGCTCTTTTAATAAGACTGGTACTTGAAAGTACGTGGTAAAATAGGACTGAGTTAGCACGGCTTTGTCAAGGGGAGGTCATGTCTGAAAAATCTGTTAAGAGTTCTTTGAGGAGGCAACAAGGAAGTTTGACAAAGGAGAACCAATGGACGTGATTTAGTAAGAGCCCATGGTGTTCAGGGTAAGATCCTGGCATGGATAGAGGATTGGCTGATTGGCAGAAGGCAGAGAGTGACGATAAAAGGGTCTTTTTCAGGATGGCAGCCGGTGACTAGTGGTGTCAGGGTTCTGTGCTGGGACCACAACTTGTCACAATATACATTAAATGATCTGGAAGAAGGAACTGAAGGCACTGTTGCTAGGTTTGCAGATGATACAAAAATCTGCAGAGGGACAGGTAGTATTGAGGAAGCAAGAGGGCTGCAGAAGGATTTGGACAGGCTAGGAGAGTGGGCAATGAAGTGGCAGATGAAATACATGCACTTTGGAAGGAGGAATTTAGGCATAGACTACTTTCTAAATGGGGAAATCCTTCGGAAATCAGAAGCACAAAGGGACTTGGGAGTCCTTGTTCAAGATTCTCTTAAGGTTAACATGCAGTTTCAGTCGGCAGTTAGGAAGGCAAATGCAATGCTAGCATTCATGTCAAGGGGGCTAGAATACAAGACCAGGGTTCAACTTCTGAGGCTGTATAAGGCTCTGGTCAGTCCCCATTTGGAATATTGTGAGCAGTTTTGGGCCCCGTATCAAAGCAAAAATGTGCTGGCCTTCGAAAGTTGTCCAGAGGAGGTTCACAAGAATGATCTCTGGAATGAAAAGCTTATCGTATGAGGAACGGTTGAGGACTCTGGGTCTGTACTCGTTGGAGCTTAGAAGGATGAGGGGGGATCTTATTGAAACTTACAGGATACTGCGTGGTCTGGATAGAGTGGACGTGGTGAGAATGTTTCCACTTGTAGAAAAAACTAGAAGCAGAGGACACAATCTCAGCCTAAAGGGACAATCCTTTAAAACAGAGATGAGGAGGAATTTCTTCAGCCAGAGGGTGGTGAATCTGTGGAACTCTTTGCTGCAGAAGGCTGTGCAGGTAACACTGGGACTGCGGCGCTGAGGACCCGGGTTCGAATCCCGGCCCTGGGTCACTGTCCATGTGGAGTTTGCACATTCTCCCCATGTCTGCGTGTGTTTCATCCTCAACACCCAAAGATGTGCAGGTTAGGTAGATTGGCCACACTAAATTGCCCCTTAATTGAAAAAAAATAATTGGGTACTCTAAAATTTAAAAAAGAAAAAATGATTGAATGGCGGAGCAGACTCGATGGGCCGAGTGGTCTAATTCTGCTTCTATGTCTTATGGTACAGGACCCATCTTGCGGCTCAACAGTGATGTGCAAATTCAATCAATGGGCCTTCATGGTCCAAATTAGGAAAGAATCTCAGATTAGTGAATCTATGAGTGAAATGCAGGAGTATCAAATAAATTACTTTCCCTTCGCTCCCCAACCTAATCTAACGGAACAGAATCAAAGCCTATAACCAAGGGATGATCCCAATCCTATTATTATGCAGTACTGTCTTAATGGACACAGCAAACTTCAAAGTTTGTGGTTGTTTGTACTGTGTGATCTACAATGCACGGTTCAAAACGGATTGTAGATTTTGAACAACTCAAAAGGTTAATAACAATCATAAAAAGCATCTGTGTACATGCGGAGACTGACACTATATTTTCCAATGATGTCGTTGAGGGGTAGTTTGTAGATCATAAACAGGAAGATTCCAAGGATAGATCCTTGAGGGGGCACAATAGGTAACAATGCAGGAGTGGGAAGAGAAACCATTGCAAATAACAGCCTGGCTATGATTGGATAGATAAGAATGAAACCGCTGAAATGTAGTTCCACCCAGCTGAATAAAGTGGGGTGGCGTTGGGAGAATGATGTGGTTAACTGTGTCAAATGCTGAAGACAGATTGAGAAGGACAAGGAGGACAGTTTACCTTTGTCACAGTCATATCAATTTGGACCCACAATCTCTTATAACTCAGAATAGAGTTAAAAAAGATTTAGCCAGCCAATATTGGGCTAAGGCTGGTTGTAATGTTTAGTTACAGGTTAGTCATATCTAATAGACATCAAAATGCGCCAATAACTAAATACTGTGTGGTTAAAGTAAAGTGCCGTGTACAACATGATACATGCAGGAAAAAACCTGTTTGTGGTTGAGTCAGAGTTGTTCTTCTGAAACTTTCTTTTCCCCAAAAGTATATTGGGCGGGACTTTCCGCGCAACCCGGTGTTCCCATCATTGTCAACAGGGTTTCCTGTTGAATGCACTCCTTGCCGCTGGGAAATCCGTGGCAGAGGTGTGCCATCGGCATGACTGGAAGATCCAGCCGGTGTGAATGGCTGGAAAGTTCCGGCACTGAGCTCACAATGTTTGTAAAAATACATTACATAATAGTTCAAATTCAACAAAATTAAATACAAATCAATTTATTTTGATACAGTACGAGATACCTCACTACATTTGCCATTACAGGTCATATTTACAATGTACAGTTAGATCTCATGCCAAATGTGGTTTGCTGCATATGGCCATAGGGCTTTACACAGGTTCCAGACCTTGATGTAAAATGGAAGAGGACCGTTGACAGTTATCTGTCCCTATTGAATCATTGTGGTAGCTTCCCCAAACTGTAGTGCGTCCCTAGTTCTGGGCCTTGGAATGTGCCAGTCTGCACTACTCGGTTGTGAACAGCTCTTTGCTCTGGAAGACAAGCAGGTTTCAGAGAGACCAGAGAGTATTTTTCGCTACGGTGATGGTCCATTAACAGCAGTTGATGTTTACCTCAGTGTACATCCCTGAAACAGCTCATAGGTGTTGTTCTTCTAATGCTGCTGAATTTTCAGTTATCACTAGAATAACCAGGTCCTCCTAGAGGGACAAGGTTTTTCATTAAATTACCCTGCAGTTTCCATCTGAAGATATGGCACAATAGATGCCACCTCTGAATCGGAAGGGATGCAGCTTCAAGCTCCACCCCGCAAATTTGAGCATGTAATGCAGACGAACACTCCCAGAGCAGTACTGACAGAGCTGCACTGTAGCAGATACTGCCTTTCAGATGGGTTGCTTAACTGAAGCCCCATCAGATGGGTGTAAAAGATCCCACGGCACTATTTGATGTAGGGCAAGGGTATCTGGACCAACAAAAACCTGAAACAGATTATAGAAACATGGAAAAAATAGGAGCAGGAGGAGGCCATTTGGCCCTTCAAGCCCTCTCCTCCATTCATTATGATCATGGCTGATCATCTAACTCAATAACCTAATCCCACTTTCCCCATATCCTTTCATCCCCTTCGCCCTAAGTACAATATCCAACTGCTTCTTGAAACCGTACAATGTTTTGGACTCAACGAATTCCACAGGTTCATCACTCTCTGGGTAAAGAAATTTCTCCTCATCTCTGTCCTAAATGGTCTACCCCTTATCCTCAGACTGTTACCCCTGGTTCTGGACACAACCACCATCAGGAACATCCTTCCTGCATCAACCCTATCCAGTCCTGTTAGAATTTTATAGGCTTCTATGAGATTCCCCCTTCATTCTTCTGAACTCCTGCAAACACAATCCTAACCGATTCAATCTCTCCTTGTACATCAGTACTGTCATCCCAGGACTTAGTCTGGTAAACCTTCGCTGTACTCTCTCTATAGCTAGCACATCCTTCCTCAGATAAGGAGACCAAAACTGCACACAATATTCCAGGTGTGGCCTCACCAAGGCCCTTTATAATTGCAGCAAGAGATCCCTGCTCCTGTACTCAAATCCTCTCGCAATGAAGGTCAGCATACCATTTGCCTTCTTTACCGCCTGCTGCACCTGCATGCTTACCTTCAGTGACTGTATACGAGGACCCCCTGGTCTTGTTCCACATTCCCTTCTCCTAATTTATGGACATTCAGATAATAGTCTGCCTTCTTATTTTTGCTACCAAAGTAGATAGCCTCGCATTTATCAAAATTATACTACAACTGCCATTAATTTGTCCACTCACTCAACTTGTCCAAATCACACTGAAGCATCACTGCATCCTCCTCACAGCTCACCCTCCCACCCAACTTGGTGTTGTCTGCAAATTTGGAGATATGGAGCTAGATTCTCTGTCCCGCCGCGCCAGATTTCTGGTTCAGCTCGCCAGTGGGAAGCTCCGTTTCGCCGGCTGGTCAATGAGGTTTCCCATTGTGGGACAGCACCACACCGTCGGAAAACCCCCGGGCTGCTGGCAAAATGGATCATCCCGACGGCAGAGAATCCAACCCAAGGCATTTTGTTCCCTCATCTAAATCATTAATATATATTGTGAATAGCTTGTGTCCCAGCATCGATCCCTGGAGTACCCCACTAGTCACTGCCTGCCAATTTGAAAAGGACCGATTAAGTCCTACTCTTTGTTTCCTGTCTGCCAACCAGTTTTCTATCCACCTCAATACATTACCCCCAATCCCATGCACTTTAATTTTACACGCTAATCTTTTTTTTTTTAATTTAGAGTACTCAATTAATTTTTTCCAATTAAGGGTCAATTTAGCGTATTCAATCCACCTACCTTGCACATCTTTGGGTTGTGGGGGTGAAACCCACGCAAACACGGGGAGAATGTGCAAACTCCACACGGACAGTGACCCAGAGCCGGGATCGAACCTGGGACCTCAGCGCCGTGAACACGCTAATCTTTTTGCGGGACTTTGTCAAAAGCCTTCTCAAAGTCCAAAACACCACATCCACTGGCTCCCCCTCATCAATTCTACAACTACATCCTCGAAGAATTCCAGTAGATTTGCCAAGCATGATTTCCCCTTCATAAATCCATGCTGACTCTGTCTGATCCTGCCACTGTTTTCTGGTCATTTATCATGTGGTTGTTTGTGGGATCTTGCTATGCGTAAATTGGTTGCCACTTGTCTGGATGTTACAATGGTTATTTCACTTCAATAATACTTCCTTGTCCGTTAAGTGCTTCAGGGCATCATGAAGGTAACTAATAAAAAGCGTGTTGGGAGACATTAAAGGAGTTTAGTGAGAAGTACCAACCTCGAAATGTAGAGAATGCTTGCAGCTGTGCGCTCATCTCACTCTGCCGACTGACCTTGTTGCCATGGCAGGATTGCATAATATTATTTCAGTGATTGCTGCACCTGAGAGGTCTTGTGGCTCAGTTGGTAGCACCCCTGCCTTTGAATCAGGAGCTCTGGGTTCATGTTCCACTTCAAGACTCATTGACCACAGAAGGAGTGCTCATGATGCAGTTTAACAGGTTGATAATCGTCCTGCTAATACTCCAAACACTTCCTCACTATTTCCCAAAGGAGGAGAAAAAGTGTCTGGGTAGAAACAAAACAAACAAACTGCAGCTGGCCCAGGGACAACACGGAGGTAACAAGTGAGGCTGAGATGTACCAACCAAACCAGTCTGCAATTGTTTCAAGTTTTTCCTGTGAAGGATGAAAATAAAACAGTCCATTGAATAAAGAAGAGTGATTAATCAAAAATGTGATCAACTAAATAATAAAAGTTGAAACAAAAATTAAAGGGTACGTGAGGGGGAAAAAAGGGACAGATGGAAAGATAGAGGTGGTAAATATTTATAAAAGAATTACTAAGAAATTGGACACAGTTTCAGCTGTGTTCATGCAGGCAGATAGCATCTTGTGCCAGGAAATACTTTATCTAACAGCTCATCTTTCTGAATCAGATGTCAACGGTCTTCAAAATTTAATACATTATAAAATCTCAAATGTGTTTGCTAATATAAAAACTGTATTACCAGAGAAATGGTACTGTACAAGCAACATCAATTATTATTAGTCCTCAGGACGTTAATGTTGACAATGCCAGAATTTATTAGCCATTGCTGAAGGTAATGAGGCCACCACATTGGCATGTGATAGGAGTCACTAACCATTCAGACGCATATGGACAGTGAGTTCTCTTTGGCAAAGAATAGTGACTTCAAATTGTAAAATATTCCACCCATTTTCTATCAACGTTGCATTATTATTGTGGTATAAAATTGTTAACAAAGGGCATTGACTGTTAAATTTTAATACATCATTGAAATGACAATCAAATTACTGACGCCCTGTGGTAATCCACTGACTTTAATGCAAGGCAGCATTTATCAAGGTAATGGAAAAATCAATGGATGAAGTGTAAAAGTATTCATCTAGGTAAAGACCCAACTTAAACACTTGATTGCATATTGTCCTGTTTAAAAAATGTTTAGCAGGAGGTCGGCATTGTAAGTGCAAGGACCAAATTGAGTGATAAATTGTCCACACATTGTCCATCCAGACCTTGGTCTGTGGATGTTAAAGATCTCATGGCATTATCAGAAGAAGGGCAGGGGTGTTCTCCCAATGTCCTAGACAACATTCAACCCTCAGCTGACACCACCACCAGAAATATAGGGCGGGATTCTCCCGTACCCTGCGGGGCGGGGGGTCCCGGCGGGACGGAGTGGCGTAAACCCTGGCGCTATGAAGCCACAGTGCGAGCCACTTGTGCTACCGTGCTGCCATTCTCCCCATAACACCTGTAACCTTATTAATCAAGAACCTATCTAACTCTGCCTTAAAGACACTTAGTGATTTGGCCTGCACAGTCTTCTGCGGCAAAGAGTTCCACTGATTCATCATCTCTGACTGAAGAAATTCCGCCGCATCTCAGTTTAAAAGATTGTCCCTTCAGTCTGAGGCTGTGCCTTTGGGTTTGAGATTTTCCTACCAGTGAAAATATCCACTCCATGTGCAGTCTATCTAGGCCTCTCAGTATCCTGCAAGTTTAAATAAGATCCCCCCTTCATCCTCTAAACTATAAGTACAGACCCAGAGTCCTCAACGGTTCCTCATATGACAAACTCTTCATTCCAGGGATCATTCTTGTGAACCTCCACTGAACCCTTTCCAAGGCCAGCACATCCTTCCTTAGAGACGGGGTCCAGGGCTGCTTACAATATTCCAAACTACAGCCTTCTACAGCCTCAGAAGTACATCATCGCACTTGTATTCTAGCCCTCTCTACATGAATGCTAACATTGCATTTGCCTTCCTAACTGCCGACTGAATCTGCACATTAACCGTAAGAGAATCTTGAACTAGGACTCCTAAGTCCCTTTGGGTTTCTGATTTCCTGAGCCTTTTCCATTTAGAAAATAGTCTATGCCTCCATTCTTCCTACTAAAGTACATAACCTCACTTTTCCACATTGTATTCCATCTGCCACTTCTTTGCCCACTCTCCTAGTCTGTCCAAGTTCTTCTGCAACCCCCCTGCTTCATCCATACTACCTGTCCCTCTGCATATCTTTGTATCATCTGAAAACTTATCTTCCAGATTGTTAATGTAAATTGTGAAAAGTTCTGGTTCCAACACCACTAGTTTCCGGCTGCCATCCTTTATCCCCATTCCCTGCATTCTGCAATTCAGCCAATCCTCTATCCATGCCAATATCTTACCCTTAACACCATGGGCTCTTAACTTAGTTAACAGCTTCCTATACGGCACCTTGTCAGAGGCCTTCTGGAAATCAAAACAGATTCCTAGCATTTTCAGAGAATGGTCCCGGTATATAAATGTACATAGCTTCCAGCAAGCGTAAATGAGCCATGTTACGAGTTTGGTTGATTTCTTAAATGGGTTGTTTTGCGGATTGCTCAGTAACTTCTCCAAGTCTCTCTGTTCTTCCATCTCTTGTACTGTCTCTTTTTTACTTGAATTTCAGCTATCATATATCTGTCCATTCCATCAGCAAGTCTATTTTCTCTTTAATTAAAACAGAAAATGCTGAAAATACTCAACAGGTCGGGCAACATATGTAGTGGGAGAAACTGATTTAACATTTCAGGTTGATGACCTTGGGCTTTGATGAAGCATCATTGACCGGAAAGGTTAACTCTGCTGATCTCACCACAGATTCTGCCAGACCTGATGAGTATTTACAGCATTTGCTTCTTTGATTCATATTTCTAACATCTGCAGTATGTTCCTTATAAATCTATTCCTATCTTCCCTACTGCTTATGACACTTCCGAGTTGTTTGTCATCTGCAACCATCGCAGATATATGTATATATATTATATATATGGGGCAGGGGTCAACCAGGCCTTGGTGGTAATAATAAACTTTATTGGTGTCACAAGTAGTGTAGTAATCCACGGGAGGCAGGAGTTCCGTCACCACACCAATATTTATTTACAATAACGATATTACAGGAGCAGCTACAAACAGTGCTGCTAGCAGTCCAGTCAACTCAAGACTGCTCACAAAGCCTACACAGGTGATTATATGGGCCCCCTCAATGAGCTATCATTGAGGGAGCTCATACTCCAATTGGCCAACCAATAAAGCCAATTGGAGTTCATTACACCCCCCCCCCCCCCCCCCCCCCCCCAAGGTCCGAGGAATTCCTGCCAGCTGGCATTCCTCTGAGCTTCTTCCTGCTCCTCATGTCTGGGTCTGTCACCTCTGTGTCGCCCACCGGGTCATTATCCGAAGTGGGCGGGGTGTACCTTATAGGTGCCCGTCTTTTCCTTGACGACCTCCTTGGAAGTTGTTCTTCCTCCTCCTCGGGGAGAGGTGTCGCGGCGGCCTCGTCGAGTGTGTCCATCTCCGACTCTGATGACTGGATGACGGGGTCTGGAGAAATTGCTCGGGGCTGGGGATCCTTTCCGTCTGGGCTATCCCAGCTTGAGGCGGTCCTGCTTCGCCTGCCTCCAGGTGTGGTTCCGCTGCCCTTATTTGGTCTAGGTGTTTCTTCAGCACCTTACCTCCTATTGAAACCTCATAGGATATGGGCCCTGTTTGGGACTCTACCGTGCCTTTGACCCACGTTGGTCCATTCCCATAATTCTTCACCCAAACCGGTGCCCCCACCTGGAAATGTCTCTACTGCTGACTATTATCATGCCCCCTGCGTTGGGCCTCCTGATGTTTCTCCACTTTCCCCGTTAAATTTGGGAAAAGGAGACTCAGCCTCGTTCGCAGCCGCCTTCCCATTAAGAGTTCAGCTGGCGGTCTGCCCGTTGTGGAATGCGGTGTGGTCCTGTAATCAAACAGCCAGCAGGAGAGCTTTGTGTCTATTGACGCTGCCGGCTGCTTCTTGAGTCCCGCTTTAAGTGTCTGGACCGCTCGCTCTGCCAGGCCGTTGGTTGCTGGATGGTAAGGGGCCGTTTTGATATGACGGACTCCGTTTTCCTTCAGGAATTTTCCAAATTCCCCACTTGTGAATGCCGTTCCGTTGTCCGACACCAATACCTCCGGAAGTCCATGTGTTGCAAACGAGGCCCTGAGCTTTTCAATTGTCGATGCTGTGCTTGCCGTGTTTACCCGGTGGACGTCCAACCATTTGGAGTGGGCGTCCACTATCACCAAAAACATTGAGCCCATGAAAGGGCCGGCATGGTCAATATGCAGGCGGGTCCACGGTCTGCCTGGCCATTCCCACGGGTGCAATGGCGCCGCTGGTGGCACTCTTTGCCCCTGTTGGCACTCCTGGCACCGACGTACCAAGGCTGCTATGTCTGTGTCCAAACCTGGCCACCAAACGTAGCTTCGAGCTAGCATCTTCATTTTAGACACCCCTGAGTGTCCGTGATGTAACTCAGTTAAGATTGCCTGACGGCCCTGAGCTGGAACGATTACCCGGGCTCCCCATAATAGGATACCGACTTCTACGGTTCTTTGGTCCCTTCTGCTCCAGTATGGGTGCATCTGGGGTTCCACTGGTCTTTCCAGTTCCCCTGTTAGCAGTAAATGCTTCATCTTGGCTAAAACTGGGTCTTTTTGCATCCACAACCGAATATGTTGTGCGTCTACTGGTAGGGTGTCCAAAAAATTTAGAGTCATTACAGTCTCCTCTACTTTTGGTATTTGCGGCGGAGTGTCCGGGAGGGGAAGTCTGCTCAAAGCATCGGCATGTGCTACTCGCGTTCCCGGTCTGTGCTCCAGAACGTATCTATATGCCGCCAGTAGCAACGCCCAGTGTTGGATTCTAGCTGATGCAGTATTGACTTGTCTTCTTTTAATAACCCTAATAATGGCTTATGGTCCGTCACTATGGTGAATTCCCGTACAGACACTGGTGATTTTTTTTTACTGCGAATATCACCGCCAGTCCTTCCTTCTCGATTTAGGCGTACTTCCTCTCAGCCATCGCCAAGGTCCTCGAAGCATAGGCTATTGGCCGTTCTTCCCCATTCCTTCCTCTATGGGCTAAGACGGCTCCTACCCCGTATGGGGATGCATCACAAGTGACCACCAACTCCTTCCTTGGGTCATAATGCTCTAGGACATTTTCGGATGACAGCTGTTCCTTAATGTCCCTAAATGCTCGGTTTTGGCGGGTGGACCATTTCCATTCTTGCCCCTTTTTTAGTAGCTGGTGGAGGGGTTCCAGGATGGACGCCCGATTTTCAATAAATTTTCCATAATAGGTTACCAACCCTAGAAATGATCGTAACTCCTGGACCGTGGTGGGAGCTGGGGCTTCTTTTATTGCCCTTACTCTGTCTTCTAATGGATGTAAGCCTGACTCGTCTACTTTATATCCCAGTTACGTCACTTGTGGGGCCAGAAAAACACATTTTTCCCTTTTTAGCCGTACGCCTGCCTTTGCGAAACGCCTGAGCACTTCCTCCAGGTTCCTTAAGTGTTCCCTGTTTGTCCTACCCGTGATTAAGACATCATCCAAATAAATCGCCACCTGCGGTAGTCCCTGCAGAATATTTTCCATCGTACGCTGGAATATAGCGCAGGCTGATGACACTCCAAAAGGTAGCCTAGTATAACGAAAAAGGCCCTTCAGGGTGTTGATCGTAGTGAACTTCTGGGAGCCCTTGCCCAGTTTTAACTGCAGGTAGGTGTGACTCATGTCTAGTTTCGTGAACAAAAGCCCACCTGCCAATTTGGCATATAGGTCATCTATTTTCTGGATTGGGTATTTGTCCAGCAGTGCGTATTTGTTTACTGTCTGTTTGAAATCTCCACAGAGACGTATCGAGCCGTCTGGCTTCATAATTGGTACCACCGGTGCTGCCCATTCCGAGAATTGTACTGGTCTGATAATGCCGTCGCGCCGTAACCTTTCTATTTCGTCATCTACTTGCTTTCTTAATGCAAAAGGTACCGGCCTGGCCTTACAAAATTTCGGAAGGGCTTCTGGGTCTACGTGCAAAGTTGCTTTGGCTCCTATGATTTCCCCCAAACCTTCCTGGAAGACCTCCGGGTATTTTTGGAGTACTCCACTCAACTGCCCGCTTCCACTCTGGAAAATTTTCATCCAATCTAATTTTAGGTCTTTCAGCCAGTTCCGTCCAATTAAGCTCGGTCTGGAGCCCTCTACTATCGTCAACGGTAATCTGAGCAATTGTTTCTCATATTCCACAGGTACATGAGTCGTGCCTAGAACTTCCAGGGGTTCCCCCGTGTAGGTTTTAAGTTTCGTCGATGTTTTTGTTAGGGTTAGTGGCTGGAGTCCATCTTTGATTTTTCTAAATGTTGCCACTCCCATTACTGATACGGCCGCACCCGTGTCTATTTCCATTATTGTCGGCCGCCCGTTCACCCGTGGGGTAATCCTAATGGGTTCTGCTTTCTTCGTTGTAATATTATATAATTGTTCCCCTTCGGAGGAGGATGGGGCGTCTAGGTTGTGTACTTCCCTGCATCCTCACCTGCTATTCCTCTTTTGCCACCTCCTTCTAGGGTTTCTGTCGTTGTTACCCCACTCTGTCTGATGCCAGAAACGGTCCTTCTCTGTTGGGGGAGTCTCGGCCGGTACTTCCCTCTGTCTCAGTTAGTCCTGGCAGACTTGGGGGCAGTTCTGGGGTTTTCCTTTTTCCCTCTATTCCTCAGGTTTTTCCTGAGAGCGGCTATCTGGTAGCAGGACCCGTTGTGGTAGTCCCTCTCACAGGTATCTACCTCCATTGGCGTGCCCTGTAGTTCCTGCGCCCCACTTGCTGCCTTTTCTAGGGACAGTGCGAGCTGTAACGCCTGCCTGCAGTCTAGCTCCGTTTCCGCCAACAGGCGTTTCTGTATTGTGAGGTTGTTTATACCACATACTAACCGGTCCCGAAGCATTTCATTTAGCGTCGGGCCGAACTCACATTTTTCTGCCAGCCTTCTCAGGCGGGTCAAGAAATTCGTGACTGACTCCCTGTCTTCCCGCTTCGCTGTGTAGAATCTGTACCTACGCAAAATGAGGGGTGGTTTTGGGTCGTAGTGCTCTTTCACCAATTCCGTTACTTCTTGGAAAGTTTTTGTGTACGGCGCATCGGGATAAGTCAGACTACGTATAATGGCGAAAGCGGAGGGTCCGCACGTCGACAGCAGGATAAGCTGTCTCCTTTCGTCCGTCAGTATATCATTTGCCCGGAAGAAGTAAAACATTCTCTCCACATACTGGGACCAGTCCTCAATAGCCGGGTCGAATGCCTCTAACCTCCCAAAAAACGGCATTTTTAAAATGGCAAGGCTTACCCTCCGAGTGCGGCAGCTGGTCTCCGCAAAATTCGTAGTTTACCTCGTCGCCACTATAGTAATCCACGGGAGGCAGGAGTTCCGTCACCACACCAATATTTATTTACAATAACGATATTACAGGAGCAGCTACAAACAGTGCTGCTAGCAGTCCAGTCAACTCAAGACTGCTCACAAAGCCTACGCAGGTGATTATATGGGCCCCCTCAATGAGCTATCATTGAGGGAGCTCATACTCCAATTGGCCAACCAATAAAGCCAATTGGAGTTCATTACAAGTAGGCTTACATTAACACTGCAATGAAGTTATTGTGAAAATTTCCACACTATGATGCCTGTTCGGGTACACTGAGGGAGCATTCAGAATGTCCAATTCACCTAACAAGCAGGTCTTTCGGGACTTGTGGGAGGAAAAAGGAGCATCCAGAGGAAACCCACAGAGCAGGGAGAATGTGCAGACTCTGCACAGACAGTGACCCAAACCGGGAATCGAACCCGGGTCCCTACCGCTTTGAAACAATAGTGCTAACTACTGTGCTACCGTGCTGTCCGAATCTCTGAGTCAGAAGGTTGTGGATTCAAGTTTCATTCTAGAGATTTCAGCACAAAATCTGCACAAACACTTATGTTGACTACTGAGGGAAGGCTTCATTTTCAGAGATGATGGGTGGAATTTTCCATTCTGGAGACTGAGGCTGGGATTTTCTGCCCTGAATGTGGTGGGTTTCCCTGCGGCGGATGCAGTGAGCCTTTGGCTGCTGGTGAGATCTTTTGGTCTATGCGTATTAATTATGAATCCACAGGGAGCTTGGCAAATCTTGTGGCAGGGTGAGCAGGAAGTTGCTTGTGTTCCCCATTACCTCATGGGGGAGAAGATTCTGCCACCATATTTAAAGACCATCTGGACAGTGTTATGGGCTAGGGTTTAGAAAACTCCAAAGTATATCATGGAGTTCACCTGGCCTACAATTATTTATTAATTCTGGTTAGAGAGAGCACAAGGGCCTACCTTTCAGGTGTTATTCAACAGAGGCCTTAAGCACTTTTAATTAAAAACAAAGTTTATTCTACAAATTTAGTTAACATTTTTATAAACACACAGTAAGCATTTTTATCATCTACCAACATAAATACTCCACACAGCTACAGTACTCTATGCATAACCCTGAATAACTTTCCCTTGTCTCTTTCAATTTAATAACAACATCCCACAAACCAGAAAACCCTTTTACCAAAACAGTAGGTTTGTATTCCTTCCAGAAAACAGTTACCACTTTTAAATGATCATGTCATCTGGAGACAACTTTTAAACTGAAGGTAGAGAGAGACACATCAAGATACTTGTCTGTCTGGGGACTTCCGGTGATGGCGGGCAGGAGGCAGCCACACAATGGAGGGCTCCCGTTCGGGAACGGCATTTTCGGGGCTTTAAGCCCGGTCCCAGGGTCCACGGAGGCGGAAAAAGCAGGGAGAAGGCACAGAGGAGGCACAGTGAAGGCACAGTAGAGGAAAATGTCGAGGGTGAGCAAAAAAACGGCCGTAAAAAAAACAGCTGAACGTCCGTCGGGGAGTGGAAAGGTCACCGCGGGGTCACCAAGGAAAATGGAGGCTGGAGCACCAGAGGAGGCTGCATTGCTTAAGGCTGAAGAAATTACTAAGGTAATGGCTGCAGAATTCGAAAGGCAGTTTACAAAATGCATGGAGACAATGAGGAAGGAGATGAGGGAGGTTTTGAGTGTGCTGGTGGAGGAGGCGATTTCCCCGGTGACGACGGCAGTGGCGAGCACAGTGGCGGAGGTGCAGGAGCAAGGGGAGGCGATGAAGGAAGTGGAGGCGACATTATTGCAGCACGGTGATCAACTTACCTCGATGGGTAAGGAGATGCAGAAGGTGATGGAGATTAACAAGAATCTGTGAGGAAAAATGGAAGACCTGGAAAACAGATCCAGGCGACAGAATTTGAGGATTGTGGGGCTGTCCGAAGGAGTTGAAGGACCGAGGCTGGCGAAACTATTGGGGGAGGATCCCTCCCGATATGAACTGGATCGGGCTCATCTGTCGTGGAGGCCTGTACCAAAGGCGGGTGAGCCGCCAAGGGTAGTGACTCTGTGCTTCCATAGGTACAGTGCGAAGGAGAAGGTCCTGTGCTGGGCCAAGCAGAAGCGGGTGGTGCAGTGGGCTGGAGCTGTTACACGTGTATACCACGACTTTATGGTGGAGCTGGCGAGGAGGCGGGCTGCCTTCAACCAGGTGAAGAGGGTACTGTACATTAGCAAAGTGCAGTGCGCCATTGTATATCCAGCGAAGCTGAGGGTGACTTACAAGCTCAAGGACTTTTGTTTTGGAACGGCGGAAGCAGCGCAGGAGTCTGCAAAGGCAGAAGGACTGTGGCAGAACTGAGAAATGGCCATGTGCCGATGTAACCTCATGACTGGATTTTCTTCTTTTTTGTTTCACTGCATGCGGATGTATGGGCTAAAGGAGCCAATATTGTAAATATTTGGACAAGGGAAGTGATGGGACTCTCACGCGAAATGAGGGCTCTTTGTGGTGTAGGTGGATATGCGGGGTTTGTGTGCTAAATAGGGATTTCTGGGCTTTCCTAGGGCCGGACGAGGGGGAAAGGAACCCGAGCGGGGGCCTGCACGCTGGCCGGTTTAAGCCGGCCAGTGAACGGGAGTGAGGCAGGGGGAGGGGCTACGGCCATCGGAGCCTGGCAGAACAGGGTCCAAGGGATCTAGCCGGGGTGGAAAGTTGGGGGGAAGGAACCGAGGTTGGGGAGAGGAGTTTTACAAGAGGCAGTGGAGGAGAGGAGTTGGAGGGGGGGGGGTTACAACTCTTGGGTATCATGTACGGTACGCTTTCAGAGGTTGGATGGCATTGAATGTGTGGGGGGGGGGGGGGTAGTGGATTCTATAGGTTAATGGTGACCATGGATGGTCTTGCACTCCTTTTTCTTCTTTGTTTTTTGTTTCCACCGTGGGAGGGTTTGTTTTATTGGATGCACATATTGACAGGTGGGCCGTTGTTTGGGGTGGTGGGAGGATGGGATCGTTGTTATTGTTAAGGGGATTGATTTTGTATTTGTTACCATTTACTGTCTGTGGGTGGGTGTAAATTTTGAAGAAAAATGTGAAAATAGAGAAAACATTAAAAAAAAGATACTTGTCTGTCTGAATCCAACAGCCAAATGTGAAAACCAAAGCAAAAAACTCAGAGCCACAAACAACAGCTCCCAGTTCAAAAACGAAAGTAAAACCCAGAGCCACAGTCCAGTTCCATCTACACAATGACATCACTGAAGCCATGTGATAAGACAAAACATTTCTTAAAGGGACACTCATGACAATAGACATTCACACACTGCAGGCCAGGAGCTCCACACTACTACTGCAGAGTCCCTTTGTACTGGAGAAGCTGCCGGGATGTGAACAACCACATTGTGGTACATACAAGGGTGCTTCTGGAACTGCATCCGTAGATCAGGGCATTTCCGCTGATCCACCCATGGTCAGGCCAATTGTTGCCATTGCAGTGTTGCCTCTTGATCTTATAAAGGTCCCTCTGCCTCTTGCTGTCAGGCCCTTGCTGTTCCTGGCCCTGTGCCAACTGGCAGCAAGCCATCCTGGATCAAAGCCATTACCAAGGCACAATTCTCTGCAGGGTGCAGCGTTGACATCTCCATGGATTTGTGAATTAATTGAAATGATTTGTTAAGTGAGCATCCCTCCATCTCAAATCCAGCAAGTGTTATGTCCTTCCCCTGGCCTCCTAGACATGGCATCCCGCCCAACCTTTTCCAGGTAAAGGACATCCTGGAGGACCAGAGATGGGTGTTCCCTCATTCATACTTGAATGCATTGCTCTTTGACCAGGACAGCCATAACCCGTGAAACTCTACAGAGAGACCATTGCCATGGCAGCATCAAAAGGCTAACCATATGATCCGTTGTCAGGCATTAACATAAATCTGGGATTTTGGAGGTTTGGAGTTGCGAGTTGGCAGCCTGTTATCAGCTGCACCCCTTGGAGGAATCCACCACCCTTCATCCCTTTCTCTGACTGCAGCCAATGGCATATGGCCCAGAATTAACGACAACTCCACACATTACTGCGATCTCGATGGTATGAGACCCATGAGTCAGGAAGAAACATGTTGCAATGCACACTTCACCATACAGAGTGAACACAAATGAGCATCTGCTAGGGTGTTCCTTTCGTTGGCTACATGTGCTGATCTTGAACTCCACCCACCCAAAAAGACACTTTTCTCACCTCGCAGGACCTCATTGACTGACTAACTGTGTGGTCTAGGTCAGCGTTTAAACTCGCTCCAACACACTGTATGCTCCCACTGTCAGCCACCAATTTACCCCATCACAATAATCCCACACAATATCACCATTTCTCTCCCGTCTTCCTCACTTGAACCTACCCTCTGTTACCCTGGAGCTTATCACGATTCACCTTCACATGCCTTTCAGCCCCTGAGAGCCAACACCATTACTGTCCCTACGCCGATCCTGACTCTGGTTCCTCCATTATCCAAGTCACCTGTCTTGGCACCCTCCATGACCCACCAATTAGACTAACTGGACTCTAACCCTGGCCGTGCCACCCTACCACAACCCATTCCCATCGTTGACTGTAACAGTACTTAGAATTATCCCCCCAGATTTCCGCTATCAACACCAGCAACCCCACCCTTTAAGGCATAGCATCCCCCATTCCCCTGAACATGCACACTTCTTTTCCAATATTGCTCCCCCACTTCTCTGGCACCCTTTCCCACCTTACCCCGAAAGGTGCCTCCACCATTTGCTCCACCCTACCCACTACTGCACCCCCTCCCACAAACCACTAACTTTTAAGCCGCAGCATTTGCTATCAGCACTCAATGTTGACAACTATGGACATCAAAGTCGTGGAATAAGTGAAGCTCGACAGGTGCATGTCACTTATATACAGTTGTAAAACTGAACATCCTAAATTCTTGCTGGTGGGGATCTTAATTTGGAGGAGGAGCTTAATTCCAGTGAGGTGGCCTTTTAATGAACATGCATGAGATGTTAATGCATGCAAATGAAGTTCTCAACATTATTCATGAAGAAGCCTGACCCACCCTTAACCCACCTTGAAGGTCAGAGAAACAAAATTCTCACAGTTTATCTCACAGTTGCCTCTTGCCAAATTATGTTCTCTTACTTGGCACGATTCTGGCAGCTGCTGGGTGTGGAAACCACTGCCCGATGCCTTTCAGGTGAGGTATTAAACTAAGGCCCTATCTCCCTTTAAGGAGGTGTAAAATATCCCATGACACAATTTTATATGACTTGGGAGGTTCTCCTTGATGTGAATATTTAACCTGTAACCAACATATTCAAAAATGTATTATCTGGTCAATATCTTATTGCAATGGTAACCTGCTGTGTGCATATTGGCTGATGTGTTTCCTATATTAAAATAGAGACTTCAGTTCACTCTACCTAAATGACTGTAAAGGGCTTTAGGATATCTGGTGATCATGAAAGGTGGTATACAAATGCAATTTTTTCTTATATGCATTTGTATGCATATATATAGACATGTGTATTAGTCTGCATATATTATCTTCAGAGATCATTCGTTAATGAGTATGATTGTCCACCTTAGAAACTCAATGTCACTTGTCATGGGTTCTGTGGGTCCTTGCGTGGCTGATGAGCCTGATCCTAGAGCTACCTCTCCGACTTCACACTTGGTGGGTGTTTCTGGAAGATGGGATCTGTCCTTGGACTTTATATCACTGATATTACTTTCCCTGGATCCTTTGCATGACCTCCTCTGGCTTTTGGGTGTTGTGTCTCTTCATTCAGGAGGTTCCTCAAAATAAGTTCCTTCTGAGCAACACGTCTGGTGTTGACGCCTATGTTGCATTTCTTGAGGTAAACCTTCAGGGTGTCTTTGATGTACTTCCTTTGTTGGTCACAATTCCAATTCGGAGACTTGAGCATAAAGTGTCTATGAGTGGAGTGGATACTGACTTCCTGGTCCGGGTACAAAATTATGATGTCAGTGGCATTAACATCCTGTTCCAGTGGAGCACAAAAGAGAAGAGATCCTAAGCTGAGGCCCTGCTGTTCTCTCAGAGATCTCAGGGGAGTCCTGGTCAACATTTATCTTGTATATCAACATATTCAATGACTCCATTTCAAAAGTACTTCATTCGCTATAAATTACGGCATGGTGGCACAGTGGTTAGCACTGCTGTTGTATTTTATATTTTCCCCGCGTCTTGACTGTGATAGAGAAATTCAAACAGCATTCATTAGATAAGCAAAACTGAACTTTATTCACTAATTAGAACTGCTAGCAGAAAATGGCTGATACTTGGAGTCGGAAGGCAGTCAATTACAAACTGCGGAGTCCGTCCCAAGTCTGCGATAGTACAGAAAAGAAGGCGATTCTTATACATTATAGGATCAAGATAACATGAATACAGCTTGGTCAGGAATTTGATTGAAAGTAAAACATAAGTAATAATCGTTACAATGGCGTCACCTTCTGACCTTTAGGGGACTTGAGTTTCATATCATTATCTTGTCTTTGTTTTAAGAAAGGGAAGAAGTTGTTTACATACAGGAAGAGACAGTTGTTCAGCTTGTTATGTATTGAGACTACTTCTAGTTCCAAGCCTTATCTAGACTCTCAGGACATGCTGTGTATTCTGAATCTGTGTCTTAGGTTAAATTCAATTGTACCAAGAAGACTTGACTAGTTTTCCCATCATGCCATTATTTGCTTCACACAATACCACACTGCTGCCCCACAGCGCCAGAGACCCGGTTTCAATTCCAGCCTTGGGTGACTGAGTGGAGTTTGTACATTCTCCCCGTATTTATGTGGGTTTCCTCCAGATGCTCCAGTTTCTTCCCAGTCAGGAAGATGTGCAGTGTAGCTGAAATGGCCATTCTTAAAAGATTGCCCCTTAGTGCCCAAAGATGTGCAGGTTAGGTGGGGTTGTGGGGATAGGGCGGGGGACTGGGCTGAGGTAGGGTGCTCTTTCAGAGGGTTGGTGAGGACAAGATGGGCCAAATGGCCTCCTTCTGCACTGTAAGGATTCTATGGCCATTCCTAGGTTGTGAAAAGCGCGACCTTAAGTGCGAGTCTTGTTTTTTCTTTGTATAAATGAATGCATAAATGCTTGTGTTTCATGTATATGTGTTCATAATATGGACCAATATACTTTCACCCACATAAAACATTTGCTTAAAATTTGTATTTTGTGGAATGAATGTAACGATGTCATTGATGATTAATCAATGAGTCAGTAAAGTCAATCGGCAAATTGAGAGTGTTGCTCAGAGGAGCCCATACTTGTCCCCTATTCAGTGCATCAGCCCGAGTGCTTTCTCAGGAAGGTTTCCAGGTGTTCCCGAGGTTGGGTGCAGAGCCACATACCTTCCACTTGGCGGCCGATTCACCTGGCGGCCGTGGTGATTGGCAGACAGCGACGCCCACGCAGCCGGCCCCTCCCCTTCCCGCCTCAGCGGCTGCGTCAGGGTGACGCCGGGAGTCTCGCTCTGGCGCACAGGTAGTATTTGGGAGATTTCGCCATATTGAGAGCGGAAGCGGCGGCGTCGTTAGCCAACAGGAAGGAGGGGGACTGCGGCGGCTGGAGAGCCGGCCGAGGCAAAGGCGCGGTCGCCAGGCCCGGCTCGCTTCGCAGACGCTCTCGAGGCTCGGCGCTCGCGCCCGCCCCAGTTCCGGTGGAGCAGTCCCGGGCTGGAGCTCGAGCCCGAGCCGCCCGCCCGCTCGGCGCGCTCCCGCACCCGCTGCTCGCTCCCGGCGCCGGTCGTTGCCGGCGGCGGCGAGGCTGACGGGCGCGCGGTCGGGTCCGGCTGCGAAGATGCCGCTCGCTCAGCTGGTGGACCCCTGGCAGAAAATGGCTGTGGAGAACGAGAGAGAGGTAAGCGGAGTCAGTCACTCAGCCAGCCTTCACCTTTCAAATCTTCCCACTTCTCTTTTTTAAAAATCCCTCCTGTCGTGGTTAATTGTGAGGAGATTTTGGGGGGGGGGGGGGGGGGGGGGGGGGGGGGGGGGGGGGGGGGGGGGGGGGGGGGGGGGGGGGGGGGGGGGGAAGAGAGAGAGTTTGGATCGATCACCTTGTCGTCTTGTGGGGACAGGGTGGAAAGAGGTTTTGTCTTCCTGTCGGCTCAGAACTTGGCTGCGCTGCCAAGCGGGCTATCCCAGATCTGAGGAACATGTCCGGTCAAGCACTGTCCCGCATGCAACCAAATGTGTGGTTTGTCAATCTCTACTGGCAACACCCCCCCCCCCCCCCCCCCAGCCTCCTCATTTCAGTATTTCAATAATCTGGTCCCTCTTCAAGGTTTCAGCTCTTGAAAAGTATTTCCTTGGTTCTTTCGTATTTCTCCCCCCCCCCCCCATCGTTTTTAGATTTTAAACAGTGAAAACTTTTGTCAGCGCGTGGTTTCTCATGATCGTTCCTTTACCCTTAGCAAAAAAAAGCGAGCTGCTGTTGAATTAATTGGACAGGGCAAAGTGTAAACCGAACGTCTGACCGTCTATTCTTGTCCAGGGGTTTGTTGCAGAAAGTATCTCGCGCTTCCTTCGAATTGTTTTCTTTCCCCGATAGTTTTTGCAATGCAACTGCAAATCTGAATCTTTGCGATTTTCCACTGGATGCCTTTAGATCCTGTCTGATCAAAAACTGGATTATTTCAGTTTTTTTGTTTGTTAATTGTTAAATTCGGATCTAAAGTTTTACTTCCGTGTGTTTTTGCTATTGGTTCTGTGTGGCTGACATCAAAGAGACTTATAGATACCCATCCACGTGAGAAAAGTTACTTTGGAATGTGTTGTGTAACTTGCTGTCTAGCCTCATGACATGACATGTCTAAGGTTTGGAATACTTATGCAGAAAGGCGTAATCTTTATGTAGCATTATGGTGTTGGATTTGAGGTCTCGAAATAAGGTGCTGATACCAAGTCTTTTTCTGAATTCCAAATTTAAAGAGTGGGTGCTGTTTATTTAACAATTGGAGTGCAAAACAAAACAATTGCCAAAGTGAGAATTTATGGTATTGTTTTCTTTGTTCAATTGTGGGATTATTGCTGCAAATGAGTTAACGGTAGTGATTTGGTAATCTTGATATTATAAACTGATTATTTAAATTTTTAATAAAAGTTGACAGAACCACTTAGACTTGAAATGTCAGCTCCATTATCTCTAGATGTTGTCAGACCTGCTGAGATTGTCCAGCATTTTCTGTTTTTGCTATAAATATGAATTGCTATTCTGTATGCTTTATTTAGTAAAAAATGAGTGGTATATGTTATGGGCCAGGGTTTAGAGAACCCCAAAGTGTATCATGGGGTTCACCTGACCCACAACTTTTAATAGATTGTGGTATGGGGAGCACACAGCCCACTCTATAGGTGTGGTACAACAGAAATGGACAAGCATATTTTAAAGCAAAACAATGTTTATTCCATGAACTCAAGTTAACCTTTTTTAAAACATGCAGTGAATATCTTGGCAACCATCAATTCAAATACAACCCCCAAATAATCCTTAATAATTTCCCAAACAACATCCAGAAGACAAAAGAAACCCCTTTTAGCAGAAGCACATCAGGTTTACATTCACTACCTAAAACATTCATAATTCTGAATTCACCAAATTATCAAGAGATAGTATTTTCATGGCAGAGAGATCAACAGTACACCTGCTTTGTCTGGCTTGCTTCAACACTGAAAATAAAACCAAAACAACACAGACACACACCCAAGGTTTTCTCAAAGTGAAACTAAAAAGCAGAGCCAGAGCTCATCTCCACCCACACTCTGCCATCACTGCAGTAACATGAGCATCCAAACATTTCTTAGTGACATTCTCATGACACATACCACTTTGTATTTAGCTAGTTTAAAAGTTTTTGTGAGAAGAATTGACATGAAAGAAAATGTAATTTAATGTGTTACTAAATTAAGTGTTCTGGCTTTTCCCTGCAAACGCATGGGCATTGTGTTGTTTTGTGGGCTAGCATAACTGTTTCCCTTATCCTTGTATTGACTTTTGTATTTTGTTAGATACGGTACCCAATATATGCATAAATATAAATCAGAACTGCCATAAAATCTGCAGGAATGAAAGTGTGATAACTCCCTTTTTAATATTCTAAAAATCTTGTAAGATCTCGCTTACTGTGTACACTTTGCCTGAAATTGTTCACTAGATTTTTCAAGAGATGAAGCTTTTCCTCTATCTATTTTCTTGCCTCACAGTCACCATCGTTTCCCCTATGTAAACCTCTCTACAGCCAGAAACCAACTGAGGGCCCAAGCAGGGGCACTACACTACGTGACTTCACCATTCGATGTCAGGCTAGTATTGCTACACAGCATAACAGTTCTCTACAGTACGAGGTATACTTTGGAGCATTTCTCTATAAAAATTTGCATTGATTTTTTTAAAAATGCGAATGAGACTGATATGCATAATTAAAAGTCTAAACTGAGTGCTGGAGATGGTTAGCAATTGAAAATAGTAGATGCATTTGTATTTAGGATGGATGAAACACATATTTATTAGGGGGAAATTTTAAAATTGCACCCAGATACATCCATAACATTGAGTTTATATGGTCCAGCGCCACTGTTCATCCTGTAGATGCTGTTGTAGGCTTTTGAGAACTTGAATAGAATGCTGACTTGAGAAATAGTTGAATTTCTACTTGCATTGCTCATTAGCATTGCAATAGAATGTGCTTTTATACATTTAGTGAGTTGTGAATACTCTGAAGCTGAGACTAATTTACAAACTAGGCTAACTTCATTGACAGCTTGACTAAGTTTTTCGCAAATCATTCTCTGTCTGGATGGATGCTATTTTCTGGAACTGCTCTTCAGAGAACCGGCTAATTTAATAAACAGCTTGGAATGTAAGCTTATAATTAACCAAGGCAATAATATGTGCCTACTATTTTAAATTTAAAAACCTGTTTTTCACAAGAAGTCTCAGGGCTATGAAATGTATACTGTTGTGTGGATGGAATTTTGTGGACTGTTTGTCATAGAGAAAATGTAAATTGCTTGGTACTGTAGGCTAAATCTTCTTACTTGCATATTGTTAATTCCCTGGGATGGTGGGAATTCTGCTATGTAGGTATATAATGTTGTCTTGTTTGACATTGGTAGGGAGCCTGGATTATGGGTAGTTCTTGGATTTTTTGTGATTTGGCTTTTCCGGGCCTGTCTTGCAGCAGTGTTTAAAGTCCCATTTCCTATCCCTGTGCCAGGAATCTGGGTTCGATTCCTGCATTGGTCACTGTCTGAGCGGAGTTTGCACGCTCTCCCCATGTCTGCGTGGGTTTCCTCTGGGTGCTCCGGTTTTCTCCCACAAGTCCCGAAAGATGTACTCGTTAGATGAATTGACGTTCTGAATTCTCCCTCGTGTACCCGAAAAGGCGCCATAGTGTGGCGACTGGGAGATTTTTCACAGTAATTTCATTGCAGTGTTAATGTAAGACTACTTGTGGCATATTATTATTCTTATAACTAGTAAACAGCTGATCTGTGTAGGGGATAACAGCCATTGTTCTTTCACCTCCTATCTGTGACATGCAGTCACGGTTGCAATGCCTTCCCTCCATCAAAAGGCCAGAAGTGGGGTTATTCTTGTTCACCAATGGTTGGACAGTGTTCAGTACCACATGACGCCTCGATACTGAAGCCCTCAATATCTGTACACAGCAAGACCCAGACAACATTCAGCTTTGAGCTGATAAGTGGCAAGTAACATTCACAACACAAGTGCCAGGCAATGACCATCTCCAACAAGAGGGGATCTATTTGTTCCCTTTGACATTCAGTTACATTGTTGGTGCTCCATCAGCAATGTTCTATGGGTTACCATTGATTAGAAACTGACCTGGACATATTGTGGCTAGAGGAGCAGGTCAGAGACTGGGGATTCTGCGGCGAGTAACTTATCTCCTGACTGCTAAAGTCTGTTCACCATCTACAAAGCAGAAGTTAGATGTGTGATGGAATACTTTCTACTTGCCGAGATGAGTGAAACACCCAAGAAACTCAACACTATCCAGAACAAAGCAGCCCACTTGATCGTCACCATATTACCAACTCAAACATTAACTCCCTCCACCACTACCCGATCAAATCCCCTCAGAATCTTGTATATTTAAGATCACTTCTCATTCTTCTAAACTCCAATTGGAATAGGACTAACTTGTTTAATTTTTCTTCACAATATACGGCCCTCATCCCACCCCAATCCCAGGAATGAGTCAAATAAGGATCCAAAACTAGACGGAATTCCAGATGTGGTCTCAACAAGGCCCTATACAAAAGCAGTAATACCTCCCTGGTTTTATATTCCATTCCCCTTGCAGTAAATACCAACATTCCATTTGCCATCCTAATCATTTACTGTAACTGCAGCGAAGAAGGTGTTTCACCATTTTCTCGTGGGCAACAAAAGCTGACCTTGCCAATGGTGCTCACACTTTTTTCAGTATATAAAATGTATAAGAGAGAGGCAGAAATAGACATTGGATCACTGGAAAATGTAGCTGGACAAGTAGTAATAATAATAGCTTATTGTCAGAAGTAGGCTTCAATGAAGTTACTGTGAAAAGCCCCTAGTTGCTACATTCCGGCACCTGTTTGGGAGGCCTGTACGGGAATTCAACCTGTGCTGCTGGTCTTGTCCTGCATTACAAGCCAGCTGTCTTAGCCCACTGTGCTAAACCAGCCATTCTCATAAAGGAAACAATAGGAAATAACATAATAGGAATCAAAAAAATGGTAGACGAACTGAATAGTTACTTTGCACCAGTCTTCACGGTGGAAGACACCAGTGGGATGCCAGAGCTCCAAGAGAACCAGGGGGCAAAGATGAGTGCAGTGACCATTACTAAGGAGAAGGTTCTGGGAAAATTGAAAGGTCTGAAGGTGGATAAATTACCTGGACCAGATAGACTACACCCCAGGATTCTAAAAGAGATAGCTGAGGAGATTGTGGAGGCATCGGTGATTATCTTTCAGGAATCACTGGAGGCAGGAAGGGTCCCAGAGGACTGGAAAGTGGCTAATGTAACACCACTGTTTAAGGATTGGATTGGATTTGTTTATTGTCACGTGTACCGAGGTACAGTGAAAAGTATTTCTCTGCAAGCAGCTCAACAGATCATTCAGTACATGGGAAGAAAAGGGAATTAAACAGAATTCAAGAAAATACATGAATACATAATAGGGCAACGCAATATATACAATGTACTACATAAGCATTGGCATCGGATGAAGCAGACATGGATGTAGTGTTAATGAGGTCAGTCCATAACAGGGTCATTTAGGAGTCTGGTGACAGTGGGGAAGAAGCTGTTATTGAGTCTGTTCGTCCGTGTTCTCAGATTTCTGAATCTCCTGCCCGATGGAAGAAGTTGGAAAAGTCAGTAAGCCGGGTGGGAGGGATCCTTGATTATGCTGCCTGCTTTCCCCGGCAGCGGGAGGTGTAGATGGAATCAATGGATGGGAGGCAGGTTCGTGTGATGGACTGGGCGGTATTCACGACTCTCTGAAGTTCCTTGCGGTCCTGGGCCGAGCAGTTGCCATACCAGGCTGTGATGCAGCCCGATAGGATGCTCTCTATAGTGCATCTGTAAAAGTTGGTACGGGTTAATGTGGACATGCCGAATTTCCTTAGTTTCCTGAGGAAGTAAAGGCGCTGTTGTGCTTTCTTGGTGATAGCGTCGACATGAGTGAACCAGGATAGATTTTTGGTGATGTGCACCCCTAGGAATTTGAAACTGCTCACCATCTCTACCTCTGCTCCGTTGATGCTGACAGGGGTGTGTACAGTACTTTGCTTCCTGAAGTCGATGACCAGCTCTTTAGTTTTGCTGGCATTAAGGGAGAGAGTGTTGTTGCTGCACCACTCCACTAGGTTCTCTATCTCTCTCCTGTATTCGGACTCGTCGTTATTCGAGATCCGGCCCACTATGGTCGTATCGTCAGCAAACTTGTAGATGGAGTTGGAACCAAGTTTTGCCATGCAGTCGTGTGTGTACAGGGAGTAGAGTGGGGGGCTAAGTACGCAGCCTTGCGGGGCACCGGTATTGAGGACTATTGTGGAGGAGGTGTTGGTGTTCATTCTTACTGACTGTGGTCTGTTGGTCAGAAAGGGAGGCAGAAGGCAGGAAATTATAGGCCAGTTAGCCTGACTTCGGTCATTGGTAAGATTTTAGAGTCGATTATTAAAGATGAGATCGCAGAGTACTTGGAAGTGCATGATAAAATAGGACTGAGTCAGCACGGCTTCGTTAAGGGGAGGTCATGTGTGACAAATCTGTTAGAGTTCTTTGAGGAAGTAACAAAGAAGTTAGACAAAGGAGAACCAGCGGATGTGATTTATTTAGATTTCCAGAAGGCCTTTGACTAGGTGCTGCAGAGGAGACTGTTAAATTGGTAAGATCCTGGCATGGATAGAGGATTGGCTGACTGGCAGAAGGCAGAGAGTGGGGATTAAAGGAGTTTTTTTCAGGATGGCAGCTGGCGACTAGTGGTGTAACCTCAGGGGCCAGTGCTGGGACCACAACTTTTCACAATATGCATTTGATGATCTGGAGGAAGGAACTGAAGGCATGGTTGCTAAGTTTGCAGATGATACAAAGATCTGTGGAGGGGCAGATAGTATTGAGGAAGCAGGCAGGCTTCAGAATGACTTGGATAGGCTAGGAGAGTGGGCAAAGATGTGGCAGATGGAATACAATGTGGAAAAGTGAGGTTATGCACTTTGGAAGGAGAAATGGAGGCATAGACTAATTTCTAAATGGGAAGATGCTTAGGAAATCAGAAGCACAAAGGGACTTGGGAGTCCTTGTTCAAGATTTCTCTTAAGGTTAATGTGCAGGTTCAGTCGGCAGTTAGGAAGGCAAATGCAATGTTAGCATTCATGTTGAGAGGGCTAGAATACAAGACCAGAGATGTACTTCTGAGGCTGTATAAGGCTCTGGTTAGACCCCATTTGGAGTAGTGTGAGCAGTTTTGGGCCCCGTATCTAAGGAAGGATGTGCTGGCCTTGGGAAGGGTCCAGGTGAGGTTCACAAGAATGGTCTCTGGAATGAAAAGCTTGTCGTATGAGGAACGGTTGAGGACTTTGGATCTGTACTCATTGGAGTTTAGAAGGATGAGAGGGGATCTTGTTGAAACTTACAGGATACTGCGAGGCCTGAATAGAGTGGATGTGGAGAGAATGTTTCCACTTGTAGGAAAAACTAGAAGCAGAGGACACAATCATAGACTAAAGGGACAATCCTTTATAACAGAGATGAGGAGGAATTTCTTCAACCAGAAGGTGGTGAATCTGCGAAACTCTTACCGCAGAAAGCTGTGGAGGCTAAATCACTCTGTGTCTTTAAGACAGAGATAGATAGGTTCTTGATTAACAAGGGGATCAGGGGTTACGGGGAGAAGGCAGGAGAATGGGGATGAGAAAAATATCAGCCATGAATGAATGGAAGAGCAGACTCGATGGGCCGAATGGCCAAATTCTGCTCCTACGTCTTCTGGTCTTATGACATGAAACAATTAAAAGAAAAGGATCTGGTGATATTCCAGTGACACATCCAGCACACATCCTATTCATCTTGCCCCTTGCAGTTTGTCCTTTTTCTTATGTTTGCAATCCTTTTCTCAGTGTTCTCCTCTTGACTTTTCCTCTTTTTGCCTATTGTTTTACTTCACTCTTTTTGCCCTGCCCCGTCCAACCCTTGAGTAATTGAAGGCATGGAAATAACTAATTTGCATGTGGGGAGTAGGTAACATTTTGATTTGTTGTTCACAAAGCTCTCCAACACTTGCTTACATCCTGACTGGATTTGTTCGAGACGGATTAAAAGATTGATTGCTATAGTTAGTCAACAATTCCATTATTATATCACGTAACTACCAGGATGGTAGAAGGCAAACTAGATGGACAAAGTCTTTTTCTTTCATCTAGCAATGTCTATGTTTGTTCTTGACCCTATCTTGGGGAAGGAGCCCTTGACTATTTTGAATATTATTCTTTTTTTCTCTGCTTGCTTTGTTATTCAGCTATCTTTTTTTCTCAAGTCTCAGAATGTCAGCCTAATGCTATGATCCCAGTTGATGTTGTTTTTAAAATAAATTTAGAGTATCCAATTCTTTATTTTCAAGTAAGGGGCAATTTAGTGTGGCCAATTCACCTATCTTGCACATCTTTTGGGTTGTGGGGTTGAGACCCACGGAGATACAGGGAGAATGTGAAACTCCACACAGACAGTGATCCAGGGCTGGGATTGAACCCGGGTCCTCAGTACTATGAGCTAGCAGTGCTAACCACCTATGGTGTTGCAGGATGAGCTGTTGTCGGAGAATGAAATAGGGGAGGGCAATGTGTCTGATCTATACAAGGATTTGATGAAGAGGGAGGGTGCTGCAGTGGAGGGGATCAAGTGGGAGGAGAGATGTGGGTGGAGGCCTTACAGAGAGTGAACGCGTCCTTGTCGTATGAGAGGTTAAGCCTCATCCAGTTCAAAGTGGTGCAAAGGGCTCACATGATGGTGAGGATAAGCAGGTTCTTTGCGGGGGGTTGAAGACCAGTGTGGGTGGGGCATGGGGGCCTGTGAATTACATCCACATGTTTTGGGTATGTCCAAGACTGAGGGGGTTCTGGCAGGGTTAACCAGATGTTGTGTCTGAGGTTCTCGGTGTGGGGGTGGCGCTGAGCCCATGAGTGGCGATATTTGGTGCGCTGGGATTTTGGGGGAGGTGGGGTGGCGGTGATGGGGAGAGAGAGAGAGAGAGAGACCTTTGCCTCCCTGATGGTCCTGAGACAGATTTTGTTGTGTTGGCGGGACTCTGAGCTGCCGAAGACAGGTTTGTGGCTGAGCGACCTGGCAGAACTCCTGGGTTGGAGAAGATCAAGTTCGCTCTGCGGGAGATGTTAGAAGGGTTCACCCGGAGGTGGGAACCGTTCATTGATTTTCTTTTTCTTAAAGGAAAATTGAGAGTCAGCAAGGGGAAGGGTAAGGGTTAAGGGAGTTAAAATGGGGAAGGCAAGTTGTGAAGGGGTGTTATCAGGGTGGCTTAGGGACCTGTGGTTGATGGGTTGTTCTTTTGATATTTTGTGTATATGTGCCAAATGTAAAAAAAAACAATGCGTTTGTTTCTGTGGTGGACAGAATATCTATGCAGCATGCTATGGAGCAAACTAAGATCAGAAACCACATGGCGGTGTTGCACACCAAGGTAGAGCACAAATTAACCAGAATATTTTGATTAAAACAAAAACACAAGGTGGGGGGAGGCAGAGGTAGTCTGGAGGGTTATTTAGAATTCATCAGAAGGAAGAAGGAGAGAACGCAAATGTTGCCACTCATAGTTATTATGGCATAGGAGGGCGGTAATTTGCCCCCCCCCCCCCCCCCCCCCCCCCCCGTATTGCTTGTCCAATAACACAAATCCATACCCCTAGTTCCCGTAACATCAGCTAATGGGCACAGCTTTTCTTTGTCTACCTTATTTAAATCTGTAATAACCATGGACATCTCTTATCGAACCTCTTAATAGCCTTGGCTCTTAAGGCGAACATACCAGCTTCTTCAACATAGGTAAAATCTCTCACCCTGGAACCATTCTGATAAATTTCTGCACCCTTTCGAGAACTTGCATATCCTTCCTACATTTGGTGACCTGAGCTGGATGCGAAATTCTAGTTGTGGCCTGACGAGAACTTTACAAAAGCAGGTAAGTTATGCTGAAACTTTATACTCGGTATCCATGTTTATAAAGTTGAAGATCCCATATACTTGCTAACTCAAGTTATCCCCTCAATATATCCCTGTCATGTCAAGATCTATTCACATGAACCCCCAGGTGTCTCTGTTCCTGCACACTCTTTAGAACCACACCTTTTAGTCCATGTTGCCTTTCCCTATCCCTTTTGACAAAATGCATAGTTGCACATTTCACTGTATTAAATTCTGTCTGTCCATTCTGCCAGCCTACCTGTGTCCTATTATAATCGATTGATATAATTTTCACAGTTTGCCATTCCTCCACGTTCCGTGTCATCAGCAAAATTTGAATTTTACTTTGTCTTCCAATATCCAAGTCATCTATCTTTTAAAAAAAGCCCTGGTCCCAATGTTGATCCTTGGGAAACACCGCTGTCTGGTGTCCTGTAGTCTGTAAAACAACTATTTAACATGACTTGCTGTTTCCTGACCATAAGCCAATTTGTTTATCCAGTCTGACACCGACCGTTCTATTTCATAAACCTCAGTTTTATTAAGCAGCCTTTATGGGGTACTTTTGTCAAATGCTTTTGTAATATCCATCGGTAATATCTACTACATTTTCTCAATCAATCTTCTCTCTTACTTCAAACATTCAATTACCTTAGTCCAGCACAACCCGTCTTTACTATTCCAGAATTAATCTCCTTTAAGAACTCTAACCTTTCCAGGTGTCTGATTACTGTTTCTAAAACCTCATCCACCATTGATGTTAAACTGACTGGCCTGTAGTTTGCTAGGGATGTCTTTGTGTCCTACCTTGAAAGAGGCATCACATTTGCATTTTACAATCCTCTGCCACCGTCGCCAAATCTTGGGAAGATTGCAAGATTATGGCGAGCCTTTCTGCTATCTCTGTCCCACTTCTCATTGTATCCTGGGATCCACTTTAAACATCAATAACTCATTCCATTCACACATTTTCCTTTTGTTGGTCATATTTTTCTCTTTACTTGCACTTTCAACTTATTTGGCCTGATTCTTGCTTGAAGCATTCTTCCGGCAGGCAACATGCACCTTTTAAAAAATGTAATAATTTTCTTTATCTTCCTTTTCATCCAATTATTCTTTGCTTTCTTTCCCCTGCCTTTTCCTTTTTAACTGTCCCGAAGTTGCATCTAAAATATCTCCCCTGAAAAATGACCCATTCTTTCATTATAGTTTTCACTGTCAGTCTTTGGTTCCATTTTACCCTAGCTCGATGCCCCCTCATCCCATTGAAGTTAGCTCTCTTCCAATTTAGTTCTACTTTAGATTGTTCCTTGCTCATCTTCATTATTAATCTAAACTTTAGACATTTGGCCGACCTCATTCCCCAGCACTAGATTCAGCAGTGCCTCCTTCCTAATTGGACCAAGAACTTACTGTTCCAGGAAATTCTCCTGAACACATTTCTGAAATTTCTTCCTCTTGCCATTATCAATTGAGATAATGAAGTCCACCAATATCATACTCTATAGTTCTTGCACATCTTTGATCTCCCTGCAGATTTTCTCCCCTATCTTTCTCACTAATTGGAAGCCTATATAATAATTCAGTAATATGATTGTACCATTTTTACTTCTCAGCTCTAACCAAATGGGATTCTGCATTTGCCCTCACAATGGCATTCTTCCTGTCTAATACTACAATGTATTTGCTAATCAGTATTGCCACCACATCTTCCTATTTTTTTCTTCCCTATTTTTCCCCCAAACTTTTTGTCTCCTTAAATTCGGTCCTCACCATTTAACTGTTTTATTATTGCCATGACATCCTATTCTTACATGGCTATTTATGTTTATAGCTCACCAGGCTTATTGAGGGGCGGCACAGTAGCACAGTGGTTAGCAGTGTTGCTTCACAGCTCCAGGGTCCCAGGTTCGATTCCCGGCTTGGGCCGCTGTCTGTGTGGAGTCTGCATGTTCTCCCTGTGTCTGCGTGGGTTTCTTCTGTGTGCTCTGGTTTCCTCCCGCAGTCCAAAAATGTGCAGGTTAGGTGGACTGGCCATGCTAAACTGCCCTTAGTGTCTAAAAAGGTTAGGTGGGGTTACTGGGTTACGGGGATAGGGTGGAGGTGTGGGCTTAAGTAGGGTGCTCTTTCCACGGGCCGGTGCAGACTCAATGGGCCAAATGGCCTCCTTCACTGTAAATTCTATAATTCACGATGCTTGTACAAACTTAGTTCTAAGCTTATCTTTGTATTCCTCCTAGTTCTCCTTCGTCCACTGCTTTCTACGTCCTCTTCTAGTACTATCCAATATTATAATTTCTTTCTGCGCTTGTTCTACTGCATTCCAATTGTTTTAAAACTTCCCCAACCACAGTAGTGAACCCCCACATGAGAATAGTCCCAGTCTGTTGAGGTGCGACTCCCTTGTGAACACTAAAACATTTTGGTAGCATTTAGATTTGTCTGACAAGTGATGGTCGGTCTATTTTCCAAGGCAATCTACTCATTATGTATCCATTGCATGAGAATATTGATGAGCATAACACCAGAGTTGCTGCTTTTCATATACAGTTAACTGTGGGAAGCAACAAGTTTATGATCTCCCATTGAAAGTAGCAATCCTTGTTTATTTTGTTTCTGACTTGTCTGCTAGCAGACTATTCAGTAAAATGCAATTTGTTTTATTCCTCGTGGAAGATTGACCCTTTATTTTGAAGTTTTTCATAGCTGATGCTTTATCCATAATAATGCTTACTTTGTTTATTGATTCCTCTGCTAGAGTGGAAAACTGGAAGATGGGGGAGACAGTGATGTAGTGGTAATGTCACTGCACAAGTAACCCAAAGGCCCAGGCTAATGCTCTGCATGCATTCATAATCCCACCATGGCAGCTGGTGGAATTTAAATTCAGTTAATAAAAATCTGGAATTGAAAGCTAGTGTCAGTCATGACTTTTTAAAACTACCGTCCATTGTTGAAAAAACCTATCTGGTTCACTTTACAAAACGAAAATTCGATCTCTACCTGATGTGGCCTACATGTGACTCCAGACCCACAGCAATGTGGCTGACTCTTAACTACCCTCCGAAATGACCAAAGAAAACCCTGTTCAAGGGCTATTAGGAATGGGCAACAGATGCTGGCCTTTCCAGCAACACACTCATCCCTTGAAAGGACAAAAAAAGCATTTTGACCAGTTAAGCGCGTCTGAAGTGTAGTTACTATTTTAATGTACGAAATGCAGCAAGCTCCTACAAACAGCAATGTGATGAGTACCAGGCAATCTGTTTTTAATATTGTTTGTTAAGGGAGACAGATTGGAAATATGTCCTAGGCCCAACCATCTTCAGCTGCTTCATCAATGACCTTCCTTCCATCATGACATCAGAAGTAGGGATGCTTACTGATGCTTCTTGCACAATGTTCAACACCATTCATGATTCCTCAAATACTGAAGCAATCTATATCCAAATGTAGAAAGACCTGGACAGTATCCAGGCTTGGTTAATAAGCGACGAGCAGCATTCGTACCACACAACCGCAATCAATGACCATCTCCAACAAGAGGGAATCTAACCATCATCTCTTTGCATCCAATGGTATTGCCATCACTAAATCCTATACTATTAACATTCTGGGGTTACCATTGAGCAGACACTCAACTGGACTAGCCATATAAATACTATGCTACATGTGCAGGTCAGAGGTTGGGAATCCTATGGTGAGTAACTCACCTGACTCCCCAAATCCTGTCCTCCATCTCCAAGACACAAGCCAGTAGTGTGGTAGAATGCTCTTCACTTGCCTGGATGAGTGCAGTTCCAACAGCACTCCAAGCTCGACACTATTCTGAGTAAAGCAGGCTGCTCGATTGGCACTCCATTTACAAACATTCACTCTCTCCACCACCGGCACGCAGTGCCGCATGTGTGTACCATTTACAAGATGCGCTGCAGGAACTCCCCAAGACTCCTTAAGCAGCACCTTCCAAACCCATGACTACTACCGTCTAGAAGGCTAAGCACTGGACAGACATGGGAATGCCACCACCTGGAACATACCCTCCAATTCACTCACCACCCTGCCTTGGAAAAATATTGCTATTCCTTCATTGTTGCTGGGTCAAAATCCTGGAACCCCCTCCCTAACAGTGCTGTGGGTAGATTGACTCCAAATGGACTGCAGCAATTCAATAAGGCAGCTGTTCATCACCTTCTCGAGGGCAATTCGGGATGGGCCATAAATGTTGGCGTAGCCAACGTTGCCCACATTCTATGAATTTAAAAAACTTGACTCGGCCAAGAATGTTGCCAGTGAACCAGGGCTGCTATTTTGCTGACTAGCTTGGTGAACTCAATGTTGTTTTAACTGTATTCAGATGATTGGTATTGATTGGGGAGTAAAGATTAACAGACTGCTGGTGCTGCACCAATACCGATTGGTTCCAGCTTTGTGCAGCAGAAGACTGACAATGTATGATCAGATTAAAAAGGTAACTGGTCCATCAGCCAAATAAAAGTTATTTTGTAAACAAAAGGTAATGCAGGTCCTTACCAAATGCAAAAAAAATAGTTGGAAAGGTGGGTACAACACTGCTTTTAGTTGGGCTGTAGTTGTACTCTATATTGTCAACTATATAGAGAGACTGCCTGTCAGGGTAGGGCTGGATATTGAGCCTGCAGTGCAAGAGCTTAGCAAAGCTATTGGCAGGTCTCCAATGGTGCTACACTGCTTGAGCTAATCTAGCACAGGAAACCAACTGTGTAGCATCTGCACAAACTTGTCTCTGCTGGAGGGAGGGGACAGTGCCTAACCTCAGGGATTATAATAATACCATAAGCACATATATGTATATATAGGCTAAACAGGCACTTGCGCTTACTCTATTGTTCAAAAGATCATGGGTGATCTGTTTGTGACTTCAACATCACATTCTGCACCCCCAAATATGTTTTGACTCCCTTGTTGGTCAAGAATCTCTCTACCCTGTCTTTGGAGGACTTTGTGGGGTTGACAGAACTGAGTTTGCTGTTGTAGTTTCCAGTGCCTAGGTCAATGCTGGGTGGTCAGTCTTTATGTTTACTTCGTAGAAGTTTGATACAACTGAGTAGCTTGCTGTGTATCTGGCGTCACATGTGGCCAGACCAGGTGAGGACTGCAGATTTCCTTTCCCAAAGGGCACTCGCTGGGCTTTTTATGAAAATGGTTTAATGGTCATCATTAGACTTTTAATTCCAGAAAGTTCTTGGATTCAACTTCCGTATGCTGTGGTGGGATTCAAATCCTGGTCTCTAGAGTGTTACCCTGGGTCCTTTGATCACCAGTCCAGTGACGACACCGCTATGCCAAGGCCTCCTGCAATGTACTACAGTTGTAGTTACAGGGAATGTTATGCATTGTTTTAGTGCAGTGAGAGGAGCAGGGGGTTGGCCCAAAGGTGAAAAGTTTTGGGGGATATTTTTTTAATAAACATTTTATTCAGTTATCAAATATACACAGTAATTGCATAGTGACAAAGATTTATACATATATATATATTATATATTACATATTTTTTAAAAATGTGAATCAAGAGTAAGAAAGTCATTAACGAATACAGTGGAACAAGAAACCCCTATTACTAAACTAATCCTCTCTAACTCAAACCCCCCCCCCCCCCCCCCCCCCCCCCCCCCCCCCCCAAAGCCTCAAACGTGTCCAGGTCCTTAAAGAAAGTAACAAATGGCTACCATCTCTGGTAGAATCTTCCACCGAGCCTCTTGTTATGGGCCAGGGTTTAGAAAACTCCAAAGTATATCATGGAGTTCACCTGACCTACAACTGTTTATAGATTTTGGTTATGATGAGCATAAGGGCCTGCCTTTCAGGTGTTATTCAACAGAGGCCTTTAAGCACTTTTAATTAAAAAAAAGTTTTATTCTACAAATTCAGTTAACATTTTTATGAATACGCAGTAAGCATTTTTATTGATTAGAAACATAAATACCCCACACAACTACAGTACTCTATGTAAAACCCTTAATGAATTTCCCCCTTAAGCTGTTCCAATTTAATAACAAGATCCCATTTGTTATGGGCCAGGGTTTAGAGAACCCCAAAGTGTATCATGGGGTTCACCTGACCCACAACTTTTAATAGATTGTGGTATCGGGAGCACACAACCCAATCTACAGGTGTGGTGCAACAGAAATGGAAAAGTATTTTTTTTAAAGCAAAACACTGTTTATTCTATGAACTCAAGTTAACCCTTTTAAAACATCTTAGCAACTGTCAATTCATATACAACCCCCAAAGGATACAACACTAAGTAATCCTTAATAACTTCCCAAACAACATCCAGAAGACAAAAGAAACACCTTTTAACAGAAGCAGATTAGGTTTACATTCACTACGGAGAACATTTATAATTCTGAATTCACCAAATGATCAAGAGATAGTCTTTTCATGGCAGAGAGATCAACAGTACACTTGCTTTGTCTGGCTTCAGCTCCAACACTGAAAATGAAACCAAAAACTCACTCTATAACAGCCTGCTCAAAAACAAAGTAAAAAGCTGACAGACAGCCCAGCTCCACCCACACTCTTGACATCACTGATCACGCATTTCTTAAAGGTACATTTCTTTAACACTTATTTCTTAAAGGTGCTCTCACATGACACATTGAACCAGAAAACCATTTTCGAAGATGTGGCACAGCATATGGCACTCTTACTGTCTTTAAGACCAACAAATGGATACTCTTGTGTCCTTTCCAAAACAGCACGGTTGCATTCCTTCCAGAAAGCAGTTATCTCTTTTCAGTTATCATGTAATCTGGAAACAGCTTTTAAAATGCAGATATAGAGACAAGACTTCTCCGCCAGCAGCCAAATGTGAAAACAAAAGCAAAAAAAGTCAGCCACCAAAACAAGCCCGAAACAAAAGTAAAACCCACAGCCCAGCTCCACCCACACAATGACATCACTGAAGCCATGAGATAAGACAAAATATTTCTGAAAGGGACACTCCCATGACATTCTTACATATTTGATCTTTCCCAGATGCAAGACCGCTGTCATATCTTCCACCCATGCAGATGCTTTGGGTGGTGCGGGAGATCTCCAGTCAAGTAATATTCGCCTCCTGGATATTAAGGAGGCAAAGGCAAGAATACCTGCCCCCACTCCCGAGTAGAATAACGGAGTCCAAAACATCAAATAATGCAACCAGAGGGCAAGGTTCTAGCTTTATCTGAAATTCTTGGATATTGTTTTGAAAAAGGAAACCCAGTATCCAGCAAGCTTGGGACAAGAACAAAACGCATGCATGTGGTTAGCCAATGTAAATGAACAGCAGTCATACTTGTTCACCACGTCTTGAAAGAATCCACTCATCCTGCCTTTCTCCAATGTGTTCTACGTAGCACTTTGAACTGAATCAAACTCAGTCTGGCACAGGATGAAGTGGAATTCACCCTGTTGATGACCTCTCTCCGCACCACCTCAGTAAGCACCGAGACTAGCTCCCTAACCTATTTCACGTGTACTCTATTCAAAGGGTAGGGTCCGACGATGGAATGAAGTTGTACAGTTCTGAAATTGACCCCTGCCCCCACTACCCATTCTCCAGGTCCTGAACGAGGGGTCCAACCTCGAAGACATGAAGAGGTGGTTATCAGACATCAGGGCAAATGAGGGCAGTAAGAGAAGATTGAAGTGCTGCCAAAACTGTTTCCAAATCCTGAGGGAAGAAATCACCACAGGGCTCGAGGAAAGACCTACAGGGGAGAAGGGCAATTATGGTATGTGGGGAGGAAGCTGTGGCGCAAGACCATGCCTCCATCCTACTCCAGTTCGACCCTGGGTCACTGAGCCATTGCAGGATTTTCTGTATGTTGGCAGCCTTTAATACAGCAGGAGATTCAGGAGAGCCAAGCCTCCTGATTCTCCTCCTCTCTGAAGCAGAGTGTTGCGGAGTCTGGGAGTCTTTCCTGTCCAGATGAACGGCAATATTAATTTGTTGACTGTAATTTAAAAATGCTTTGGACAAAAAAATGGGTGTACATTGAAATAAGAATAGATACCTTGGGAGCACATTGATCTTGACAGTTTGCATAGATCCTGCAAGAGTCAGAGGGGAGACTATTCCACCTCCTGTAGGGATGAGGCTTGAAATGTTCAATTTGTGGAGTAAAGCCCAGTTATGGGCTACGCAGTTCCCCAGATTATAGGAAATTAGAAGGCTAGAGACAAAATGGCAGCAAACCAAGCTGAGCGCCTCTGGCTGACACTCGCTGGAAAGCATTCACTTTTACCCATGTTTCATTTATAACCCGAGAGAGAGCCAAACATTGAGTATCCTCATGATGTTTTCTATTGAAGAGGCTGGATCCTAATATACAAGAGTAGGTCATTGGAGTAGGGCGAGACCCAGTGCTCCTCTCCCCGTATGTTCCTCTCCATCCATCCAATGACCATTGCGTTATTGTCAGAAGTTCAATTGCCAGCACAAAGAGTAGTAGAGAAAGGGGCTAGCCCTGCCTAATGCCCAGCCTAGCAGAAAATATTGTCAGAAGTTCATATTTGTGCAGATGTTGGCTTTCGGATTTGTATATCAGACAAACCCAGGAGGAGAATTTGGGGCCAAATCTACCCAAGATCACAAGAAGGTAGTTCCACTCCACTGTATAAAATGCTTTTTCTGCGTCCAAAGATACTATAACTTTAGGTTCCCGAGCAGCTGGGGGATGTTCAAGAGACGTCAGACATTGGTCGGTACCTTTTAATAAAACCTCTCTGATCTTTCGATTATTAATATAGTTGGGAGACCGGGCTCCATTCAGGAGAACATCTGTGTTCAGGAGTCAAATGGGTCAGTAAGATCCACACTGAGTTCTTGAGCACCAAGATTGTGGCTTGGGCAAGGACTAGGGGTAGTGATCCCCCAGACAGTGAATCATTGAACATGTCCAATTATAACATTTTAGCTGCTCTGAGAACCTCTTATAAAGCTCGGATGGGAAGCTGTCAGGGCTGGGGGATTGTAGTCACCCGATACATTTCTGTATTTCTTCTGGGCTTAAAGATTGTGGATCAATTCTGGGGTAGGCACGGTGAACATGCAACATACAGGAAAATACTTTCCTGTTTGGATGTAGAAACTGCCGCGGGTCGACCCCTCCAATCCGTTCCAGGAAAGAAGTGCTTTGGACATTCCAAATTAGATCAGGGCTTTTGGCATGAAGCGGTCCAATTTAGGGTCCAAGACACTTTTTATTTCCCCTCCTAGGATCATCCAATGTGAGTCAAAGTCGGGAAGGAGGTTATGAAGCTCAGATCGTCCCAATTGGGAGCAGAAACACTAAAAATAACTGTTCTCCAGTGAATCACAGACAATATAACGACCATTGGGTCATGCAGAATTTGGGAGGGAGTAATTTGTATTTTTTAATGGAAATTTAGTATTGCTCTATAATTAAAACCTGAGTGAAAGACTTGCCCCACTAATTGTTGCAAAGCCGTATCTGGTCCTTTACCTCTAGGTGGGTCTCCTGTAGGAACACATCTTAATTTAGACCCCACAAATGTACAAAAACCCTTGCTCGTTTTAATGGTCCATTCACATCCCTCACATTCTGGTTATAAGGCGGAAAGGAGAACCTCCACTGCCTCTCCCACCCAGAGTCAGACATTGCATCTGCAGATCAACAAACAAGGAGCCCTGTTAAGACATGGTGAAGAGATCCCACCAGGGCAGCGGGCCTGGACTGCCCCAAACCACAGACAAATATAGAGTAGTGACAATGTAAACTACTAACTTTAACCTCAGCCCAACAACCCCTAACAAAAATATTAAATAAACAAAACCTGAATTTATTATCCTACTCACATGGTGTTTGCGAGTGGGAGCTGCAGTATACCCACTTTTGTACATTCCCTTCAGTAATCTGCTCTGTAGCTGAGAGATTCTCCATCCAACCTGATATTTAAAATTGAGAAAGCTATTAAGAGCAAAACAATAAACCTATATATAACAGTTCAGAGTGATGATGATGGCACAGTAAGAGAATATATATTATGCACTAGCAGAGAAAACAACCCCAATAATAATGACTTCTTTGTATGAACCAACCATGTAAAAAGTTACTTAATTCCAGAATGTACAGCAATTTTAATCTATAACCAATACAAAGAAAGATGTAAACAGAGATCAGTGTAAGCTTCTTAACCAAAATATTTGCACCGTCTGGGGAGTCAAATTGGTGACCCCTCCTCCTGACAGAAACTTGAAGACAGGCCGATTATAACCCAAACCGGATACCCTTCTTGAGTAGAACAGACTTTGCCCTGTTGATGGCAGCCCTGCACTGAGATCCTGGTATAGCCAAATCGAATGGCCATAACCATTTTACGTTCAGTGCTTTCTGGCCCACTGCAGGATCTGTTCCTTTTTCTTCTGGAACCTTATGATTATTACTCATGGAGGTTCATTTGCACAAGGTCTCAGCGGCAGTGCGCAATGAGCCCAATCTAAATTAGGGGAGAGGGGTAAATACCCCCTCACCCACCATCTTGGACAGCATATGTGCCCCTTGGGCGTGTTGCCCTCCATCCCCTCCAGCAAACCCACAAGGCGGATGGTCTGTCTTCGGGACCTGTTTTCTAGATCACTTACTTTCCATATATTTCTTCAATTCCGTGACCTAAGGCAGGTCTTTTTCTAGCGCTGCAATCTGATCGCTTTGATTGCATTTTATCCTGCCGATTCCAGGGAAGCCTCAGAATCCGAAGAACATTGCTCCCCTCTCTTTTATTTCTGGTTATTTTTGAGCATTTAACTCTGTACAGGACCCACTGATGGTCAGGTCAAACTCCAGAACAGGGAAAACGGCAGACATGGCTTGAGAACTGGGAACATTTATGGAACAGATGGGGGCTGTGGACCCATGGCAGTTCATGCACCCAGGTTTTTCTAGCAAGTATACAAGGTCCCTTCCCTTATAGACTTCTTTGTAGTGGGGAAACGGGTGCTTCCAGAGATAGCAAGACTGGAATTATCTGCAATTGTAATCTCTGACCATGCTCCACGTTACATAGATGTGAGGTTGGAGACCAGCTGTGCCCAACGCCCCACATGGTGTTGGGCATGATCCTTTTGACTGACAAGGTCTTCTTCCAGAAAACATCACAGGTCATAGACTAGTACATTGCTAACAACCGGAATGGGGACGTCTCGCCCTCCATGTTCTGGGAGGCACTGAAGATTAAGATTAGAGGGAAAATTATCACCTATTAAGGCACGCAGAGATGGGGAAGAGAGGGTAGCTGGACAGCAACTGATTGACTCCATTCTGGAGGTCGACAGACGATACCCGAGGCCCCGACCGTAGAGATTCCGGTGGAGAGGAAAAAACTACAAATGGACTTTTACCTGCTATCCACCAAGAAGGCAGTGCACCAACTCCGCCAGGCACTGGGGACCTTCTACGAACACGGAGACGAGGCTAGACGCTTGGTGGCTCATCAGCTGTGAAAGCAGGCAGCCATGAGGGAAATAGCTCAGACAAAAGAGAGCGGAGGCAGACTGGTGGCCAAACCAAAAAAGGTCAATAAAGCATTCAAGGCCGTCTATCGGGGGCTGTACACCTCTGAGCCCCTCAAAGGGGACTCGGGTATGAAACAGTTCCTCGACAGACTGGACATGCCAATCGTTGGGGATGATAGGAGGAGATGATAGAAGCACTAGTAGGACTGGGAGAGGACATGGGGAGCATCAGCTCCATGCAGGAAAGGAAGGTGCCGAGACCTGATGGGTTCCTGGCAGACTTCTACAAGAATTTGCAACGGCACTGGCCCTGCACTTGCAGGAGATTATCACAAACTCGCTAGCAAGGGGCTCTCTGCCTCTAATGCAAGCCACCATGTCGATGAAACCCAAAAAAGACAAAGACCTAATGGAATGCAGATCATACCGACCCATTTCGCTGCTCAGTGTGGATGCGAAAATACCCATAAAAATCCTGGCTAAGCGGCTGGAGAACTGCGTACCAGAGATAGTCACAGAGGACTAGACGGGCTTTGTTAGCAGTAGTCACCAAACGCCAGACGACTGTTGAATGTGATAATGACCCCATCTGGGGAGACAATACCGGAGGTGATGCTCAGCCTGGACGCAGAGAAGGCATTTGAGTTGAGTGAAAGTACCTCATTGAGGTAATAGAGCGGTTTGGGCTAGGGACAGGGTTCACCTCGTGAAACTCGTGTACAACACGCCCAAGGCGAGCATATGGACCAACACCACCAGCTCTGAATATTTCCAGCTGCACAGAGGCACAAGGCAGGGGTGCCTGCAGTTCCTGCTCTTATTCGCTTTGGCAATTGAGCCACTGCGAACGCCCTCAGAATGGCGAGATGCTGGAAGGGAATCTGAAGAGGAGACCAAGAGTGCAGAGCTTCACTATGCGGATGACCTGCTCCTCTACACCTCGGGACCCGCAAAGCAGCATGGAAGGAATCCGTAAGCTCCTGAGAGAGTTTGGAGCTTTCTCGGGCTACAAGCTCAACCTGAGCAAGAGTGAAGTGTTCCCTGTGAAGCCGAGAGGGGCAGAGCTGGAGTGATTACTATTCAAACTAGACCAAAGCAAATTCTGCTACCTGGAGATCCAGATTGCCCATGACTGGATATGGATCCACAAATGGAACCTGATTAGTCTATTGGAGGAAGTAAAAAAGGACCTACAGAGATGGGATACACTCCTGCTCTCTCTGGCAGGGAGGGTGCAGACGATCAAAATGGATGTACTGTCCATATTCCCCTTCCTGTCCAGGTCCATGCTGCTTTGCGGGTCCCGAGGTGTAGAGGAGCAGGTCATCCGCATAGTGAAGCTCTAAATCTAAATCCCCAAAGCCTTTTTCGACATGATAGACAAAATGATCATGCCATTTGTGTGAGGGGATGGGGAAGAACCCCAAAAGTCCCACAAAGAAGAAACATGGCCCCCTCAAACCTACAGTACTACCACTGGGCAGTTACAGTTGAAAGAGTGAGGGATGGGTGAAAGAACGAAACATGGAAATGGGTGAGGATGGAGGAGAGCTCCTGTCCAGGGACGGCCCCCAGGCCCTTGCCACGGCAGCACTCCCATCCCTGCCAACAAAACACTCAACAGGCCCAGTGGTGGTAGCCACCCTCCGAACCTGGAACCAGATGAGGCAGTACATCGATTTGACGAAGATCGCCCCCATCTGCGGCAACCACATGCTCGCACCAGCCATGCTAGATGCCACCTTTAAGAAGTGGCGACAGGACGAGGGGAACACTGAATGACTGTTGGGGAATTTTACACAGAGGACAAACTAGCAACCTTAAAGGAATTGGCAGAGAGACTGCAGCTACCTAACGGGAACAAACTCCGATACCTATAAGTAAAGCACTTTCTAAACTACAGCATACCCATGGACCTGAGACACCATGCTAGAGGAGCTACTAGGGATGGAAATAGGGTGGGGACTCTGGAGCGAAGTACTGAACAGTGCTAACTCCACCTCTTGCGCAAGGCTAAGCCTCATGCAATTGCAGAACGCACCTGACAAGAACCTGAATGAGCAGGTTCTTCCCGGAGGTGGAGTATAAATGTGAAAAGTGCCAGGGGAAAGCACCGCAGATATGTAAATAGAGGACAATTGCCCGTTGTACAATAAGTGACCTAAGAAAATATCCTGCAACAAAGGAAGGGGGTGGTGGGGGACTGGGGGTGGATTGATACCAAGGGAAACTTTTTGGATATTGTACCGATGCACATACCTTTATCTACTGTACAGTTTACAAAATTAAAAACTGCAATTAAAACATTAAAAATATATAGAATTTAAGGGATCCTAAACATCTTTTGTTAGTAGTGCAAAGATTCCCAGCATCTTTCTTGGGTCAGTCACATCTGGGTTTGAACTACCAACTATCTGAGGGGCAAGAATATGACAATGGACTTGCAGTTCATGAAGCCAACTTTGTAAATACAATTACATCAAATATACAGCACAACAACAGGCCCAATCATTCATTGTTGATCTATATGCTCCACTGTGGGGAGCAGGTTTAGCTCACTTGGCCAGATGCTGGTTCGTGCTGCAGAGCAAGGCCAGCAGCGCGTGTTCCAGGTACTGGCTGAGGTTATTCATGAAGCCTGTCTTCTCAACCTTGCCCCTCGCCTGAGGTGTGGTGAGCCTTTGGTCACCTGGCACTATGGTGACTTTGCTTACTATATGTTCCATTGTTGTTTTCCCTTAAATGAATCTGTGCTATTCGACATAACTCTCTGCAATAATTTTTTGAAAATAAATTTAGAGTACCCAGTTCATTTTTTCCAATTAAGGGGCAATTTAGCGTGGCCAATTCACCTATCTTGCACATCTTTGGGTTGTGGGGGTAAAATCCACACAAACATGGGGAGAATGTGCAAACTCCACACGGACAGTGACCCAGAGCTGGGATTAAACCTGGGATCTCGGCACCATGAGGCAGCAGGGCTAACCCACTGCACCACTGTGCTGGCAGTCTCTGCAATAATAAGTACCTAATTCTTTCAGTTCTGGATAAAATTGCTTCCGAACTTTCTCTTTGAATTCGCTGTGCCTATCGTATATTGATAGTCTCTGGTTTTGCCCTTCCCCAATAGTACTCTATTCATTTTCATAAATTTAAAGAAAAGATACCCAAGGCATGTTCATCTGTTCCTGATGGATGTAATTTTAAAGTTCTGATTCATGTGGAGAGTAAATTTGCTTTAGGTTGCATTTGATTGGAGTGATTGTTAATTACTTTGAGAGAGCCCTTGGGCTGGATTCTCCAATTTGGAGACTATATCCAGACGCCAGCATGGGAACGTTGCCATTTTACAACCGGCAAATCGGTGCAAAACGGCCACCGATCCTCATCTGGTGGTGGGTGAGCAGGCATGCCGTATAGAGCACCAGGCTCTAGCTGCCACACGGCCGGACAATTTCCAGGTCCGTGGTCGTGCCGTGCAACATGGCGCGAACCGCGCGCGGACCCAGCCTGTCAAATAGTGCCCCCCTTTGGCTCGCCATCCGCCCACCAGTACCCCCAGCCCCTATCAAAGGCCTCCCTGCCCGCGGATTTCTGTCCCCCGACTCTGGCGGTGTTGGACTCAGTCCCCAACAGCCACGCCGAGTTCCTGAGAAACAAATAGCATGAGTGACCCACTCCGTCGGGAACCCGGTCGGTCGGGGACGGAGCATCGGGGGGAGGGCATCGGGTAATGTCCTGAGGCCGTCCGTGCGCCTTACTCCTAGAGTGTGCTGTTTTGGAGGGGGCGGAGCATTGCGAAAGCAGCGCCGTCCCCGATTTCGGCGCAACGTGGATTCTCCAGCCAATAGCCGAATGCGATTTTGGCATTGGAGACCGGAGAATCCCAACCCTTATCTTTGTTCTGATGTTGATGAGAATGATCAAGTGGAAGACTAATCACTGCAGAATGCAGTGCACTGAGCACCCATCTCCATTTTATCTTTCCTGTTCAGTAAATCCTAGCATCAGTGAGAGAGGAAAGTTATATTCCCAGCATTGACTTTCCTTATCAGAATCAGCCCTGTCAAGCCTCCATTTCTCCTTGTTTCTCTTTGTTGCCCTAAAACAACTCGCCTAGTGTATTTGAATTAAAATAGCTGTTTCACAATTAATCTTCCTGATTTAACCGTTTCTTCAAATTCAGTGTGGGTTCAGCTAGAGCCAGATGTGTATACCATTGCCACCACCTCACTTGTGTACTTAAAATGCTTTGTGAAGAAAGATTATTTGATGGACGGTGTTCATCTCCCCCGGTTTGTTTGTGAAGATATGGTTTTCCAGCGTTGAAATCCAGACCTTAAAGAAAATGGATTAAATGAGTCATACCAGTTGACAGACTTGCTTAGTAGGAGACTAACTCAACCACAAGTGGAACTGAACTTGGATCTACTGAACCAGCAATCTAAGGGGCAAGATAAAAGTGTATACTTGCTGTTAAGCTGTTGATATTTTTCTTGTGTGTTTTATGTGCTGTTCAATCTCTTGACAGTATTTCCTCTGAGTAAATTACCAATGGTCCTGTAAAGTTTGGATGATGCCATAGTGTAATCACTAGCAATAAATTCCATTATGAACCAATATTATGTTTTCTGTCATACTTTAGAAGTGAAAAATATACAGCTACAATTATTGCCCCTGTAATTCTAAACCGTGGTTGTATCTGGGTAAATATGACCCCACATAATGCTAGAATGAAGTAGGTTGTTTACAGATCTTGTACTGGCCATGAATAAAGAATAAGGTAGATTGCCATGTCATTAAAGTATATTGGCTACTTTTCCCAGCCCCATGACACCCAGAACAATTCTTTTGAAGCGCAATCACTGTTTTAATGTAGAAGTTATCATAGAATTCCTAGGAAAGGTGACAGCCAAGATCCCACAGACAAGGCGACAACGACCAGATAATTTAATTGGGGGCTTAATTATCGAATACCATTAAATATTGACCAAGATATATTTAGAATGAATACACTGAACAAGCCTAGATCAAACTAATACTTCTTGTCAGATTCTTTATTAGAATCTGACATTTAATTCAAAAATGGAAATGTTTTGGCTAATCTAAGACTGGGAACTTCGCTAGTGAATAGGGCTGCACAGGTATGACATGAAGATCACTCCAAAATGTCATTATCGTTTCTATAAACTATGGAACTGTAAATGGAAGGAATTCGGGTTTGGGTTTGACATTGTGACGCCTTATGAGTCATGTCCTCAAATTCCTTTGTTAGCTTCTGAGACATGGCTGTGGTATGGGTTATACACATCGAGATATAACAAATGAGATGGATTATGTACCTTCAAGTGCAGTACATTCTTGTTCTCAATTCTTGGATATTTTCTCGTATATTTGAATGTGGTTTAAACATTGGACTTTAATGGAACTATTCTACCAATTGTCGAAAGGTCACTTGCATTGGATATTGGCAGATTTTGTTTTACTGATGAACAAATTTGCCATGGAAATTTGTCCTTATGATTAAATAGTTGAATCAAATCACTGCTAAATAAAGCTCTTTACGGTTAGCCTTTTATTTTTCTGTGACAATTCCTTCCAGTAGAAGCAGATTGGTAATGTTCATTAGGATAAGCTTTTGATAGAAACTTTTCACTCTCGATTTAAAAAAAAAATGATTGTTAGTATTAAAAACATTACACAACAGCCTGTAATTATTGTTTTCTGTTTCACTTTGTAGCAGGATGGGCAACAATTGGTGGATGAGCCCATGTCAGAAGACGAAGCAGTTCTTCAACCTGTAAGTTGATGTTTTGGAATGTTGATTTGACATATATATTTTTAACATTTAATTGAAAATTGTACTGTACACCTAAACATAGTTTATAAAACAAATAAGTGCCGCCTCTCCAGTAGTTAGCTTTATTGCCGCAATTAATGTTTAAATCTGTAGTTTCAACTTTCTTCAGGTTTCACCAGGTTTCTTCAGATTGCTAAACCACAGTCTGTAGTTCCCAGGTTTGATTGCTAATCTGTGCTGAGTTGGCTGGTCAAGCATAGACTTACAATCGATCCCACCATTTCCAATTTATGGCGAAGAACAATATCATCCAGCATTCCTGTTCCAAATTGTTACTCTGCAACTGATGAAAGTGCATGTGTGAATCATCTGATGAGGACAGCCAGCTTTGACTTGAAGTCCTCTAGTGATAGAATAACTTGCTGTTGGTGCAAATACTAGGGGCTTTTCACAGTAACTTCATTGAAGCCTACTTGTGACAATAAGCTATTGTTGTTGTTGTTGTTATTATTATTATTATTTTAATTTTATGATTATTATTAATATTAGGGAGCCATTTCAGTCCTAATTCCCTGACTTGCATTTTTATCTACTGAGGCTGCTCTGTGAGCCAACCCTCACTAAATTTATCTTGTGGACTGATCACTTGAGTGAGTCGGATATCAGAATATAAAATTGATATCTTTAAAAGTTACTTTAAACAAAATACTACTCAACATTAGAATTTATAACTCCACAATAGTGGCATACAAATTCTCACTTGGGTGAGCTCCAGTGCTTTGTCAACATAATTTCTCACTTATTGTCATATCCTATTGCAGAGCTTTCCATTACAATTTGGTCAAAGATCATGAGCCCAACAAGTAACTTCCCCTCTCGCTGTCTTTTGTTAATTTTTTTTGACATATTATGTGGGTGTTGTATGAATTGCTGCATGGCATTGTAAACCAGAGCTTTTCAACAATGGGAGCTATTTAAGTATCTTGTAGTAACCAAGTAGCCTGTCCAAAATCATTTGGAAGGAATCCAGCTATGCTGTTTATTGCTTAATTTGTACTGAACTTGATGTTGTCAGACGAGAAGAACACAATTGATAATCTAAATCAGCATAATTCTTTTGTGGAATTCAAGATGCCAACAAAAGTCACAAATGCTAAGTAGGTTGCAGCATGGAGTTTCTATAGCTCAGATCAAATCTAAATTTCTTCCCATAATCTTTTTATGCCTTGTATCACTAGTTATCGTGAGACCGTTCCACATTTTGTTCTAACTGCAGCATGACTTTAAATAACTAATTACTTAAAAATATAGACCCAAGAAGATGCCTCAATCATTCCGTCTATTTCCAAGGTCAGTCTGTTAATCTTTTCAATTGTGATAGACCTGGACATAGACATTAAGTTGTATGTTATGTGCACATCAGACATGGTGGTTTTGGTGGGTGTAACAAGAAACTAGAAAAGGGTGATCAAAACAGTAATAAATATTTTCTTGTATGCAATATGCTTGCATCATATGTTTATATTTGTATGTTAACTGTAGGGTTTTCACATTCTCAGTTCAGTAAACGCTAAATTGACATGTCTTCATTTGTTTGTGGAACTAATGCATTTAAACCTGAGGAAATAATTTTTAATATTCTTCCTGTTCCTAATGCAGAAAATGTGATTGCAGTTATTAAGCTATAAAGGATTTCATCTTGGCTTCTGCCCATTGTGCTTGAAATGAAATGAAATGAAAATCGCTTATTGTCACAAGTAGGCTTCAAATAAAGTTACTGTGAAAAGCCCCTAGTCACCACATTCCGGCTCCAATTCGGGGAGGCTGGTACGGGAATTGAACCGTGCTGCTAGCCTGCCTTGGTCTGCTTTCAAAGCCAGCAATTTAGCCCTGTGCTAAACCAGCCTAATCCTTGCCCCTGCCTTCCTTCCAGCCATACAATCCTCAAAAAACAATATGTTCTCCCATCTATGGCCTTTTGTGCCTTCCCTACTTTCTTTGGCCAACATTGACACTCATGCCTTTAGCTGTTCAGGCCCTAGATTATTGAATTATTTCCCTAATTGTGGCGTTTCTCTCCAAGAAGTCTCTTTGACCAAGATTTTAATTACCTGTCCACTTTGGCTTAGCGTAATTTGTTTGGCCGATCATTCCGCTGTGAAACATCTTGCAATGATTTTCTACATTAATGGTGCTACATAAATACAAGTTGAAAAATTAAGTCCGTATGTATTTCTAGACAGTAACTAGTCACTCTGAAAGTATGCCAGTCATCTTGACACAGCTGAGGACAGCACGGTGGCGCAGTGGGTTAGTCCTACTGCCTCACATCATCGAGGTCCCAGGTTCGATCCTGGCTCTGGGTCACTGTCCGTGTGGAGTTTGCACATTCTCCCTCTGTTTGCGTGGGTTTTGCCCCCACAACCCAACGATGTGCAGGGTAGGTGGATTGGCCACGCTAAATTTCCCCTTAATTGGAAAAAAAAATGAATTGGGTACTCTAAATTTTAAAAAAATCAACCAAAATTTTTTTTTTTAAATCTTGACGCAGCTAGTTATATGTGTATACGTTAAAGATAACAAGCTGGTAAGCACTAGGAGGATAAAAAATAAGATTATTACATGTCCTAGGTTGCTAATGACAGTTTTAACTTCAGTTTCACTTCAGTTTAATAATCTTTATTAGTGTCATAAGTGGGCTTCCATTAACACTGCAATGAAGTTACTGTGAAAATCCCTAGTCACCACACTCCAGCGCCTGTTCGGGTACACCAAAAGAGAATCAGAATGTCCACCTAACAAGCACGTCTTTTGGGACTTGTGGGAGGACTCCGGAGCACCCGGGTCAAATCCATGCAGACATGGGGAGAATTTGCGGACTCCGCACAGACAGTGACCCAAGCTGGGAATCAAACCCGTGTCCCTGGTGTGTCTAATCACTGTGCCGCCCATAAAAATCTCCTTTCTACTTGTGATACTTGGTTGTTTGAATATTGAGCAGAATGCAGTTAGAGACGATTAAAAGATTGTGTTCTTGAATTCTGTTGAAATTCTGGCTATGTTCGTTGCATATTGACATATGCAAATAAAGCTGTTATCTGTCCAAACTTAAGTCGTCATTGTATAGTTTCTGAAATCGTTCTACTTCAACAAGCATAATGGTGAGAAGAAAATCATGAAATCCGACATAAATATGATATGATGTTAGCTGCAGTCCCTTTATGAATTATGGTTATAAGCCATGGTATAAATTTTATCATTCAGTCGCTACAATATATATATTTTCAAAAATAAGAGAATCTAATTATTGTTTTGCAATTTAGAGTGGCAATTCACCTACCCTGCACATCTTTTTGAGCTGTGGGGGTGAGACCCACACAGACATGGGAGAATGTGCAAACCCCACACGGACGGTGACCCAGTGTCGTGAAGCAGTGGTGCTAACCACTGCGCCACCGTGCTGGCCTGGCCACAATATATTTAATTGGATATCTGATCTGTTTCCTTACTGTGGTGCGAACAACTTAAGTGGAAATTTGTTTTAACTCAAGTTATATTATTTTCCTTCCTGGGCCTGAAATTTACAGCTCACATTGGTAAAACAGATGCTGTTTTATTCTTGTACATTATTTTAATGCTTTGAAGCATACTTTAAAGCATATTTCAAAACGTTGTTGATCAACTATGCTGGGACTGCTATTGTAGTTGATATTGATCCTTTTTTTCCTCTGACTGCCATCAATGTGATCAGACTGACTTGTGTTGTAGCCTTGGTTGATCTTTTTTTAAAGCGTTTTGTTTTTGTACCCAAGTACCATTTATTGTTTGACTATCGAGATCCTGTCCTCTACACCTCTTTTAAAGCTCGGACATGAACCCTGGTGCTGCTTTGGACTGACCTCTTCATCGACTTGTTTATGGCAGCTGCAATGTGGCTTGCAGTTTGTGGATGTAATTTTGGTGAATTCAAAGATTAAGCATGCCTGTTTGAATAGTGTTTCTGCCATTAAGTGTTCCAATTCTCCAGGCATTCATCCCAAAGCAATTGGCATTTCTGAAAGTGTCTGCCACTCAATGTTGGAATAGTCACGGGTCGCACCGTCTACTGTCCTTGCAGGTAGCGGGTTTAACACCTTAGCTCTAATGCAGGTAGGGAATATAAAGTGAATGGTAGAACCCTCTAGAGTATCGACAGTCAGAGAGATCTAGCTGTTCAGGTCCACAGGTCACTGAAAGAGGCAACACAGGTGGAGAAGGTAGTCAAGAAGGCATACGGCATGCTTGCCTTCATTGGCCGGGCCATTGAATATAAAAATTGGCAAATCATGTTGCAGCTGTATCGAACCTTAGTTAGGCCACACTTGGAGTATAGTGTTCAATTCTGGTCGCCTCGCTATCAGAAGGATGTGGAGGCATGAGAGGGTGCAGAAAAGATTTGCTAGGATGTTGCCTGGCATGGAGGGCATTAGCTATGAGGAGAGGTTGAATAAACTTGGTTTGTTCTCACTGGAACAAAGGAGGTTGACGGATGACCTGATAGAGGTCTACAAAATTGAGGGGCATAGTCAGAGTGGATAGTCAGAGACTTTTCCCAGGGTAGCGGGGTCAATTACTAGGGGGCATAGGTTTAAGGTGTGAGGGACAAGGTTTAGAGGAGATTTACGAGGCAAGTTTTTTATGCAGAGGGTAGTGGGTGCCTGGAACTCGCTGTCAGAGGAGGTAGTGAAAGCAGGGATGGTAGTGATGTTTAAGGGGTGTCTTGACAAATAGGATGGGAATAGAGAGATACAGACCCGGATATGTAGAAGATTTTAGTTTAGACAGGCAGCATGGTCGGCGCAGGGTTGGAGGGCCGAAGGGACTGTTCCCGTGCTGTACTTTTCTTTGTTCTTTTAACTAGAGTCCAAAACAGCCCTTGCAGACTTTTGAGACTGGAGACAACAAGTTGGTAGACTTCACATTCTCATTCACAGCCTGGAAAGGTTGGATTTGGGGAATTCACAAGTATGTGGAAAATGTCTAGTGTTTGTCCAGCATAATAGAAAGTCAAAATATTGTGTATAGTGCAACATTCTAAATTTACTGCTCTTGTAGTTGTTACTACAAATGTTTTCGTGATGCTGTTGTCTTTCTAACTCTCCAAAATGGGCAGATCACATCCTGCTCTTATCATGTATTGATTTATATTTGCAGGAGTAAAATGATCTAATCCGAAGTGGGTAAGAGAGGTTTGCAGAATCAACAAAAAAGCAGGTTGTAGATTGTAGTGTTAACTGGTTGATGATAAGTGGTTGTGCCCAATAGGATTGCATCATATTGATTCCTAAAACTTGAAAGCTTTTTAATATGTTTTAACCGTTATGTCATTGGGCAGTATCATGCATTGCAGCAAAGGAATGTGCTGCCATCTCTCAAAGAGTACTTAATTCTAGTAGAAGGGCCAAATTATACTGGCTGCAGTGTTTACATGGAACCAAATTCCAAAATTCTGTATCTACATTTGGGAAGGGTGGTAGCAGAAAACAAAGAGATAGATAGGATGCAGAGCTGGGCTGAGAAGTGGCAGATGGAGTTTAACCCTGAAAAGTGTGAGGTTGTCCATTTTGGAAGGACAAATATGAATGCAGAATACAGGGTTAACAGTAGGGTGCTTGGCAATGTGGAGGAGCAGAGAGATCTTGGGGTCCATGTTCATAGATCTTTGAAAGCTGCCACTCAAGTGGATAGAGCTGTGGAGAAGGCCTATGGTGTGCTAGCGTTCATTAGCAGAGGGATTGAATTTAAGAGCAGTGAGGTGTTGATGCAGCTGTACAAAACCTTGGTAAGGCCACATTTGGAGTACTGTGTGCAGTTCTGGTCGCCTCATTTTAGGATGGATGTGGAAGCTTTGGAAAAGGTGCAAAGGAAATTTACCAGGATGTTGCCTGGAATAGAGAGTAGGTCTTACGAGGAAAGGTTGAGGATGCTTGGCCTTTTCTCATTAGAACGGAGAAGGCTGAGGGGTGACTTGATAGAGGTTTATAAGATGATCAGGGGAATAGATAGAGTAGACAGTCAGAGACTTTTTCCCCGGGTGGAACAAACCATTTCAAGGGGACATAAATTCAAGGTGAATGTTGGAAGATATAGGGGGGATGTCAGAGGTAGGTTCTTTACCCAGAGAGTAGTGGGGGCGTGGAATGCACTGCCTCTGGAAGTAGTTGAGTCGAAACATTAGGGACCTTCAAGCGGCTACTGAATAGGTACATAGTAGAATGATGGCATGTAGATTAATTTGTTCTTAAGGGCAGCACAGGAACATTGTGGATGGCACAGTTGCTTCGCAGCTCCGGGGTCCTGGGTTCGATTCCAGCTTGGGTCGCTGTCTGTGCGGAGTCTGCACGTCCTCCCCGTGTGTGCGTGGGTTTCCTCCGGGTGCTCCGGTTTCCTCCCGCGGTCCGGGGATGTGCAGGTTGGGTGGATTGGCCGTGATGGATTGCCCTTGGTGTCCAAAATTGCCCTTGGTGTTGGGTGGGGTTACTGGGTTGTGGGGATGGGGTGGAGGTGTTGACCGTGGGTAGGGTGCTCTTTCCGGGAGCCGGTGCACCCTCGATGAGCCGGGTGACCTCCTTCTGCACTGTACATTCTATGATTAATCTAGGACAAAGGTTTGGCACAACATTGTGGGCCGAAGGGCCTGTTCTGTGCTGTATTTTTCTATGTTCTAAAACTGGTCGTCACAGTTGTTTCCATTATAAGACATAGGAGCAGAATTAGGCCATTCGGCCCTCCGTGTCTGTTCCGCCATTCAAGCATGGCTAATTATTTTCTCATTCCCATTCTCCTGCCTTCTCCCCATAACCCATGATCCCCTTGTCAAATAAGAACCTATCTATCTCTGTCTTAAAGATACTCAGTGACTTGGCCTCCATAGTCTTCTGCGGCAAAGAGTTCCACAGATTCACCACCTCAGGCTGAAAAAATTCCTCCTCATCTCCGTTTTAAAAGATCGTCCCTTTAGTCTTGGGCTGTGCTCTCGGTTTCTAGTTTCACTAACTAGTGGAAACACCCTCTCCATGTTCACTCTAGGCCTCCCCGTATTCTGTAAGTTTCAATGAGATCTCCCTCTCATCGTTCGAAACTCCATTAAGTACAGAATCAAGAGTCCTCAACTGCTTCTCGTATGAGATGAGAATGTTCAGTGAGTCTTCTATTAAAACAAACACTATAATTGTCTTGCATTTTGTTATTGGGATGATGAATCAGGGCTTTATTTTACCTTTCAAGCCCTGAGAGAACAATTTCTTGTGGCACTGGTTGTCTTCGGAGTGCCATTTATCTCAACAAATCAGTTTGGCATATTCTGAAAAATGATTTTGTAAATTAGTGTGCAAAAATCATGCATTGCGCTGCCACCTTAAGGCCAATCCAACCAGCAACATGTAACTGTTGTGTCATTGGGCAGTATCATGCATTGCACCAAAAGAATGTGCTGCCATCTCTCAAAGAGTACTTAATTCTAGTAGAAAGGCCAAATTATACTGGCTGCAGTGTTTACATGGAACCAAATTCCAAAATCCTGTATCTACATTTGGGAAGGGTGGTAGCAAAAAACAAAAAATGGCATCTTGAGAGAAGAGCACATCTGCAGTCTCAAGCAACTATTTTATAGCTGTGATGAGAATTTCTTTTCACATTAGGTTGTGTATTTATCATCCTGCTGTACCCTGCAATAACTTGCAGCAAATTTACAAATCTCAAATAATTTCACATTAAACCCAGGTTGAATAGTCCTTATGCAAAATTAGTAGTGCAAAGTTAATAAAGGGATAAATTCTCCCTCTGATAGGAGAACGCACCAGGAATACAGGATTTTGGAATTTGAGAGATGGCAGCACATTCCTTTGCTGCAGGAATCACAAGGTACCTCCTCTTAAATAAACAAAACCTGTTGAATCATCAAATTTAAAATTAATTTGACCAAATCTTATAATTGATAGAAGGAGATTTCAATTTAACGTTGACCGATCTTTTTAATCAAAATAGTAATTTCCTGTGTCACCAGCACTTGGGTTCCCTCTTTTCTATACACAGTTTTTGAATGAGATTGTTGACAGGCCTGGGAAATTCTGGGCCACGGTTTTTCGGACAATGGGGTTTCCCATCCTGTTATCTGAGGAGTTGGCGGGGGAGGCAGCAAAGTGTGGCAATGGTTAGCACCGCGTTGAGGACCCGGGTTCAATCACGGCCCCGGATCACTGTCCATGTGGAATGTGCACATTCGCCCCCTGTCTGCGTGGGTCTTGCCCCCACAACCCAAAAAGATGTGCAGTGTAGGTGACTTGGGCACACTAAATTTCCCCTTAATTGGGGGAAAAAAAGAATTGGGTACTCTAAATTTAAAAACATAAATAAATCTGCGGAGTTGGTGGGCACTGTCTTCTACAGCCAATGGTATTTGGCTGGAGGCGGCACTTTTTTTTCCTAAAAATTTAGTGTACCCAATCATTTTTCCAATTAAGGGCCAATTTAGAGTCGCCAATCCACCTAGCTTGCACATCTTTGGGTTGTGGGGGCGAAACCCATGCAAACACGGGGAAAATGTGCAAAACGCCACACGGACGGTGATCCAGAGCCGGGATCGAACCTGGGACTTCAGCGTCGTGAGGCCACAGTGCTAACCCACTGCGCCACCGTGCTGCCCTAGGAGGCGGCACGTCTGACCTTCACTTGGAAGGAAGTTCTGCCTTGTTGCCTTTTTTACCTACTATAAATAAGGCCGTCGGTAAGGTTGCCCTTCTTTCTTTGGATATCGATATTATATTGCTCAGAGTCACCAGGTATCAAATGATACCACCACAAGGTTCAACCGGATATCGATCAAAGAGCCAAACATCAGTTAGTTAGTTCAAGATCAAGGGTACTTTATTTACACACACAGTTAATCATGCAACATAAACATTACTAGTTAAACTACACCTATCAACTATGACAACCTGTATTTAACTTCAAGCACCCGGCTTAGGTCAGAGGAACAGTGGTCGTTGTTCGAATCTGGGTCTATCGGGTCTGTAGAAGTAACTGCTGCTCAGCTGGGCTCATCCATCTGGTAGCGGGCGTTGAACTTGAACTTGCTTCTGGTGGTGCTGCAATTGGAAGTAGATGTTGCCGGAGTGCCAGGTCCAAGAGAGGCTGAACACATATATACATTCAGGCTCTCAGCCTGCCTGAACCTTGCATTGTCCATTTTTCCCATTATGCTTTGCGACCGTCCATGTTCCTTAATGTAAGTGGCCATCCCAGATGGCTACACCCTCAGCTGATTGCCTAATGGATCTCTGTCCCTACAGCTCCACAGAAGCTGCAGTAGAGAGCCTTTGTCCAGGACAAGTTAAATTTTGGGTGTCTCTGGGTGGAGTGGGGAGGTGAGGCCCTGTGGTATGGCAGTGTTGAAGAGACCAGGAGAGGAATGGAGGACCTGCATAGGCCAGTCCTTTTTGGGGGAGGGAAGGAAAATACCATTTAAGGGCATCAATTGAGGCAAGGGTAGGCAGGCTAGCCTGGGCCTTGCCCGTCCCAGCATAAAATTACTCAGAAGTCGGGATGGGCAGCAGTCCGGTGGGAAGACCATCCATCGGAACCATCCCGCCAACAAACACATCGGCTGGGGAAAGTAAAATTCTGGTCCTGGTCTTTATGGGTTAGTAGTGTCTCTAGTTTCAACTGCAGAATTGTTCCAAAACAAACCTTAATTTATGATGGTGACACAGATGTTTGTATCTTTGGTACTGAAGCTAATGCATTTTCCATGACCTTTCCCATGTTATCTTTAAAAGTGTTCTACTGAGCTTCTCATAAATTACATCAAAGGATGCCATAGATCATGCTGACAATAAATAAAGCCTAACACTTTAAATTGAGATCCAAGTTTGCCCAGATATTCACTTACTGTCAATTAGAAAACAGATAAACAGGCATAACCAATTAAGTGAAAACCAAGCTAAGTGTAGTTTTGCATTTCATTCACAGTGCTTGGAAATTGAAAAGTGTCTCAAGTTCAAAAAACTGGTATCGATCAAGTTTAAAAATATTAAATCTGTTTATTGACATGAATAGTCAGTAATTTTTTTCAAGAATTTAAAAAAATAATAATAATTTGAGTATATATTTGCAAAACCGGAGGTTTTAAAAGTTATGTATTTTGCAACAACATTAAACTTGTATTTTAATTGTCTTGATTTTTGTCTGGAAGCCTATTTATATGAGAAGCCTCACTTGTGTTGGCCCTCAATGCTACATTGGTGTCAAGAGTTCTGGGCCATTTTTCCGTTTCCAGTATGAGACTGCCCATTTGTGACTTTAGTTGTGTGGAATTGGCTTTTTTTTTTAAAGGTACGCTAGAATAATTTTGTTTTGCATGCCTGATATAACTGCAAGTGGGCTTCTCAGTTCAATTTTTTTAAAGGTTCATACTGTTTTGTTTTCTGATGTCATTGATTTCCCAAGATTGGTTTAGTTTAAGATCTCCAGAAAAGGTTGCTATAACAGCACTGGTGTGGAAGCTGTTACAACTAACCAATCCTATTGAGAATGCAAGCTTAGATCAGTGATCCTTGATAACAAATGTTCTTGGTAATGTGCTTTCCTGTTCCACCCATCTCAAGTGCACTAAATTGTGTGCCTAAGATGATGAGTGGTTGTACCACTCCCTTACTATCTGCTAACGTAGGCTTAAAACCTTTTAAAGCTAGTGAAAGACAGTGTTTTGAGCTCCTGTACCACTGAGAAATAGAAATAAATGATACATCAAGGAACAATGTAGTATTGAAAGCTCTCAGTTCTTTATCTCTGTTCTTTCTATATACTTCACACTAGTCTTTGTTTTATCAATTAAAATCTTTTAGACTTCCAGTGGTGACATGTAGGAGGAGGTCGCAAGAGTCCTGGGTTTTTGTTCTCTTTCTCTCCCCCCCCCCCCCCCCCCCGTTTTTTTTTTTGGGGGGGGGGGGGGGGAGAAAGAATCTTCAGAAAATTTGTTCCACCTGAAACTTGGTTGGCAAAGAATGTTTAAGTTCCAGTGAAAAAATATTGGGAATAAGGATTCGAACGCGTGTCCGCCAGCAGAATCGAGCACAACGAAAGATGCGTTGGCAGGGAAGATGGTGGCGGAGACAGGTTTGCCGGGTGGGGCTGCCTTTATAATGGCAGAGACACTGGTGGAGATGATGGCGGCGGAATTTGAACAACAGTTCAATAAGCATTTTGAGAGGCATGGAAGGGAGATGCTGTCATCGCTTGAGCAGTCAGTGGAAGGTCTGCTGGCCCCCATCAGGGAGTCACTTTGAAGAACATCGGAGGCGGTGTGGGGGCTGGGTGAGGTGTTGAGGGGGGTGGAGGAGGCACTGTTGAGGCACAGTGACCAGCTTACCTTGCTGGAAATTGAACTGGCCATGGTGGAGGATCTTGAGACAAGGTTGCGGGGACAGAATTTGAGGACCATTTGTTTGAGATGGTGGAAGAGATGGAGACATTCGTAAAGGCAAACTGGATGACAGATGGACTGGGATTGGCTTGAGTATGATGGAAGAGAGACTTTGTTGCTGTTGGGGAGGGGGAGGTTTTGATATGTTTTTTTCTGTTAGTCTAGGTGCATTGATACCCACTAAGTCTGTTTAGGCAGGCATGAATGGTGGGGGGTGGGCAATCGCTGGAAATGAGGTGGTTTCAAGAGGGGGTGGTTGGGAGTTTTCTGGGACCGGGGAGAGGCAGTGAGTTGACGGTGACGGGGGTTGAGGGATGGGTCCATCCATTGGTTGGGGCCCGGTGCCATCTTGTGTGGGCTTTGGTTGTGGAATTTGTGGGGTGGTCGTTCCTTGGTGAGAGAGCTCTCCCAACCAGGCTGACTTGGTATGTCTGAAGATTGGGAGGCCTGGTGAAAGATGCAAGAGTTTTTGCACATTTAAAAAATCTGAGGCCCAATGTGGTGCGGTTTCAGGAAATGCACCACAGGCATGGGCACTAATCACCATGGTGATTTTTGCACCTGGGAGGTATTTTGGATCAATTTTTAAAAATGTATATTTTATTCCAAACACCAGCACTATCATGAATTTTACATCCACTCATAGCAGTGTATACAGTTTGGATTTAGATTTATTGTCAAGTGTACTGAGGTACAGTGAAAAGTAATGTTCTGCATACAGTCCAGGCAGATCATTCCATGTATGAAAAACATAGGACATGCGATAAATACACAATGTGAATACATAGACATAGACAGTGGGTGAAGTATATGGAATATAGTGCTACAACGGTGGAGAAGATGTGAAGAGGGTCATTCAGGAGTCTGACAACAGCGAGGGAGAAGCTGTTTTTGAACATTAGTGCCTGTTCTCAGTCTTTTGTATTTCCTGCCCAATGGAAAAGAGAATAACCCAGGTGGGAGGGCTCTTTGATTATGCTGCCTGCTTTCCTTAGGCAGCAGAAGATGTAGACAGGATGCTTTCTGTGGTGCACCTGTAAAAATTGGTAAGAGCCAATCTGGACATGCCAAATTTCCTTAGTTTCCTGAGGAAGTATAGGTGCTGTTATGCTTTTAGTCACTGTGGTTGGACCAAGTTGTTGCACCAAGAAAGAGGTTCTCTATCTCAAATGTTTTCCGGTCACTGTGGGGTAGGGGTTAACTTGGGGGTACTGCTGTTTCATTTGATGAGCTCTCGTTTAGATACTCTGGGGTGCAGATGGCTTAGTATTGAGTGCGGCTCTGGAAATTAATTTAGTGAGCAAGGTTAAGGCGAATTTATAGAGGTGGGACAGTCTGCCTCTGTCTCTTGATGGGCGAGTGCAAGTGGTGAAGATGATCTTTTTGCCAAAGGCATTTTTTCCCCGGACTGGATAGTTTGATCTTGTCATTTTATACAGGAGAGTACGATGGCAAGGATTTGGAAAAGCTTGTTCAATTTGCAATTTTTTTTCAAATTATGAAGATGGTAATGCCAATTCTTGGGAAAATATTTTCAGGCAGTTTAATAATTGAATAAGTCTTCTTTCTGAATTAATTTGGGTTAAAATGTGGAATGTATAAGTTCCTAAAAGGGCTTTTAGAACATACAGTGCAGAAGGAGGCCATTCGGCCCATCATGTCTGCACCAACCCAGTTAAGCCCTCACTTCCACCCTATCCCCGTTGCCCAATAACCCGTCCTAACCTTTTTAGGTCACTAAGGGCAATTTATCATGGCCAATCCACCTAACCTGCACGTCTTTGGACTGTGGGAGGAAATCGGAGCACCCGGAGGAAACCCACACAGACACGGGGAGAACGTGCAGACGTTCACAGACGTCCACTGCACAGACAGTGACCCAGCAGGGAATCGAACCTGGGACCCTGGCGCTGTGAAGCCACAGTGCTAATCACTAGTGCTACCGTGCTGCCCTGATTGCTTATTGCTAGAAATAAATTCTGACTGCTTAAATATGTAGTGTTTAAGATGGCAATCAGAGGGCAGCACGGTGGCCTAGTGGTTAGCACAACCGCCTCACGGCGCTGAGGTCCCAGGTTCGATCCTGGCTCTGGGTCACTGTCCGTGTGAAGTTTGCACATTCTTCCCGTGTCTGCGTGGGTTTTGCCCCCACAACCCAAAAATGTGCAGAGTAGGTTGATTGGCCACGCTAAATTGCCCCTTAATTGGAAAAAATAATTGGGTAATCTAAATTTTTTTAAAAAAGAAGAAAAAATAGATGGCAATCAGGAACAAAGTGATGTTTATCCAAATTCTCAAATGAGTCACGTTTATTCAAAGCTCGGATTGATTTTGTAGCTGATGTTGTTATAGCCTAAACCAACACATCATTTATGCCACCTAGTTGTTTTAAATGACGGTCTAAAGACCCCCTAGCATACCAGAAAATATTTGCAAATATTCTGCCTTTGCTTCCTTGTTACTTTTTAATTTGAACATATTATTAAGCATTTTTTGTTGTGACTATTGCAATTGATAAGCAAATACAATTCCTTCCCTTTGACAAAGCGTCACCTGGACTCAACGTTAGCTCTTTTCTCTCCTTGCAGATGCTGCTAGACCTGCTGAGATTTTCTGTTTTCCAATTCCTTCCATTGTTATTTTTGGTGGATACCTGTTTGATTGCAGAAATTAATTTTATTGTTTATTTTTTAACCCTGCTAATATAAGGTTTGCAGTCCATCCAAAAAAAAAATTACCATGCCCCTTGACAAAACATTGGGGCCGCCCCCCCCCCCCCCCCCCCCCCCCCCCCAACCGTGTTTCTCAGACATGCTGTTCGCTGGATTCTCAATTGGCAGGATTCTCTTTTTCCCACCGCTTGTAAAATGAATTTCCCCTTGAAGCCACTTCATGCTGTCGGGATACCCGTGGATGGTGGTGCACGCTCACGCTGGCAGCAGGAAAAGAGAATCCCAACAACTGGAGAATTTTCGGCCAGTGGTGCACATTTAAAAATTGGTACAAGTCAATGTGGACCTGCCAAATTTCCTTAGTTCCTGAGGATGTATAGGTGCTGTGGTCCCTTCTTAGTCAATGTGGTTGGATCAGGTTGTTGCACCAAGGAAGAGGTTCTCTGTCTCAAATGAGAGAGATCAGCTGAAGAGTCTGATCAATCACTATTCCAAATACAACAGGTTGGCGTTATTAAGTCTCTGGATAATAAGTGATGTGCAACTTGTTAGAATGATAACTGCAAAAGGAGAGCTTCAAGTGAATGTGAACTGTCAGATAGATGCTGGTGCATCATGCACATTTGTGACCTCCTTCGATCTGTGCAAGGTAGCTCAACGTGGCAATCCAAAAATGAAGCACTCTGAAATAAGGCTGAGGCTATATGATGGCATGATACTCAGACCAAGATGATAAATTAATCTGAGAGCCCAATACATTGGCAAGATTGAAGATCTAGAGCTCCAGATCATAAGCTGTAAGCAAAAGCCACTCTTCTGAGCTGGAGCAAGATATGGAGACAGAATGGCAGAAACCATTGCTGGTGGTGGTCAGAATCTAGTGCGATTGCTGGGAGAGCTGGTCAAATGAAGCTGAACAAGAAAAAATTGCAATTGTAGATGCCAGAAGTCAAATATGTAGCTCATGTACTGACAGAAATAGGTCTTCATCTGAATCCTGTGAAGGTGAGTGCTGTAGCCTCCAACAGATATGAAAGCAGTGCAACAATTTGTTGGATTCGTGAGCTGTTTTGCAAAATGTTTGCCTCATTTGTCATTGAAGTGTGAACCATTACGCCAGCTCACTGCTAAGGGTGTGCAGTGGTATTGGGCACAGAACCAAGAAGCAGCACACTAAAATCAAACAACTAGTAACAACGATGTTGGTGTTCAAGTACTGTGATGTCAATGAGGAAGCCACCTTGCATTGTGATGCTGGCAAGACGGGTCTTGGAGCAACCCTAATGCAGCAAGGACAACCAGTTGCATCAACGTTCTGTTCCGATTGAGAGAGAGTACCTGGTTACTGATTTGCGTGTGAACAGTTTCATGAATACCTGCTTGGGAGAGACAAAGTGACCATGTAGTCTGACCACAAGCCACTTCAAAGCATTTTCCTCAAACTGCAACTATCTGTACCAAAGCGTCTTCAAAAAATGTTACGTTAATAGCGATATCATCTGGACGTGACCTATAAGGAAGGGAAACAGATGTACATCACTGACGTGCTGCTGAGTGCAGAACGCTTTGTTCCAGGTTCAATATGAGGTAGCAGCTTAACATGCACTGGAAGTCATAAATCCAGCAGAGATATTGAATCTGACAGACTAATTGAACTATCCAACAAGATGCAACCACATGCGTTCTGGAAGTAGTGCTGAAATGATGGCCTGAGAACACCAAGGGCGCAACTGTGATCACGAGCATATTGGGCATATCAAAATGAATTGACAGCCTAAGGTGGCATCTTGTATAAAGAAAATAATAATTTTGCCTGAGGAGATGAGAGGAGAGCTGCAGAAGCACACACATGCAAGACATCAAGGAATTAAGTAGAGTGAGGAGGACACAAAAACTGCTCTTGTGGTTAAACATGAGCAAAGAAATTAAGGATCCCGTCAGCCAGTGTGGTGCTCATAACAAGTAGCCACTGATGTCATAGACTATCACACAGGCCATGTATGAAGCTTGGAGTAGACCTCTTCAGACTAGCAGGAATTGATCATACCACAAATCGCTTATAACCAGGAAGTCATCCGGCCCCGACGCCTTCGCCTTCTCCGATTCTATCAACCCCACATACTCCATAATCTCCTGCACTCCCATGGCACCTCCAACGTCTGTCACTTCTCCTCATCCACCTTTGGGAACATCAACCCATCCAAATAAATGCCCCACTTCTGCATCCTCACCTCTAGGCTCAGATTAATACAAGCCCAGTAAAAGTCTTCAAACGCTTCATTGATTTTATCTAGTGCCGTCACCTCCCCACCCCATCACCTGCGCAATTGCCTGCCTCCCCAGCTGGGAGCCAGCGGGTGATTCCTTATCGCCAATGCCACCTTATCTCAAAACATTTTACCTGCTCTTGTCTCTGCGCCCATCCCATCCCAAACTGCATAGTCCAAAATTACTATTCCTGCATATTCCGCCCCCGACATCACTGCCTTCCCTACCACAAAGAAATCAATGCGGGAGTATATCTAATAAACGTGCAAAAAAGAAAGAATATTCCCTCTCTTCCTGGTGCCTAAACCTTTGTTGGTCCATACTCTGCAACCCCCCCTCCCCCATCCCAATACCCATTTGATCCATAAATACCCCCAACTCCCTTACCATCCCCGACCTAGCCATTGATTTGGGACTGGATCTATCCATCTTGGGTTCCAATACGCAATTTAAATTGCCCCCTTGATCAACTAATGGGAAACCAAGTTCGGGGTGGGTGCGAGCAGCTTCTTAATAAAGTCTGCGTTGTCCCAGTTGGATGCGTATACATTCATCTAAGACTACCGGTGCCCCCGCTGACATTGCACAAACAGTTTTTCTCTCTCCGTGCCTTCCATTCTCGCCTAAACCCATCTAGAAAACCAACTGTATCACCAGCCCACTTCCCCATTTCTCTTCGCCGCCCCCCCCCCCCCCCCCAAACACTGCTGCTGTTCATGAGTGTACTGCGCTAGCATGGCACCTGGAGGTCCAAACAAATAACCCCACCCAAACTACTACTACTCCCTCACCCCCCCCCCCCATCTCTCCCCCGCTTACTCCATACCGTTCTCTCTTTGACCCACCCTGATAACCCAACCACCTTGTATCAAACGAAAAAGACCAAAGCACAACCAACTGCCAGTCAAATACTGCATGTACATAATACATCTTGACTTTGGATCTCAACTGCAGAGAGTACAGAGCAGCCATCACTCCAAGGTCCACCAGTCCCCAAAACGAAAATGGAACAACTGCTACAGTCACCAAAGCCACAAGAACTGCCACAGGAACGGCCCTCCCTTTAGAGCAGGGGTGGGCAAACTACGGCCCGCGGGCCGCATGCGGCCCGCCAAAGGTATTTCTGCGGCCCACCAAGTCATTAAAAAAAAAAGAAAAAAAATTTTTTTTTTAAATTTTTTTTTATTTTTTTTTATTTTTTTTTTAAGGTTAATGGGGGGGGGGCTGTTGAGTTACTTACTGGTATAGGGTGGATACGTTGACTTGAGTAGGGTGATCATTGCTCGGCACAACGTCGAGGGCCGAAGGGCCTGTTCTGTGCTGTACTGTTCTATGTTCTATATGAGGTGCCCAGAATCATAACCGGGTGAAGTAATTATTTTACTTAATATACTATGCGGCCCTTTGTGAATTGTGAATTTCTGAATGTGGCCCTTGCACGGAAAAGTTTGCCCACCCCTGCTTTAGAGGGAACATCATTCAGATGAACAGCAGATGACTATGTGCATGTGTACTGTTGAGAGATCAGCATGATTTAATGACTGTTTGCAGTGCATGTACAGAGACTGACAATGAACAGCTTTGTTAATACATGAGAACAGTAGGTGTATAGTCAGTAAGTTGGGTAAAGTTGCAAATGATAGTGCATGCAAATTTGCATTTTGCTTATGAAAAGTGGAATGTTTGGGATTGAAATGCAGTCATGTACTAAAGGCCCTACTTGGGCTTGCTTTTGTCATACGCTCTCTGCCATGTGGTACAGGCTGCAGGCAACCATGTTGCATTCATTTCTATTAAAGACATTGTACTAGAAGCACTGTACGCTTTGAGCTCAACACTGGATTGCATCTTTTATCACAACAAGCTCATGTTGATCAGTACAATACTTTGGTTGATGTTGATTGATCATGTCAAAGCTGTATTTAGTACCATGGATTGCTACCAACATTATATGCCATGATAGTTATTTGGTCCAGGGCATTTTCAAACTCTATTGATTCAGTCAATGCGAGAGAATTTTGACCATCGCCATAGTTCAGCTAGGCACATAGCAGAATCAAGATCTGGCTGAACAAAACGTTCCTCTAACCCCAGAAAAGAAATGAACTATGAGCAGGGACCATTTTCAGCTTTATCTCTATGAAGATGCATTGGACAGCCATGATCTGTGACCAGACTTGTATGTGCCACATCACCTCAATCAACATTGAATGCAATTCTGCCATCTTTGGGTTGGCAAGAATTGATATTAGCTGTGTCTAAATAATCCTAGCATATTACCATGTTTTCATCAATGTAGGGCTGCCACTATTCCTAAATACAAGTGAAGCTTGAACCAGTTGATGCAAAGTTAGGAAAACAATTTTTAAAAAATAAGTTTAGAGTATCCCATTATTTTTTTCGAATTATAGAGCAGTTTTGTGTGACCAATCCACCTACTCTGCATATCTTTGGGTTGTGGTGGTGAAACCCACGCAGACACGAAGAATGTGCAAACCCCACACAGACAGTGACCCGGGGCTGGGATTGAACCAGGGCCCTCAGAGCCGTAGGCAGCAGTGCTAACCATTGCGCCACCGTGCCACACAGGAAAACAATTTTTGTTTGAGAGTTTTGATTCTTCACACCCATGTATCATTATGAAGTGCTGCTGTCCAGTAATGGCTAAAGGATGGCTGGTAAATGTTTGGCCCCTTCCTTACAAGTGCAATTTAGCAGGGAAGGGAAGTATCATCGGGATGGCTATCACAAGATCATTTTAATTAATCAGATGATCTTCCTGCTGTGAAAAGGAAAGTTTCTGGTATTTTCAGTTTGTTATGGGACTGTTTGTTTTATAAGTTTTATGCTATGTTAATTGTCGAGAGCATTTTTTCAATTTTTTTGGTGCTTTTGAAGTAAAATGTTTTGTTCAGCATCCTTCACATTGCAGCAAAACTGGAAATTGCTGATGCAAATTGTAAAAGAACAATTTTGCATACTGTGTCCAAATAGTTCCCCTTTGATTCAAAACGGCGAGGTAGGCAGTGGGGATGCATGACCTCCTTTAGCTCATGTGAGATCCACGACCCACGATTGATACCAAACCTGAATGCTATTGTCCACAAGCCAAGAGAGTATGCAGAATAGGGAGGTATGTTTGATTTCACTATTGTATTTATGCAGTGTTGAGATACAATTATAACACTGAGTTTATGTTAATCTGTTGCAAAATTTATCTTTTATTACAATTGTTGAGTGTTTATGGTCTGCCTCCCGTACAAGTTCCATATCCTGGTATATTACCCTCTGACTGAGAAACTGTCTTCCCCTGACCTAGAAGGACAAGGGCAGCAGGAAGACCACTGCATTCTTTCTGCCCTGGAAATAAACTTATGATTTGCAAGAGGATATAAAAATATTTTTCTGTACTTATCCTGTTAACCTTTGCCTGTGGGGTTTGCACATTCTTCTGTGTCTGCATGGGTTTCACCCCCACAACCCAAAGATGTGCAGAGTAGGTGGATTGGTGACAATCTTGCAGTGACAAAGAGGACGTGGATGGGGATAAAGATTTTGCTTTCCATGAAACTCTTAGTGCTTATATTCTTGGTGTTCACTTATTTTATACTGGCTGAGGCGCTGCCATGAGAATATTCAGAGCTAACTGGCCAATCAATCAGCACCCTTTCCTTATGCAGTATAAATTGTTGCTTTCTTGAAATTTGGCATTCTTGCATTAGCCCTGATGAGTGCAAGATGTAAAGCTTCAACAGCATGCCTCTCTTTAGCTATGCTCAAGTTCTGTGCGACCAAGCAGCTCTGCTACATTTATCCTAGAATTTTTAGACTGAGTGCTACCTCTGGAGAAGCACAAGATGAGACAATTGATATTTAGAAACTATTAACTCTATTGCAAAGATAAAAATTAAAGCACTGTATATCAATGATGCTTGGAGGGTATTGAGAGCTTATTCTTCCAATTGTTAATTTGTTAGTGGATGGCATATAATTAAACCGTTATTGCCCACATGCAGCAAAACCAGGACAACATTCAGGCTTGGACTGATGAGTAACAAGTAGCATTTGTACCACACAACTGTCAGGCCGTGGCAATTTCCAACAATTATGAGCACCTCTCAATTAACACGACCGGCCACAGAATAATTGTGGCTTCTGGAGGAGTTTTTAAGTTTAATTTTGCGGCAAGTAATTCACCACTTGATTCCACAGAGCCTATCCATCACCTATACGGTAGCACAGTAGCACAAGTGGTTAGCACTGTGGCTTCACAGCACCAGGATCCCAGGTTCGATTTCCTGCTGGGTTACTGTCTGTGTGGAGTCTGCACGTTCTCCCCGTGTCTGCGTGGGTTTCCTCCAGGTGCTCCAGTTTCCTCCCACAGTCCAAAGATGTGCAGGTTAGGTGGATTGGCCATTCTGAGTTGCCCTTAATGTCCTAAACGTTTAGGAAGGGTTATTGGGTTACAGGGATAGGCTGGAAGTGAGGGTTTAAGTGGGTTGGTGCAGACTCGGTGGGTATGTATGATGGAATACTTTTCACTTGTCTGGATGAATGAAGCTTCTACAGACCTCCAGCTCGACAGCATTCAAAGCAGCCTGCTTTTTAAAAAAAAAAAAAATTTTCATTGAGATTTTCAAAAACATATCCAAAACAGAAAATAACAACAGGAAAACAATATTAACAACATCAAAAAGAAATACACACTAACCCCCCAAACCCCCCCCCCCCCCCCCAGTAACTACAAAAATGAGAGATAGATAAACACCCGGCAAATCCAATAAACACATATACACATTTCTCCCTTCCCTGAAACAAACCCCCCCCCTCCCCCCCGGGTTGCTACTGCTGCCGGCCTATTTCCCTACCGTTCCGCCAGGAAGTCCAGGAAAGGCTGCCACCGCCTGAAGAACCCCTGTACTAATCCCCTCAGGGCAAATTTCACCTTCTCCAACTTGATGAACCCCGCCATATCATTGATCCAGGCCTCCACGCTTGGGGGGCCTCTCATCCTTCCATTGAAGCAAGATCCTCCGCCGGGCTACTAGGGACGCAAAGGCCAGACAGAGCAGCCTGCTTGATTAGCACCCATCCACCACTTCAGAGTACCCAATTATTTTTTTTCCAATTAAGGGGCAATTTAGCGTAGCCGATCCACCCAAGCTGCACATTTTGGGTTGAGGTGATGAAATCCACGCAAACACAGGGAGGGGAGAATGTGCAAACGCCACACGGACCCAGGGCCGGCATCGAACCCGGGTCCTCTGCCCTGTAGGCAGCAGTGCTAACCACTGCGCCGCCGTACCGTCACACCACTTCTAATATTCACTTGTTCCACCACCAACGTATTGTAGCTGCAGTGCCTACCATATAGAAGATGCACTGTCGTAACCAGCTTCAACACTTCCAAATCTGTGGCCTCTTGTCATTTGGACGACGGGTGCAGTAATATATAGACCACCTTGCAAGGTTCCCTCAAATCCACACCATCCTGTCTTGGAAATGTATAGTTACTGGGTCAAATCCTGCAAATTCCTCCTTAATAATACCACTATGACATGTGGGAGCAGAGGAAGCATCGGTCTGGTCCCCAATCTGTAATAATCACCGGTTTGCCCCGGGACGCATGAATGGGGAGTTTTGGATATGGGGGATATTTTTTTGAGGGGAGCTTTCTGAGTATGAGTACGCTGGAGGAGAAGTTTGGGTTGGCGAGGGGAAACTAATTCAGGTATCTGCAGGTGCGGGACTTCCTACATAAACAGGTGTCAACCTTCCTGCTCCTACCGCTAATGGGGATTCAGGACAGGGTAGTTCCCAGAGGGTGGGTAGGAGAAGGGAGCTTCTCTGTCATTTACAAGGAACTTATGGGGTCAGAGGAGACGCAGACCGAGGTGTTCAAGCGCAGGTGGGAGGAGGAGAGGAGAGATAGAGGATGGTCTATAGGCGGACGCGTTGAGTAGAGTCAATGCATCCACAACATATGCCAGGCTCAGCCTGATACAATTCAAGGTCGTTCATAGAGCTCACATGACAGTGGCCCGGATGAGCAGATTCTTTGGGGTGGAAGACAGGTGTGCAAAATGTGTTGGAAGGCCAGCGAACCATGTCCGCATGTTCTGGCCATGCCCGAAGCTTAGGGAATTTTGGCAGGGGTTTGCAGATGTGATGTCCACGGTGTTAAAAACAAAGGGTGGCACTGAATCCCGAGGTGGCGATTTTCGGGGTGTCGGAAGACGCGGGAATCCAGGAGGAGAAAGAGGCAGACGTTCTGGCCTTTGTTTCCCTGGTAGCCCGGAGACGGATACAATACTTGGAGGGACTCAAAGCCCCCAAAGTCTGAGACCTGGCTATCGGACATGGCTAGCTTTCTTTGTTTGGAGAAAATCAAGTTCGCCTTGAGAGGGTCACTGTTAGGGTTCGCCGGTGGCAACCGTTCATCGACGACTTTGCGGAAAATTAATTGTCAGCTGAAGGGGGGGGGGGGGGGGGGGGGGGGGGTTAGTTTAGCTTGGAGTAGGGTGTTAATAAAGGTGGGACCTGTAAGGGAGGGAGATGGCTTTTGCACAATGTTTATAGTTTCATGTACTTTGTTTATTTTGTTTTTATAATACCAAAAAATACCTCAATAAAATGTTTATTTAAAAAACAAATAGCACTATGCCACCTCCTCCCTCAATGTGCGGTGGAAAATCCCGCCTAGTGTCTGTAAAGGGATATAGCTGGGTTAAATGGGTGGGCAAAAATTTGGCAGATTCAATGTAATGTGGGAAAATGTGAATGTCCCCTTGGCAGAAAGAATAGGAAAGCAGTGTACTTTTAAATGGAGAACAATTTCAGAACTCTACTGTATAGAGGGATCTTGTAAATGAATCACAAAGTGACGAGGAAGGCAAGTGGAATATTACTGTTTATTGCAAGAAAAATCGAGCTTGGAGTCGGGAAATGTTGCTGCAGTTGTGCAGGGACTTGGTGAGACTTTATCTGGAGTACTGTGTACAGTCTTGTTCTCCTCAGGATGTAATTGCATTTGAAGCAGTTAATTGTCGCAAGTAGGCTTACATTAACACTGCAATGAAAAGGGGAGGCATGGAAGTGACGAATAAGGAAAAAAGCAATGGCGGGAGGGCTGGCGGTGTGTTTTTATAAGCCATGTTGGTTGGGGTTGGTGTTCGGGAGGGATGATGGTTCTTTTGTTGTGGGCTCTGTCCCTGTTGGATGTTGTTTTGAAAAGTGTCAAAATTATAAATGCCTCCATAAAATATTTTCTAAAAAAAATTAACATTGCAATAAAGTTACTGTGAAAAACCCCTAGTCGCCACATTCCGGCACCTGTTCGGGTACACGGAGGAAGAGTTCGGAATGTTTACATTACCTAACATCACGTCATTTGGGACTTGTGGGAGGAAACCGGAGCACCCGGAGGAAACCCATGCAGACACGGAAAACATGCAGACTCCACACAGACAGTGACCCAAGCTGGGAATCGAACCTGGGACCCTGATGCGTGAAAGTAATAGTGAGAAAGGTATCTCAGACAGCAGCTTTTTGATATTGACATTTAACCACACATCTGGTTACCTAAAGTTGTGTGCCAGCCTCCCCGGGCAGGCGCCAGAATGTGGCGACTAGGGGCGTTTCACAGTAACTTCATTGAAGCCTACTTGTGACAATAAGCAATTTTCATTTTTCATTTTTAAAATGCCATGAGCGTCTTTAGGCTTGCTTTTTTTTGTCAGTAAATTCTGACCCATCATTTTGCTGGTCTCTTTCCAGTATGAAAAATGTTCCTTTCTGATATGAGTAAAACAAATCTGTCTGTAATCGGGGGCTATTGTAGCATTGAATTTCAGATGCTCATGATCTGCCTCTGGGGATGGCTGTGCTGAGCTTGTCATCTGAGGCCACTGCAGTTTTTCACTTGTGCTCTTTTCTTCCTTGCTTCATCTGACCTTGCACATTATTCTCCATCATTGTAATGTACTCTGACTGTTTTTGTCTCATCCCATCTTCGCATGTTTTGTTGGCATCTCTCTCTTCTCTAGTCCGACTAAGCTAAAACAGCTTCATACATGTTTTATTTTCTATTCTGCAGTTAACAACACCGGTATTAAATGCACTTTTCCTCCAGCAGCAGCATTGTATGATGTGTTCCAGAAAATGTATAGTTTGCTAACCTATAAAGTTTGGGGTGAAGCTTCATTGCATAATTGTTCAATTTTGTGCAGCATCTGACCTTTTTACTGATGCATTTCACTTAAATCATTCTCTGCTCTGCAATGATTTATGGCATTTTCTGCTAGCTTGTAACTGCAGTGGATGCTTTTTAGTAAATGCATTTACTTGCTGCCTCACTGGCAAGAATTAGCAGTGATATTGATAAAACAATTGAACTTCGGGGCTTCTCTGACAGTCTAATGTATGAAAGCACTGCCATGCAGCACGAAGACAAATAGGCCAGAGGATCTGAAATCAAGAGAAGTGCTGAAAATACTCGCGTCTGGCAACATTTGTGCAGAAAGAAACTGAGATAACGGGTGGAGTTCTCAGTTTGGGAGACTGTTGCTGCTGGGAATGAATAGCGTGTGATTAATGTTCCTGTTGGGGGCACTATTTGGGAAACTAGTCAGGACATTGAATTGGACCAGGAATCTGCCGGCGCGAAATTTCAGCGATTCCATCCCAGTGTGATTTGTAACTGCTGAGGTCGAGTTGGTGCTAGAGAGCCTGGCTGATTTTTACAAATTATATTTTCATTCTATTTTTAACAGTATAACATTTTAAATATACAGCACAACAAAGTAAAACAACAAAAAAACACCAATCTTCAACACCCCAGTAACTGAAAGCTGACTGTAACCAACTCTTCAAAGTGTAATATACTCAGACCCCATCTCTTGTGGAACCCCTCACTCGTCCCCCTCAAAATGAACTTAACATTTGCCAAACACAGGAACTCCCAAGTCCCCCAGCCATACTGAGGCACAGGGCAGAGAGGCTGACCTCCATCCCAAGAGGACCCGCCTGCGAGCAATCAGTGAGGCGAAGGATAAAACATCTGCCCCGGCTCCCGTCTGCAGCTCCGGCAAGTCCGGCACTCCAAATACGGTCCCCCGGTAACTGGTCTCCAAATCCACATGCAGGATCGCTGACATGGTGCTGAAAAATGACCTCCAAAACTTCTCCAACTTCGGACAGAACCAGAACATATGCACATGATTGGCCGGACTCCTCCCACACCGTTCACAAGAGTCCTCCATCCCTCAAAACAACAGGCTCATCCTCAACTTCGTCCGATGTTCTCTGTGTACTACCTTTAGCTGTACCAACCCCAGCCTCTCTCACAGTCATTCACCCTCCACAACACCTCACACCACAATCCCTCCTCCAGCGCCACCCCCAGCTCTTCCGCCCATCTATTGGATTGGATTTGTTTATTGTCATGTATACCAAGATTTAGTGAAAAGTATTTTTCTGCAAGCAGCTCAATAGATCATTAAGTACATGAAAAGAAATAAAAGAAAATACATAATAGGGCAACACAAGGTACACAATGTAACTAGATAACACCGGCATCGGGTGAAGCATACAGGGGTGTTGTGTTAATGAGGTCCGTCCATAAGAGGGTTGTTTAGAAGTCTGGTAACTGTTTTTGAATCTGTTTAGGCGTGTTCTCAGTCTTCTGTATCTTCTGCCTGATAGAAGAAGTTGGAAGAGTGAGTAAGCCGGGCAGGAGGAGTCTTTGATTATGCTGTCCGCTTTCCCCAGGCAGCGGGAGGTGTAGATGGAGTCAATGGGTAGGAGGCAGGTTTGTGTGATGGACTGGGCTGTGTTTACGACTCTCTGAAGTTTCTTGCGCTCCTGGGCCGAGCAGTTGCCCTACCAGGCTGTGATGCAGCCAGATAGGACGCTTTCTATGGTGCGTCTGTAAAAGTTGGTGAGAGTTAATGTGGACATGCCGAATTTCCTTAGTTTCCTGAGGAAGTATAGGGGCTGTTGTGCATTCTTGGTGGTAGTGTCGGCATGGGTGGACCAGGACAGATTATTGATGATGTGTACCCCAAGGAATTTGAAACTGCTCACCATCTCCACCCATTGATGCTGACAGGGATGTGTACAGTACTTTGCTTCCTTAAGTCAATGACCAGTTCTTTAGTTTTGCTAGCATTGAGGGAGAGATTGTTGTCGCTGTACCACTCCACTAGGTTCTCTATCTCCCTCCTGTATTCTGACTCGTCGTTATTCGAGATCCGGCCCACGGTAGTTGTATCGTCAGCAAACTTGTAGGTGGGGTTGGAGCCAAATTTTGCCATGCAGTCGTGTGTGTACAGGGAGTATAGTAGGGGGCTAAGTGCGCAGCCTTAACCCCCTCCATTAACACCTTATCCTCCTCCAAAATTCTCCTGTAAATTGCCGAGATGCCCCCCCCCCCCAATGACAGCACCGTCTCCAGTAATGAGGAGGCGGGGCGCTCTTGGGAATCTGAAAGATCTTCCTCTCAAAAGTCCCGCAGCCGCATGTACTGGAAACTCCAGTCCTGGGCCACCAACACTCCCGGATACCTAAAGTGAGACACTGCCAGACAGAATGGCAGCCCCTACCCTGACCCCTGTCCCTGGAGAGAAAACCACAAAATACTCACTTTTTCCCAAATTCAGCTTATACCCTGAGAACGTCCCAAATCTTTGAAGCAAACCCATTATGTGGCAAACCCGGTACATGCGAGTGCGGGACTTTTGAGAGGAAGATCTTTCAGATTCCCATCAACAAGGACCTGGCTCTGAAATTTACAACGTCATCCGCGTACAAGGGCACCCTATGCTCTCTCTCTCTCTTTTCCCCCCCCCCCCACCCCCACCCACTATCCCCCTCCACAACTCCGAGCTCCTCAGCGCAATGGCCAAGGCTCTATAGCCATTGCAAACAGGGGGGGGGATGGGGAAATGGGGCACTCCTGCTTGGTTCCTCGGTGCTGCATTGAAAAATACCCTGAATTTGTATCATTTGTGTGCACATTCGCCATCTCCTCCTTTATATAGGAACCCATGCCACAAACTTCAGTCCAATCCCAAATTTCTCAAACACAGCAATTAAATAACTCCACACAACCCAATCAAGCGCCTTCTCTGCATCTAATGCCACCACCACATCCAACCACCTTCCCTATGCTGGAGCAGCCGTCTCACATTTGATGACAACTGTCTTCCCTTAACAAATCTTGTTTGATCCTCTCCAATCAACCTCGGAAGGCACACATCCAACCTAATCACCTTTGCCAATATCTTGGCGTCCACATTTAGCAGAGATATGGGCCTGTATGACCCACACTCGACCAGGTCCTTATCCTTCATGAGCAGCAATGAGATGGAGGTTTCTGGCAAGACCCCCACCCCCGACCATCAAACATTTCCACCAACAACAGCACCAGTGTGTCCTTAAATGTACAATTCCCTATAAAACCCCTCAAGCACCTTGTTGATCTGCTCCGGGGTCACCAACAACTGCCCCAACCTATCCTAAACTATCTCCCTTGCCGTGGCCTGCCTACGAAGCTGACTTGCAGATATAAGCCCTGCTGACATACGACCTGCCTTCTCCCCATACTCCTACACGGGTCCCCTCGCCCTTCTCAGCTGATGCACCGCTTTCTCTGTGGACAGCAGGTCGAACCTCGCCAGCAACCGTTCCTCTTTGCCAAGAGCCCCGGATGCGGGTCCTCCAATCAATCTCCAAAATCTATCAGCCGTTGGCGTTCCTCCCTCTTCACCCTATCCACCTTGGCCGTAAACAAGATTACCTCCCCCTTCGCCACTGCCTTCAGGGCCTCCCAATCCACCGAGACCTCCCCCGTTCAATTGAACCCCACGTACTCCTCAATCACTTCCCCTATCTACAAACTGCGGTCCGCCAGCAGCCCGACATCTATCCTCCACCCCAGCTTCTGGCCACCTCCTTCTCCAATACCATGTCCATCCTATCCAATGTGGAGCATGATCGGAGATCACAATTGCGGAATACTTTGCCCTCCTAACTCCAGCCAACAGTGTAAATCCGGGGAGGTTAAATGAATACTCCTGATCTCTCGGGTGTAAAAATCTCCATGGGTCAACCACCCCACCCCCCAATCTCCCTCATAGGCCCGGCCAACGCCTTCACCTGCCCTAGGGTCAGTGAGCAAGTCTGGGACCTGTGCACCCTTGGCTCTAGCACTGTGTTCTCATCCCTCCCTAAGATCAAGTCATAGTTATCCAAATCCGCGATTGCAGACAGCTTCACTAACCCCGCATATATACCTGGGGCTGGTTTAGCACAGTGGCTAAACAGCTGGCTTGCAATGCAGAACAAGGTCTGCAGCGTGGATTCAATTTCCGTACCAGCCTCCCCGAGCAGGCGCTGGAATGTGGCGACAAGGGCTTTTCGCAGTAACTTCATTGAAGCCTGCTTGTGACAATAAGCGATTATTGTAATAATATATATGCTTATCAACGCACCAGTTGCAATGCGTACCTGCGCTCCGATCCGCCATCACCTTCGCCATCACCTTCTCCATCTGGAACCTCACCCACTCCCTTGTCTCCTCGACCTGTTCTCCAGGTCCTTCAGCTTGGTTCATAGCCCTTTATTGACCTCCGCTACCCTCTTCAACTTTTCTCCTTCCGCACCTTGACCAACGTCCTTGTTAATGCAACGTTTATCAGGGCATATGCCTCCTCCTCCTACTCTTTCAGCAAAGCCATCATCTCCCACTGAAGCACCTCTAAATGTTTGGCGAGCAGCCTTTCAAACTCCCTGTCACCACCTCAGTCAAGAGTCTCAGCTGCGACGGGAGCAGCCCCACACAACGAACGAGCCCCAGCCATATTTCCTCCTGTTGGACTCAATTCAGCACTCGCTGGCGGACCTCCGCTTGCCCCCTTCTTTTCCTCACCTTTCTTCTGGAACTTTGACATTCCACTGGCTGCATATGACTTTCCATACGGCTCATCCAAACAGTACCTCTGATACTGTGCATAAAGGCCCAAAAAAACAAAGACTCTCGCAGGAGCCACCTAATGTGGGACCTCCACCTCCATGCCGCCACCGGAAGTTCCTCCCCCCCGGTTCTTCCAGTTTGGAAGAACTGAACACATTCAGTTCTTCCAAACAACCCAACATAATAGGCCCCCAAATAAACACAAAAATCCCAGAACCATCTCTCCCCAACCACAACATAAATAAAAACAAAATCCAAACTCCGTTCAGTCCCAGCCCTTCAACCTTCACGAACACCCCAACCATCTCAAAGTAATAGTCCTCGGAGTTATGCATAACTCTCAACTTCGGGTACAAAGAACAATACTGCACAGGAACAGGCCCTTCGGCCCTCCAATCTCCAATCCTGTACCGGTCATGATACCAACCATGGCCAGAACCCTCAGCACTTCCTTGGGTCATATCCCTCTAAACCCATCTTATCCATGTATTTGTCAAGATGCCTTTAAATACACTGTTAATGGATCTGCCTCCACAACCTCCCCTGGCAACGCGTTCCAGGCATTCACTACCCTCCATGTATAAGTAAAAACTGCCTCGCCCATCTCTACATTTTGCCGCATAGATCTTAAACCTATTCCCCCTGGCGACTGACTGCTCCACCCTGGTCTGAGTGCCTGCCCATCCACTCTATCTATGCACCTCATAATCTTGTAGACCTCCATCAAGTCACCCGTCAACCTCCGTCATTCTAATGAAAACTGTCCGAGTCTATTCATCTTCTCCGCATAGCTATCACCCTCCAGACCAGGCAACATCCTGGTAAGCCTCCTCTGCATCCTCCCCAAAGCCTCCACATCCTTCTGGTAGTGTGGCGACCAGAATTATGTGCAATATTCGGCCGTACCAAGGTTCTAAACAACTGTAGCATGACTTGCCAGTTTTTATACTCTATGCCCCATCCAATGAAGGCAACCATTCCATATGCTTTCTTGACTACCTTGTCCACTTGTGTTGCCACTTTCAAAGATCTGTGGACTTCCACACCCAGATCTCTGACTTTCTATATTCTTAAGAGTTGGGTGGCACGGTAGCACAATGGTTAGCACTGTTGCTTCACAGCACCAGGGTCCCAGGTTCGATTCATGGCTTGGACCACTGTGTGGAGTCTGCACATTCTCCCAATGTCTGCATGGGTCTCCTCTGAGTGCTCCGGTTTCCTCCCACAAGTCCCGAAAGGCGTGCTGTTAGGTGAATTGAAAATTCTGAATTCTCTCTCCGTGTACCCGAACAGGTGCTGGAATGTGGTGACTAGGGGCTTTTCACAGTAACTGCATTAGTGTTATTGTAAGCCTACTTGTGACAATGAAGATTATTATTATTGTTAAGAGTTTTGCCATTTAAGGTATATTTCCCCTCTATATTAGATCTTTCCAAACTGCACGATACTTTTGTACAACACCACCTTCGCCCTGTTGAAAGCCGCCTGTCATCTTGCCAATTCCACCGTGATGTCGATATATGTGAATACCACTGCTTTCCCACCTCTCCTCGGTTCTGCTTCATCACATCTCAGCACCTTCTTCTTCATCTGGGAGCTATGAAAACAGACTATCATAGCTCTTGATGGTTTATTCGCCTTTGGCATCGGCCAGAGCGACCGGTGAGCCCCATCCTCCTCCTCCCCCAGCAACTCAGTGAACATCTCTGAAAAGTACTCCATCAGCCTCCAGCCCCTCAGGCAGTTGCACAGTCTGCAGATTCTGCCGTCATGGCCTGTTGTCCAGGTCCTCTACTTTGGCTCTCTGCCCTTTGTTGCTCTCCTCCAGCTTCCGCAGCTCCTCTCCCATTGACGTGAGCTGGTTGCTGTGCCATGACAATGCCTCCTTCTTGCCCGTCAGTACTGCTCCTTACTCCTGCACCGCCGTCAACGTCTTTCCAAGAGCCTGCTTTATCGGGGCCAGCCTGTCATCCACCAACTATTTGAGCGAGGCCATCACCTCCTTTCCATGCCACTCAAAAGCTTGGCGAACTGCCGCCCCAAACTTCACCACTGTCACCTCGACCAGCTTGTCCACTGTAATGGACGCATCCCCACCTGGCAGGCTTGCTCCCTCACCTTTCCACCAACAGAAATCCGCATCGAACCGGAACACTCAGTCGTCTCTTATTTTTCCATTGGGTTTTTGACATTCTTCAGTTACCACAACGTTTCTGGAGACCAATCCTATGAAATTTCCCCCCAAAACTGGGTGAATTGGGGCAAAAAGTGAAAGCTCTAGCAGGAGCCACGCAACAAGCAACCTCCATCTACATGTCGCCACTGGAAGTCTTGAGGCTGGCTGTTTTTAAGTGCTCCACTTAACCACACATTCACTGCAGCCATGAAGATGGTTCACGAAAGACCATGCCCCCCCCTGGCCCCTGCCCACCAGGTTGGGTGCCCCGACTGGATCCACTGCTCTATGCCAGTAAGCAGCTGAGCGACACCCTCTTTCCTAATATGGGTAGAGACCCAAGCCTGCCTTCCTTTCTGAACACTGGCTGGGAGGGGTGGCAGAGGCAGTCAGTGCTGTCAGCCACACCAAGAGGAGACAGCTGGTGCTTCAGAAGGGTGGGGGTTTCTGTTGAGGCTTCTGCCCTGAGGGTCAGAGAACCAAAAGCTACTGTGCAGGGCTCCTCTGGTTGGGGTGAGCTTGGCTGATCCCCTGTTTCCTCTGCAGTGCGGCAGTGCTTCTGAGGAGTGCCATCACCCGGTGGGCCCCTGATTGAGACTGGCTACGCCCTTCCCCTTGATGAAACCGGGATGAGGGTGTTCAGAGGGGCAGCTTGGGTGGTCTCCCAGATGACCAGAGACCTTATGAGTATTCAAAGGACAGAGCTAGCACTGAGCAGTGTGAACAGTCGGGCCTGTAAGTCGCACCAAACGGGTGCATTTAAGACATTGCCGCAATGGCGGTCTGAGCCAGCCACCCCGATCCCAAGGGGGGGAATCCTGCATTCACCCCCTCAGCAAGCCTAACAATATTTGAGGATGTTCAGTTTCTCTTTACTTTTAGCCTCCCACTCTCCCTCCGCAGCCATGGTACCCAGGCCCCTCTTGTCAATACTTGCACTAATTCGTCCCCAGAAGACCTCTGCCTAAGAGGAGTGGAGAATCGTGGAAGGGTGAAGAATACGGAGTCCAAGTTGTTAATGATATTGCAATTCAGAAAATGGGCAGTTTTGCATAGATCCGCCGGCGCAGGGCGCAAACTTTGATATTGCTACCAACAAGGGACTGGGGCATGGCGTTGTAATTGACATCAGGTGCAAACCTCTATTTTTGGATTATTCGTGATTCTCAGCCCAATCACATTTCGCATTTCCGGCGTCGTGAAGTGGAAAATCCAGTCCAACGTTTTGGGTTACATAGGACTTCATTGCAAAGAAGAGTCCCATTCCGCTGGAAATGCTGGGTGGAATTTTCCCCAAAAAAATGACTAAGTGTCTTTGGGTGCACAAATCTGCAAATTGCACCAGCGGTTCTGATGCAAATCTGATTGAGTTTTACCTGGACTTGGTTCAATAAATGAACCACCATGTGAATCCTGATGATTTCCCAGGTACTTGATCCGCCTAACTTGGGGCTCAGCTGCGCACAGTTGACAAGGGGGAGTTGCATTTGAATGGTCCTTTTGCACTCTCTCCCAGCCATATACCAAAAGTGGGGAATTTTCCGGCAGGATAACTAACCCAATGCCTTGCCTGAGATCCGCAAACTGAACACACACTGGATCAAAATCTGAAAATTTCCTGGTTTGTATGGCATATTATTGGTTATGCTAGATTTACATAACCATATAAAGAAGCACTTTATCACTAAACCATATAGATATTTGTTGTTGCATGTTCATATCTTTGTGCTGCCTGTGTCCAGTAATTGATCATTAAGAGTTATTGAGGTTGTTATTGTGCATCTGATAGTTGAGAGACTTTGCCTAAAGCCAACCCTTTATAATTGCATCTACTTATAGGATAAACATTCTTGCTGTGTTAAGTACAGAATAATAAACATCAGTTGGGAATATTACTAAACTTCAAAATTTTAGTCGTTTGTAAATTGCCTGTGACCTGTAAATGGTCCTATCTGAGTTTTTCTATGGTCAAAATTTTTACGTTTTTGCAGAATATATGATTGCGATCACCTTCAATTTTAAGTATTTTGGTGCTGTTAGAAATGTGTTAAGACTGCTGTAGTATTTAGACATGGGGTTTTGCAGAATATTGTAGGGAAATAATGTGTGTGCGTACATAGCGAGTACTTCGACAAGGTCTAGATTGGTTTTGGGTGTAATGCCATCTTAGTTGAATTACCTGATATTCATGATCCAGACTTGCAGTGAATAATGGTCACTTTGATGCTAGCAATGTCCAGTGTATCTTTTTCTTTCCATTCCCTCTGGGCAGCTCAAGCCTCTCCTCCAAGTACGAAAAACTGCCGTCATTAAACGGGTCCCAAACCGCTTGATCCCAGCTTGCTGCCACCTCCGGAACCCGCCATCCAGCCCCCCCAGAGCAAACCGGTGGTTGCCACAAATTGGTGCTCACACCGACATTCCCTCCACTCCGACACTCCCTCCACTCCGACACTCCCTCCACTCCCATATGCTTCCTCCACTAAGCCCACATCTTAAAACCGCTACGACCACTTGGCTTGTGGAGTACCGAGCCAGTGAGAACGGCAGAGGTGCCGTGATCAGTGCCCCTAAACTTGTGCCTCTACATGATGCCACCTCCACCCGCTTCCACACCGACGCCTCCCCCACTACCCACTTCCTGATAATTGCAATGTTTGCCGCACAATAGTAGTTGCTGAAATTCGGTAGGGTCAGCCTCCCCCTCGACCCCGCTCGGACACTCGGTTCGTCCACACGCTCGCCACTGGTGCCTGGTACAGCAACCGGACCCAGCCCACAAAACCCTACCCAAACCGCCCCACAACCTCCCAAAGGTGCTCCCACTCCACCCGATCAAAGGCCTTCTCCGCATCCATGGCGACCACCACCTCCCTTCCCTCGGAGAACATCATAATCATGTTTAGCAGCCTTCTGATGTTAGATGTTTATTGCCTCCCTTTCACAAGCCTCGTCTGATCCTCTCCTATCACCCCTGGCACACAATCCTCTATTCTTAAGGCCAAGATCTTGACCAGCACCTTGGCGTCTCCACTTAGAAGGGAGATTGGCCTGTATGACCTGCTTTGATTCGGGTCCATATCCCACTTCAGGATAAGAGAGATCGAAGCCTATGACATAGTCGGGGGAGCGCCCCTTGCTCCCTCACCTCATTAAATACCTTTACCAGCAAGGGCCCCAGCACTCCTGAAAACTTTTTATAAAACTCCACTGGGTACCCGCCTGACCCCAGGGCCTTGTCTGACAGCCCCTCCACCACTTCAAACAGCCCAATTGGGGCCACTAGGCCCTCCATCAACTCTTCCTCCCTCGGAAACTCCAGTCTCTTCAAAAACCGCCTCATCCCCTTCGCCCTGGCTGTGGGATCCGACTCGTACAGCCTACTGCAAAAGTCCCTAAACACTTTTTAGGGACGGTGTTCACCCCCACTGGGTCCAAGATCGTGACCCCACACCCTTCACTTTTTCTATCTCCCGAGCCGCCTCCTGTTTCCTTAGCTGGTGTTCTAGCATCCGACTAGCCTCCCCATATTCATACACCGCCTCTCTCGCCTTTTTCAACTGCCCCACCGCCTTCCTTTTAGATTGCAACCCAAACTCCACCTGCAGCTTCTGCTCCTTCAACAATCCCGCCTCCAGGGCCTCCGAGTACCTCCTGTCTGCTTGCAGAATCTCCTTCACTAGTCTATCCATCTCAGCCCATTCTACCTTCTCCCTGTGTGCCCGTATTGAGATAAACTCCCCTCTCACCACTGCCTTCAATGCCTCCCATACCGTAGCTGCCAACACCTCCCCGGATCGTTTATCTCCAAGTGGCCTCCCTCTCCCGCACAGACACACCACCTCCTCCTCTGTGAATAGTCCCACATCTAATCTCCAATGCGGGCGCTGGCCCCCTCCTTGCTTACCCGTAAATCCACCCAGCATTATTTGACGCTACTATCGCCGAGTCCTCGGCATCCACCACCCCCGCCAGCAATGTCCTATCCATGACGAAAAAGCCATATGTTCACCCCTTGTTGTTCGCGCTTGGATTGGAGTCATTGGCCATTGCGTTGATGAGTTCTGAGGTTTATGCGGGAGGAGGCGTTGGGGGGGGGGGGGGCCATAGGGCCTCTTCATATGCGGACGACTTGCTGTTGTGTGTATCAGAACCAAGTTTGTCGATGGGTGGCATATTGGAGCTGGTTCGAATGTTTGGATCTCTTTCGGGGTATAAGCTAAATTTAGATAAGTGAAATTTTTGTGGTGTCTCGGCCAGAAGTGGGGGCGGGGGTGGGGGGAAAATACCATTCCGTAGGGCGGGGACTCCCTTTAGATATCTGGGGGTGCAGGTGACACAGGATTGGGAGGGACTCCGTAGGTACAACATTACTAGTTTGGTGGGGTGGGCGAAGGCGGACTTGATAAGATGGGATGGTCTCCCTGTGTCACTGGCAGGTCGTGTACAGGCAATTTAAATGAATGGTTGTCGTGATTCTTGTTTATTTTTCAGTGCCTGCCGATCTTCCTGCCAAAGGCATTTTTCAAGGAGGTTGAAAAGGTGATTACCTCGTGTATATGTGGGGGGAGAAAGGTGGCTAGGATTAGTGGGGGGGGTGAAGAAAGATGGCTAGGATTAGGGAAGGCGGTGTTGCAGTGAGGGGGGTTGGGTCTTCCAAATTTACTATATTATTACTGGGTGGCGAATGCTGAGAAGGTGAGGAGCTGGGTCAAAGAGGAGGACTCCCAGTGGGTTAGAATGGAGGAAAGTCTGTGTAGGGGATCGGGGCTGAGGGCGTTGGCAACAGCGCTGCTCTCAATGGCCCTGAGGAAAAACTCGGGGAGTCCGGTAGTAGGAGTGCTGTTGGAATTCTGGGGACAGGTGCGGCAGCACTTGCTGGAGACGCGGTCAAGGGAAATGCCGATTCTGGGGAATCACAGATTTGAGCCAGGGAAGTGGGATGGGTGTTTTCGGAGAAGGGAGTTGGGCCACTAAAGGATTTGTTTTTGGGGAGCCTGTTTGCGGGACTGAAGGAACTGGGGGCAAAACATGTGTTGGGGCAGGAGGAAATGTTTAGGTATATGCAGATCTGAGATTTTGCTAAGAGGAGATACAGAGCTTTCCGGTGGCACCAGCCTCCACACTGTTGCAGTCGGTGTTGATGACGGGGAATGGAGAAGGGGGTGGTGTCGGCGATTTATGGGGTGATTCTGGGAGTCAAGAAGACACTGCTGGAGAGGATTAAGACAAAATGGGAGGAAGAGTTGTGATGTGAGGTGCTCCGGAGGGTGAATGCTTCAAAGTAGTGTGCGAGGTTGGGGCTAATTCAGCTGAAGGTGGTGTGTAGGGTGCACCTCACAAAAGGCGAGGATGAGCCGACTCTTTGAGGGGGTAGAAGATGTTTGTGAGTGTTGCGGGTGGGTGCCCGGCAAATCACGTTCATGTGTTTTGGTCCTGTCCAAAGCTGGAGGGGTATTGGAGAGAGGCCTTCAGGATAATTTTGAAGGTGGTACACATGCTTGAGCCGGGTCCTCTGGAGGCCATATTCGGGGTATCTGATCGGCCGGGGTTGTAAATGTGTGCGGCGGCAGATGTTTTAGCCTTCCCCTTGCTGATTGCCCGAAGGCAGGTCCTGTTGGGATGGAGGTCAGTTTCTCCACCCTATGCCCTGGGGTGGCGGGGAGGATCTATCTGTTCGAGTTTTTAACACTCGTGATTGTGAAGTTTGAGTCGAGCAGAAGGATGGAAGCATTCTACAATTCATGGGCTTTGTTTATAATGCACTTTCAGAAATTGGACAACATTGAATACGAGGGGGGGAATTTGGACTGTGTATGTTGTTGGTGAGTATGTATGGGGTGATGGTGGATTCTTGATTCCTTTTCTTTGATGCTGTATTTAAAATGTTGAGTGTTGTTTGGGGGTTTGTGTGAGGAAGTGATTGTTGGCCAGGGGATTGACATTGTATTTGTTACCGTTGATTGTTGGTGGGTGTAAATTTGGATGAAAATGTGAAAAAGGAGAATGAAAATATTTTTTTAAAAAGCTGGTCTTCAAGTTTCCAGAAATATCAGACAGCATGGTGGCACAGTGATTAGCACTGCTGTCTATGACGCTGAGGGCCTGGGTTTGATCCGGCATTGGGTCACTGTCTGTGTGGAATTTGCACATTCTCCCCATGTCTGCGTGGATTTCACCCCACAATCCAAAGATGTGCAGGTTAGGAAGATTGGCCACGCTAAATTGCCCCTTAATTGGAAAAAAATAATTGGATACTCCCAAATTTATTTTTTAAAAATAAATAAATTTTAGTCAGTTTAAAGCCTTTTGTGGGGGAAATTGCATAGTGGAAAGAAGGACATTTTTAAGTTATGGAAGCTGAAGTGAAATAGTAATAAAATAGAATGGATGCAAAATTGGCTCAAAGACAGAAAACCAATGGTAGCCATGCTTCAGAGATATTAATTTGGTAAAGCAAACCAGTCCAGCCAGCAGGCATTATTTCGGTGTGATAGAACATAGAACAGTACAACACAGAATAGGCCCTTTGGCCCTCAATGTTGTGCCGAGCATTGTCCGAAACCAAGATCAAGCTATCCCACTCCCTGTCATTCTGGTGGGCTCCATGTGCCTGTCCAATAACCGCTTGAAAGTTCCTAAAGTGTCCGACTCCACTATCCCAGCAGGCAGTCCATTCCACACCCTAACCACTCTGAGTAAAGAACCTACCTCGGACATCCCTCCTACATCTCCTACCCTGAATCTTATAGTTATGCCCCCTTGCAACAGCTACATCCACCCGAGGAAATAGTCTCTGAATGTCCACTCTACCTATCCCCTTCATCATCTTATAAACCTCTATTAAGTCACCTCTCATCCTCCTCCGCTCCAAAGAGAAAAACCCTAGTTCTCTCAATCTTTCCTTGTAAGACCTATACTGCAAACCAGGCAGCATCCTGGTAAATCTCCTTTGCACCCTTTCCAATGCTCCCACATCCTTCCTATAATGAGGTGACCAGAACTGCACACAATACTCCAAATGAGGTCTCACCAGGGTCATGTACAGTTGCAGCATAGCCCCATGGCTCTTAAACTCAAGCCCCCTGTTAATAAACGCTAACACACTATAAACCTTCTTCATGGCTCTATCCACTTGAGTGGCAACCTTCAGAGATCTGTGGACATGAACCCCAAGATCTCTCTGTTCCTCCACATTCCTCAGAACCCTGCCGTTGACCCTGTAATCCGCATTCAAATGTTTTCTACTAAAATGAATCACCTCGCACTTGATCTGCATAAGCAATCATGTATATAATGATGTACACGACCTCCAACCAGCAGGTGGCAGTGTAAATCTACCATGTGATTCTGTCCCTCGGAGTTGGGAGTTGGTCGTGTTGGATAGTTATATTTGCAGTAGCTCTAGGATAATTTATTAATATCAGTAGTTTGTAATATATTTCTTCTAGTTATCTTTACCACGCCTATGTTTTCTAATAAATTACTTTTAACTAGTCAAGAACTAGATGTTCTATTGTGCATCATTCCTACCAGGCATAGTACGAGGACATGACAGGTGTGACAATACAGTCAGCTTTTCATGCTGACTTCTCAGTCAAATTCAGGGCTAAATCGCTGGCTTTGAAAGCAAACCAAGCAGGCCAGCAGCACGGTTCGATTCCCGTACCAGCCTCCCCGAACAGGTGCCGGAATGTGGCGACTAGGGGCTTTTCACAGTAACTTCATTTGAAGCCTTCTCATGACAATAAGTGATTTTCAATTGCAGATTGCCATTTTTCCGTTGTGTTACATTAATTTGAGCATTTTTTTGTAAAAAGTGGACTTATTTTGCCCTTGAGGTGAGATGTTGAGGCATCAAACATCCCTGGTCTATTATTGCACAGCTATAAGCAGGCTTGGGTTTCCTTGATACTGTCCCAATTGTGTACCTCATTATCGACCCAAGAAGAGCTACTACGCTGGTGTGACATTTTTAATTTCCCTCGCCTGCCACCCTGTACCTGTATTAACTTGGGCTAGTTTTGTGCTTAAACCCAAACCCATGAAGAATGTGATGGAGTACCTAGACTCCATTTAATGCAGACCCTTATGACCAGCAGTCAGAAGAGACTTTCATACTATCCCTGGGCTAAATTGAACTTGGGTTTGAGGTGAACAGCTAGTACCAAGCCCATTTGACACCCAGTCCCTATTGAGACCTGTTGAAGGGTGCTTTGTGTTTGAATTATTAATGGTTCAGCCACTAGCATCCTTTTTCTACAAATTTCTACAAAATACTTTGAAGTTGTGTAGATGTGGGCCCTCAGTCATTGAGTTGACAACTTGGCTCAAGCTAATTTGCCTACCATTCATAATCGATCATATTTAATATGGCAAGCTAGCTGCACAGGTCTTGCCATGGTTCCTTCTCTGGATGATTTAAATAGAGAAATTGTTCTAATGTTTTAATCTGCTGCCACTTCAGAACTGCAATGTTTAAACTGTGCACATGCTTACAAATCCATTGTGTCTCTTAGTAATATAGGCAGCATTGGCAAATGTTTGTTACCAGTACCAGCAAGGATCCAAGAAAACAAATTATTAAGCAACAAGAGACATACTTGGGGTTGTATCGTACAAAACTACCATTTAGTTCTACAAGAAACCTAAAATATGAGGGGCCTGTCACCTGTTCCGCAACTGCTTCCTAGGAAGGTTTTTTCATGAGGCAGTTGTCACACTGGGTAAATATTGCAGAGTAGGATTAATCACTGCCAACTGCAATTCCTGCTCGGTTCAGACAGGTGCATGGCTCCTACCTGCATGCTCCGTTTTTAAATCTATAGCACTTTATGGTTCTGCAGGATATGGAATAGAAGAAGATAGGTAATAAATTCTGAGCAATAGCTTTAATTCTCCATCCTGCAGATTCCACCTAACTGACGGATGTGTGGGTGGCAAATTGATTTGGTTTAGTTTAGCTGCATGTCAAGCAAACTTGCATGTTCTGAGGATTTGTCTGGCCTGGGTAAGCCATGTGTGACATCAGCTATCTCCAGCATCTGGTTTAATTCAATTTTTCAAAGCAGGCTCTTGTCCTAAGGGCTGTAGAAAATGTACATAATTGAGAATGACTGCCCTACATTCTTGTCTAAAGGTGAAATTCACTTGCAAAGCTTGCTATTAAGGGTTCAGCCAATGTATTTTGTGTGGATACAGCCTATATGCTGAAAGTCCTTTTTTTTACTTGGTAGTTGAGTTTGGAAATGCAATTGCTGTGTTAATGGTATGGTATAACAGTGAATGATTCTGTTTCCCTCCTCCGACCACCCTTTCAGCAAGATCAAGAAAATGAACAGGAGATACCAATTACGTGCCTTGTGAAAGAAGGCTGTGAAAAGGCTGACCCTTCGCAGTTTGAATTACTTAAAGTTCTTGGACAAGGGTCATTTGGAAAGGTATGCCTTGAGAAGATGAAATGTGCAGCATAATCTGAACCTGAAAATACTTGCTCAGTATTGAAATATTAACTAGTTTTTTTCTTGGTCCATGTATAAAATAGTGCTCCAAATTGTTATTGATACTAGCTTGTAAAGTATTGCATTTTTAAATATTTGACGATCTAGCAATTTTTATTGGCTCTGGGAGATTAGGATCATCACTGAGGCTGCCACTATATAGAAGTTATTTTTTAACTTGCACTTTTACTTGATAATCACAATAATGTGTTTTATGTGGACTGGGGCGGAAGGCATTCAAAAGGTAGATTATTCCTAAAGTAAGGCAAAATGCTGGCGATCTGAAATATAGGCAAAGTACTAGAAAAACTCAGCAGGTGTGGTAGCATCTGTGGAAAAAAAAAAGTGTTAACGTTTCAAGTCCAATATGATTCTTCAGAGGTGAATAATTCCTCCTGTTGCCTTGACCACGGTTGGCTTTTGATGTGACAACACCTCAATTTTTATTTTTATTAAATTCTTGTCCTTTTTTTAAATGCTTCAGACCTTGTCCTTCCGTAACTCGGTAAAGTTCTCCAGCCAACAACCTTCCAAGATCTCTTCACTCCAGTTCTAGTTCTTTGTGCAGCCCCAAATTTGCTGCATGTTGATGGTCTTCACCTGCTTGGGCCCACACTCTGGAATTTCCTTCCACATGATTCCTCCTCTCTAACCTTTTCTCCTCCATTAAGACCCTCCTTGAAATTTACCGCACTGATCAAACTTTTGGTCGCCTGTCCCACCCTGTCCTTATGTGACTTTAAATGTTTTTAAACTCCTGTGAAGCACCTTGTGATGTTATGTGACATTGGTGCTATATAAATGTGAGCTATTAGAGTAATCAAAATGGATATGTGATGTACTGTGCAGCTGAAATATTACGGAGATCACAAAAACAACATTTTTATCAAGAAGCTTACACATCTACTGTGCTGGCTTATGCACCCTTAACTAGAATTTCTAATCACCTGCATCAATTGAGGACATTTTATCACCATTTACAACATGCTACTAATTTTTAGTAACATGTGGGTCTAAATAAGTCCCAACTGCTGAATGTTTTCATTGGAATACTCATCTTTTAAGAGCTGTGGGTGCTCAGTTGTGGAGTATATTCAAACCAGAGTTCGATAGATTTTTGGACATTTGAGGGAATTAAGAGGTATGGGTATAGGTAGAAAATTGGAGTTATTCAGAGCACATGCAGAAATAGTTTGATTGAACTTATGAAGGAAACATATGTCACCATTTCCAGCCAGTCTTTGCAATGTGAACAGTTAAAGTATGTTCCTGAAATTAGAAAAATTAACTTTTTTTTTTGTTTAGAATATGAAAGAGTCTGGTATCTGAGTTTATTTAGCCACAGCATTTTAAACAAAATGTAGAAACTGAAGTTATGATAAAATGTATTAAGAAATATTTTCAGTCAATGTTTCTGAAATTTGAGAGCCTGGATCAAGAAAGCCGTTTGAATCAAAACTTATTCTAATAAAAGGTTTTGAATTAAATTAACAGTTTGTGATGAAAGAAAGAGCTCATAGAGATGGTGGTAAATGTAGAAAAATGCAAACTGCTTAATACAAAAAGATCATGACATTAGATGCAGGGTAAATGACTGCACAAGACATTGAGGAAACACACAGCGTGCTTACATATCCAGCATTATACTTGTCCAGCACTAACTTGAGTTCCTAACTGACAGGATCTTTGAGGACATTGAAGCTATTAAAGGAGAGGAACCTCCAGGCAGTTTTGTTATTGTTGTGAAGAGTAATATACTTGGAAGTATCAGACATAGTGTGACAACAGCTTTTTTCAAAAATGCATACTACAGTACAAGATAAAAGAGTTTGCTTGTGATTGTGCAGTTACGGGTTTTTGAATAAGCTTTTACCTCCAAAACAAATTAATCTTTTGACTAATCTGGAGAAAATCAGTTTTCCTTTCAATAATTGGAAACCCATTGGTTGTCAGTTATTTCGGCAATCAGGCAATGTGTGAACATTTGGTGATTTTTGTTATTTGTTGTACTGGTGCAGAGGTACCAGGGTGCTGGTTTAGCTCAGTTGGCTAGACAGCTGGTTCATGTTGCAGAGTCGAGGGTTCAATTCCCATACCGACTGAGGTTATTCACAAAGGCCTCACCTTCTCAACCTTGCCCCTCGTCTGAAGTGTGGTGATCCTCAGGTTAAATCACCACCAGTCAGCTCTTCCCCTCAAAGGGGAATGCATGCCTATGGTCATCTGGGACTATGACGACTTTACACCTACACAAAGGTGCAGGAGTTTGAAAGATTGATTAAAAATAAAATTACTCCAGAAGTAGTAAGGGTGTGGAATAACCTGCCTCCAACAGTAGTGGACTCGCCAACATTAAGGGCATTTAAATGGTCATTGGATAAAAATATGGATGATAAGGGAATAGTGTAGATGGGCTTTAGAGTGGTTTCACAGGTCGGTGCAACATCGAGGGCCGAAGGGCCTGTACTGCGCTGTTATGTTCTATGTTCTAAAACCTTGTACATTGTAATATACCTTGAACTTGGGCTCTGAAATTGAATTTTCACAAATTGAATTGAATTCAGTTAGATCGTGGTTATTCATATCATCTTTCAGATCTGTGTGCAGAGAAAGCTAGAAACTAAGGATGAATGTGAAAGTTTGAGCTCTGCATTACTATTTCAAGTACTGTAGGGACAGAATGTAGTCTGATTCTGTACCGCATAAGAATAAGAACACACAACGTAGGAGTAGGCCATACATCTCTTCAAACCTGCTCCACCATTCAGTAAGATCATTGGTGAAGATCTACCTTAACTCCACTTTCCAACCCTTTGTGTGCCCAGAAATCTACAATGAAATCATATAGCACAGAGAAGGGGCCATTTGGCACATTGTGTTCTTTCCCTCCAGAACATCTTCACTAGCCCCAATTACCTGCCTTTTCCTCATAGCTCTGCAAATTTTACTGTTCTAATAATTATCCCCTTTGAAAGCCACAATTCATTCAATCTGTCACCGCTATACCATCGGGCAGTGCATTCCAGCTGCTAGTCATTGGTTACATAAATGGTTTTTTCCTCATGTCACTTTTAGTCCATTTACCTTAAATCGGTGTGTTCTGGTTTTTGGCCCTCCCATCAATTAGAGCATTAACTCCTTATCTGTCCATTATTTTGAATAACTGTCAAATTATATCTGTTATTGATATCAGTCTTTAATATGCTCAACAACTGTGCGGTTCACAGTTTCTGAGATAAACGATCCTCTGAGCAAGAATGTGTCTCCTCATCTAAGTCCCAAATAGCCATCCCCTTTTCCTGAGACTGAATTGATGAAGCTTCAAATTGTAGATATAACAGTTTTATCAAAACTGAACGTCACAGAAATCTTTAAGTAACGGTAAAGCTAGAAAACTCAAACTCTTCCATTTAGTTACTCAGCACTGCTGCAGATGCTATTCTTGTGGTTGTAGAAGGTCTTCAGTGCAGCTTGTTGAGCATATGCAAGTACTGTGGTTTTAATAGATAACAGTGGGGCAGTTGTGCTTCTGGTATTTATATGCTTCTCTCATGAACTAGTCTGCACGATCAATTTCTTTATTTATCAGCATTATTCCTGTACCAATATGTGTTAAATTAATGTATTTGTTCACTTAGCATCATGTATTCTGTTTTGCTATTAACTTCAGCAGGAGATAAGTGTGGGGGGCTGGTAGTTTAGCAATATTGCTCATACCTGAGCTTGATTGAATCATAACTATCTATTACCAAAAGAGAAAATGCTGGAAAATCTCAGCAGGTCTGGCAGCACCTGGAGGGAGAGAAAAGAGCTAACATTTCAAGTCCAGATAACCCTTTGTCAAAGCGTCATCTGGACTCAAAACATTGCCTCTTTTCTCTGCCTACAGATGCTGCCAGATATGCTGAGATTTTCAGCATTTTCTCTTTTGGTTTCAGAGTCCATCATCCAGTTGCTTTATCCATAACTATCGATTACTCCTTTTGCAATTAGGCCATACCCCACCATTGGCAGAAGTGCCTTCAGCTGCTTGGGCTCCAAGCACTGTTCCCTCAAAGCTGCGCAATCACCCAAAAGTCTTGTGCAGGCTACATGCAAGTTGATTGCTTTAAATTACTGTACCTGCGGGACCACATACATTTTAAGCAGTCCAACCACTTAAAGAAGTCACTCGTACTCCAAAAAGAAATTTGAATAAATTTTGGTCCCAAGCTCTGGAATGTTCTCCTTAAAAATCCTCTGCCTCTTTCATCCTGGCAGATCCTCTTCTTTGAAACATACCTCTTTGACCAAACCTCTTGTTACTCCTAGTAGATCTTCCTTTGGAACAGTGTTGATTTTTGATCACACTTCTGATGAACTCTGCAGGGTGCCTTTTATACATTATACTATATAAATGCAGATTGTTACATAAAATGTGCTTTTTTTGGTCTCCCACTGTATTTAGGTTTTTCTGGTTAAGAAAACCCATGGTTCTGATGCTGGGCAACTATATGCCATGAAGGTGCTGAAAAAGGCGACATTAAAAGGTAAGTATTTAATTTACTTTAATACAGGATTTTCCTGAGTTTGCTTTCATGCACTACCCGTAAGACACTGTTTTTGATTCCATATTATGATGTGAACCCATCCTGCTTTGAATAAAGCAACATTTTTCCCCACCTACTTGTAATATTTGCAATTCTGATTTGTGAATATACATGCACATTCTATTAAAGTTGAAATAATGCTAATGAATGAATTGCGGGGGTCATGTGGGTTATAATTCAAGCATAATTTATTGATTTTGTGTGAATTATTTTGGTCTTTTAGTCTACCTTTGTACTAGAGAAGGTACCAGCCTAGGCTTCAAATACCTTAAACCCCATAGCTTTTGCATATAATGTTATATGGGATAAATTGTACCCGATTGCTATCAGTGTGTTTAAAAATGACAGATACCCTCCCCTGGAAGCTTTTCCCTCAGTAAGACTTCATTAGTAAAATACTTTTTTATCTGTAGAAAATGTGCCAGTTGTATATTATTACTCTGATTTCTGGTACCTGTATTGTACTCCGCACCACCAATGGCGAAGTGAAGAATATTGGCGAGAAAATGGAAAATACTGTAACATTTTAACACCGATGTAACAAAGCACTGTTTCCAGGGATTTTTATTCTGCATTTTGTCTTTGTTTTTGAATTTTGGGAGTGTGGAGGGAAGAGATGACGGAAAGCATGAGCAAATGAATGATGAAGGATTGAAAAAAAAACACTATTTGTAGGTGGTAAAAGTATGTGGGAAAAGCAATTAGACGGTAAAGCAATAAATGGCAATTGAAGAAATTTGGTGAAGAGTTCATGCACAAACTAGACATATTCTTTTTGAAGGGACAAGGGGAGAACATCAAAACTAATGCATCTGTATGACACAGGAAATAAAAGTAAAAATAAAACAGGAGTAATAACAGGAGGATTTTGGAAACTGCAGAAGAGAATTGAAGAGATTTTGAGAAAAGATTAGGAGGGAACATTAAATTGAGCCTTATTAAATTTTATAAACATGCAATGTGCCTATTACAGATGGAAATCTTCATGTCGAGATGGAGGAACAGGCTAAACTATTATGAGTACCATGTATCTGTAAAGCAGATGATCTGAAGGTTGCAACAGAAGGCAGTTAATGGACAGGATAGTAATAGATGGAGAAGACTTTGTAAAAAGATGAGCAATACTGAAAGTTGGAAAGTCACTTGGATCAGATGAAACGCATCCTACATGGCTGGAAGAAGAAAAATAACCGGCACTGGTTGCAGTCTTTCAGGGTTCACTGGATACAAGAGTAGTACTCGCGCGGTTGTTAATGTTGTATTATGGTTCAAGAAAGGTGGAAAACTACAGGCTATCAGTAGTGGGGAAATTATTGGAAACCACTTAGATACAAAATAAACTTTAATTTGGAATGGAAAGGGTTGATCCAGCATGTATTTGTTATCATGTCTGACTGACAAGATTGAATTAATTTAGGTAGCGCATGTTGATTAAGACAGTACAGTAGGGCAGCACAGTGGTTTGCACTGCTGCCTCACGGAGCCGAGGTCCCAGGTTCGATCCTGGCTCTGGGTCACCGTCCGTGTGGAGTTTGCACATTCTCCCCGTGTTTGCTTGGGCTTTGCTCCACAGCCCAAAGATGTACAGGGTAGGTGGATTGGCCACACTAAATTTCCCCTTAATTGGGAAAAATTAATTGGGTAGTCTAAATTTATTTTTTTTAAAAGACAGTGCAGTTGATGTGGCATATATGGACTAGGGGTGCGATTCTCTGGCTGCCTGCACCCAGCACTGATCCCACTATCCCCGTTGAATAGCAGAAGAGCCCCAAAACAGGTTTTGCACTGCCCGTTTTCCAAGGGCAGTGCCAGAGTGCTGAGGGGAGTCATGGCTCTGAAGGGGGAGGGGGGGGAAGGAGAGGAGGAGGCGAGAAATGAAGGGGGAGTGGGCCTAGGTGCGGTGCTCTTTCAGAGTGTCAGTGCAGACTGGAAGGCCAAATGGCCTCCTTTTGCACTGCAGGGATTCTAAAAAGAGCACCCTGACGTGAGCAGCCGGTCTTGCCAGCGTCTTTAGTTCCACACTCCAGATAAAATTCTAAATGTGGGATATTTCAGTGAGAATCTCCCCAAATTCCAAAAGAATGACCAAGTGTGGGTGAAATGCGATCTGGATCATTCCTATACTCTGCGATTCCTGCCCAAACTGACACCATATTTTTTTGAGAGAATTATGCCCTATGGCAGCATTTGACAGTGTGATACTAGTGGTTTGGTAAAATGGCAGCCCACAGAATTAAAGGGAAAATGGCAGTGGAGGATGCATAATTAGTTTAGTAATAGGAAACCAAGCACAATGGTGAGTAGATGGTTTTCAAATTGGGATGTAATTTGCATTGGTGTTCCCAAGGGTCAGTTATTCTCATGACCTAAATTTTGGTTGGAGGGAGCAGCATTTTCAAGGTTGCAGATTTTAGTGTATCTTCATACACTTATTTTTAATTCCTTTTGGGGAAAAGTGGTGGAAGGAATCCTGAGCTGATTATCAGCCCGTTGAATCAAGTTCTGAAAGCTCCTTCCGTGGTCAACAAATGCTGGCATTGGACTTTAACCTGGAACTACTGGTCCAGAGGTAGGGATGCTACCACTGTACCACTAGATGGTATGAAACTTGACAAAGTAACAGGCTCAATGAGTGTAGTTGTAAACTTTTGCATGGCATACAGGGTGATGAAATGTGCAGAAATTGACCAATCGAGTTCAATGTGGAGAATGATGAAGTGTTCGGCAGGACTAATTTGAATAGCAAGAAAACTATAAATGGCATGATTTTGTAAGTGTAGATGAGCAGAGCTGTTGTGCAGATACAGTGGAATCCTTAAAGTGGAGGTGCAAATTGACTATACTTTTTTTTTAAGTATCTGGGTTACTTGTGTTTATGACAGAATAATGGAATATGAAAGCAAAAAGATATGCAAGAGCTTCATTGTTTAGGCCTCAGCTGGAGTATTGCAGACAAATCTAGGCCCTATGTAAAGACCTTGGAAATTGTACAAACCTGTTAAATGACAGGTTGTTAGCAGAGTTCAAGGACTTTAGTTGCAATAAAAGGTTGGAAAAGTTCTCCTTGAAACAAAGGTTAAAACGTGACCCAATAAGAGGATAAAAAATTTGAAGTATATAAAGGGGGGATGATGGGCGGCATGTGGCGCAGTGGATAGCAGTGGGACTGCGGCGCTGAGGACCTGGGTTTGAATCCTGGCCCTGGGTCACTGTCCGTGTGGAGTTTGCACATTCTCCCCATGTCTGCGTGGGTTTCACCCCCACAACCCAAAGATGTGCAGGTTAGGTAGATTGGCCAAGCTAAATTGCCCCTTTAATTGGGGGGAAAAAATAATTGAGTACTCTAAATTTATAATGAAGGGGAGATGAGAACAGTTGTTTTCACTAATTTGTTTTGATCTGATATCCCCTAAACTGGAAAGCTGATGCAATCCATAAATAATATATAAACGGCAGTTGGACAGATAGTGATATGGACTTGGCTCTTTCATGAAATTTACATAGGCATGATGGACAAAATGGCTTCCTCCTGTGCTGGAGGTTTCTATGATTTTCTGAACATAGATCAAGGAAGAGCAATCTGCTCCGTGATGAATATGCTACATGTTTGGTCTGGTTGGTATTGAGTTATGCAAACTCACAGCAATTCTAAGACCCATATGATTATGAAATCTGATGCTAGTTGTGATGTAGTTTTGTGAATAAATTTGTCATTAAATTCAGGAATTTATGTTTTGTATCGTTGCAAGTTCACATGAGTAATTTAAATATAGTCCTATAATCTATCATGCCAAACAAATACCTCAAATATTAGGTGTCGGTGTACCAACATGTCATTTTAAACCTTTGGGGTGTTCAAGTACTTCAAGTATTCTTGCCACTCAGCAGTTCAGGACAGTTTCTGTGCCACTAGGCAACTTTGTTTATGCTCAAAGATTATAAAGAATATGGAGGCTCCATGACCTTTCCATCTCTCCTACTTCCCACTTCACATGATCTACAGTTTCTACATGAAGTAAGCAGCAATTGCTATAACCATGATTGAGTGTAGAAGATTGTGGAGTGATCTGGTCAAGTTGTTAAAAATATTAAAATGATTCAATTCAGTCGATAACATTGTTTTCACTGGTGGTGAATAAAGAACAAGGAAATGTGATTTTAACTAAAACACTAAAAGGAGGAATGAAATCTGGAAGCACTTTTTTCGTACACAGTAGCAGAAATTTTGCATTCTTTCTCTTCACCCACCACATCTCTACTCTATTTAGTGATATCAGTAGTGTTTCAACATGTGTAAATTTTGTGTTACCACTAACTAAAGCATTTATAAAATTTGCATTGGTTATTTTATCTTTCATTTCAGTAAGAGACCGAGTTCGGACTAAAATGGAACGTGACATATTAGTTGAAGTGAATCATCCATTCATTGTCAAATTACACTATGGTGAGTTTGTTTTTTCTAAAGAAAGTGAAGTCTGTGTAAAAGATATAAAATATAAATTGCAATAATCTTGGTAAATCTGAATGGGAGTTAGTTGTTATCGGTAACCACTTGGTAGTTGCTGAAGCTATTTGTGTTTGACAGCTTTTAGCACAAGAGCTTTGGGACTTTTTGGAGGTAGTTCCTGCTTCTATTGTTATTGTTTGACACATTCTAGTCCGTTAGTCCAAAGTGTAAGCCAGCACTCTTGCCTTGTATTTGGAGAATTGTGATTAAAATTCCCTCTCTGGGACTTCAGCCCAAAATTCAACATTACTGAAGGAGTGCTTTGTTGGAGGTGCTGTCGTCAGTTGAGATATTATATTGTGACTCCATATGCCATCTCAGATGAACATAGCAGATGGAGCTGCCAAAGTTTGGCTCCATTCTTATCTATCGACTTGTAACTAGAAAATAGCTTCTCATCCCACTCTTTGTTATCTCTCAGGTTTTCTACAGATCTAGTCTTGGCCTCCTCTACATTGGTGATATCATCTGTAAAGATGTGAGGTTCTCTGTATATGCAGACAACAGTCAGCTCCATCTCCTCCACCCCTTGAACTGAAGGTCACCTTGCTCTGCATTCCTAGTCGTGGCCGCAGGCAAAGGCAGCCACTATTATGAGACGCAGATGTCTCATTTGGCCACTTGTCAGCATGGCGAGCCCGGCTGTGGAGTCTCTGTACCCGCAGAAGGATATGACACTGAATAAAATACTGCTTTCTTCCCAAGTGCTGTATCTAGTTGCCTCTTGAATATATTCAATGATTCAGCATCAACTGCCTCCTGTGGTAATGAATTCCACAGGTTCATCACTCTTTGGGTGAAGAAAGGTCTCCTCATCTCTGTCCAAAATGGTTTACCCTGAATCCTCAGACTGTGACCCCTAGTTCTGGACACACCCATCATTGGTAACATCTTCCCTGCATCTACCCTGTCTTAAACTGTTAGAATTTTATAAGTCTCTGTGAGATCCCCCGTCATTCTTCTTTTGGTATTGCTGGTATATTGTACAGCAAAAATGAGTCGCTTCTTTATTTGAAGCATTGTTGTATAATTATTCACTTGCCAACAGCCTTGGTTTAGACACTAAGCCTTGTTCTGATGGTGCATATTACAGTTTGAAGAGAAGTGGATACTGAGGTCCTGTGACTCATTCCGTAATTGATGTACAGTCCAAGGATTCTCTGATACTGTTCCTGGATGTCATGATTCACCTAGATAATGGGTACAAAAAATGTACTCTGCGCTATGGGATGTTTATGGGAATGATCAGTGATATTAAATCTGAGAAAATATTGAGGGTAGGAGCATAAAATATGATGGCAAGCTAACTGATAAAAACAAAAAACAGGGTATCTGGCAGGTTTACAGAACTGAATTGTTCTAAACTTCAAATTGATTGAGTGTTTGCAATTGTGATAACTTGATGAGACTAAAACTGAGGTGTGATTCATTTACAAGACCAATGGCAGCAGAAGCCATTAACAAGTATGAAGCACTCGGAACCTATTCTGGTTTATTACCAAAATAACCTTTACTGATGACTCCATTTAACTCATGCCCTTAAAAAAAACACTATCTTTTTAAAGCTTTCCAGACAGAAGGGAAACTCTACCTCCTATTGGATTTTCTCAGGGGAGGAGACTTATTTACGCGGCTATCCAAAGAGGTAAGAACTTTACATGTGCAATACATTTTTGTGTATACGGACGGAGCAGAAAGCGATCAAAGGAACAATGAATATTTAATGCTTTGATAGGAACACCAAAACTCTCCACTCAAGACAGAGTAGCAGCTTGAAATAGTAGGTTCAGTAAATGTACTCGCTGCATCTTTGACTAGTTTCAATCACTGGTTAAAGGGATATGGGGAACAGATAGGTGGATTGGAGATCAGGAAGAGATCAGCCACAATCTGATTGAATGGTAGAATAGGCTCGAAGGGCTGAATAAACATGGTGGGGACTGGAAATTTCCTCTTTGCTCGTTCAAAGTAAATAGGTATTAGGAGAAGTAGTCTCCTAATACCTATTTACTTTGAATGAGCAAAGAGGAAATTTCCAGTCCCCACCATGTTTATAGGCCTTGCGTTTTTGATCTGTGCTTTGCTCTCTTCCAGGCGGCTGCTACGTGGAAGCTAGAGAGTATCTTGACCTGATGTGTAAGGCATCAGAACAATATGGGACAGGCTGGTCAGATCAGCATTTTATTTTTCTTGTCTGACATTTTCATATCTTTATTTACGTAAGAGGCAAGCAAGCTGATTTCACAATGTGTGACCTCAAGCAGCATATCAACAGTTTCATGCCTCAGATCAACTTATCCTGCAAAATCTAAATGCGCAAGTACCTTCCTTTCTGCTTTACTGCCCAAGGTCCAGTTAGGACTATATTTCCGTTACTTTTTCCATGCTCTTCCCTCTGCCCTCACAATTACGATCCCGGACCAGACCCCAACCGTTACAAGGATAGAGACCCCAATATTTAAGCACACTTTGCTCCAGGAGTGATCCCACGCACAAATGTGGATACGGTATATTAAAACAAACTTTATTACTAACACAGTATTAAACTCCTGTTAACATCATACAAGAAAATATACTTTTCAATTACCAGTTAAACGATGTTTAACAATAAAATGAAACCCTTTTTCTCCTAACTGCTATCTTTTCATCTCCAATTGAGCAAACCCATCTGGTCAAAAGCCACTTTAAAATAGTTAGCTGACCTAGGAATACTTGCTGTATAGAGATCATAGAATCCCTACAGTGCAGAAGGAGGCAATTTGGCCCATCGAGTCTGTACCGGTCATTCAAATGAACACTCTACCCATGCCCATGCCCCACGTAACCCTATATCCTAAATTGCACATCCTGGACACTAGGGGCAATTTATCATTGCCAATCCACCAAACCTGCACATCTTTAGACTATGGGAGGAAACTGGAACACTAGGAGGAAACCCAAGCAGATATTGGGAGAATGGACTGTGGGAGTAAACCAAAGCACCCGGAGGAAACCCACGCAGACACCGGGAGAACATACAGACTCCACACAGACAGTCACCCAAGGCCGAAATTGAACATGGTGCAGTGAGGCAGCAATGCTAGCTACCGTGCTGCCCCAAGACAATGACATCTTGGATAAACTGCTTTGAGAGAGCGAGATCCTTCAGGAACCAGTTTGCAGATTTTTCCCACTGTCAAAATATTATTTAACTTCCCAGCATTTGGCAAAAAGCTCCTGTTCGGTTCACAGTCAAATTCTTTAAATTATTTCTCCAGAGCTGCTAGTCTGTTCCCAGACAGATCTAAACTAAACTCAACTCCTGACTGCTTCAGTCCCTGGCTTCTCCCATTAACTACATCATTCCTATCCCACTAAATGGGTTATGACCATCTTACTACGGCTAAACACAATTGTCTCTAATTATCTACCCCCCAGGGAGTCGTCTTTCTATAAAAAAATTCTATTAGTCCTATTCCGGTAAATAATGTACATGATTGGAATGCATTATGATATTTTATGATATTTTAATTACACCTCTGTTGCCCCAAATACTAGCTGCCTTTCAAACCAGAATTTTAAAAAACATACTGCAGCAGTCAGATACACACCATAACCCAGGCTTTTAACCATTACTGCACAAGATGCATATAATGCAATATGAAATTCCTAGATTCATCATCACCGATTAAAGGATAAGTTGATATTGTGTTAAGAAAACAAAGGTAGTTTTAAGGGATTTATATTTATACTGGTAAACATTGGAAATATGGTGCAGTTCTAAGTGTGTTTAATGTAATATTTCTGTTCCTGGAAGGGTAAACGCTATAGTTGGATTCATGTTGGACAAAGGTGTTTGTGTGGGGGTTGGTTACATTCCAACTGTGTTTCTATTGTCCTTGGAGAGGGCTGTGGCGTGAAGAGTAAATAGAAGTAGCAATTACTGTTTAGCAACTGGAGGCTCTTGTAAAGTAGAAAAAGCTTTCAAATCTTAGTTTTAGCTGGATTCATTGCAGTTGGAGACAGGATACTGGGGGTGTGACATCTCTCAAATCTGCCAGGAGAAGCTGGACAGGACAAGGGAGTTGCAAAGTTGCAGGTTTCCTAAGGAACAAGATGCCATCGAGATAACTATGGAATTGGGACAGAATGAATGTCTAAAAGACAACTGAAGAACAAACAGATCAAAGTATTATTCTGAAGCATTCCAGGAAGAGTAAACAGTGTTATGCGTTAGGTAATTGCAGAGGTAACTGCACATGTCAAGTGGGACAGCAGACTTTGGAGGTAAATTAAACATTTGATACCATTTTACTAGAGCCTAAAGCATTTGTGAACAATTTGTGCAGCAGTCAAGACAAATAAATCCTAAGGAATTGGTGTAAATCCTGGACTGAATTCTGTTAAAAGTAGAGCGGGAGCTTTGTTTAAAAGTATCATTTGGAAAACCTGGACTGGATTTTGGAATGCACACTGCTAAGGGAAAGCCTTAGATTTTAAAGTGTATTTTGGGAGTTTGAGTTTGGAAAATCTCATGTGGCAATCATCTGGGCGGGGAGGAGGATTTTGAGGAGAAATCGACAGGCACTAACTTGGTTCTGAGCGGAGTGTGTATTTGACCACAACCAATCTGTGTGCTTGAAGGGACTTTGGTAATGAGACCATTGTAGATTAAGATGTATTTTGTAATCTATGTTAGTAAGATCTGTGTGTATTTGTTAAGGTAAGGGGGAGTAAAGGAGTACTGTAAAAACTTCTCATGTTTAATAAAAAAATTATTGTTAAAATTAATTAGTGGTCCTGTGACTCTGTTCCTCCATGTATTATTTTATAAAAAGTGAAAGTTATGGGGGAGGGATTCTCTAACCCGGGGTCTGGTGCGCCCTGGCCCACAATGGGACCCTCCATCCTGGCAGCCGGCCAATGGGGTTTCCCGTTATGCCACCCCCACGCAGTTGGGAAATCCGCGGGAATGTGTGCGCTGCAGGCGAAGCGGTGGGTCCCGCCGCCGGAGAATCCAGCCTATGGTCTTTTGAGCCAAGGTTCCATTCTGGAATTTTCCCTTCCAGTAATTTTGGTTGAAAAATGTTTTTGTTGGGATTTTTAACATTTAGTGACATTTATACACAACAAGAAACTGGCAAGAATACAAAAGAAGAAACCAAGCAACAGCAACTTCAAACATCTGTGCAACAGCTTGTCACTTTCCCTGTGAGGTTCGAATGGTCAGCCTCCTTGGTTTTGGGAGGGGGGGATTGCAAGTAGCCTTCCTCCCTGTCTCTCATCTGCTGTACGCAAGATCCCTTTTATCGTAGCAGTATTCCCTGCACCCCAGCCCAATTAGTCGCTGGTTGCGAAAAGGTCCTCAAAGGTTTGTGAACTTCCATGTATCGTGGAATAACTCGGCCAGATTTGAGAGCTACTCTTGAGGCCTACTGACTACCAACCTAGTCGAAGTCTCCGCCTGGCAATCATAGAGCTCTGGATGCTCTGACACCCCGAAGACCGCCACAGATCGACAAGGCTCCATCTCAACCCCCACAACACTGGACATGACCTCAAAAAAGCCTGACCAGAGCTCTGAGTCTGGGGTAGGACCACAACATGTGGGTGTGGATGGCCGTTTCCCCCGACACCGCTCGCACTTATCCTCCGCCTCCAGGAGGAACCCGCTCATGCATGCCTTTTTCCATGAGTAATCTGTAAATGTTCGGCATGCTCTAACCAGCCCAGCCCTACCATTGTGTCCAAAAGTGTGTCCGGGTCTCTAGGGGAACGTTTTGCCTTCTTGCAGAGAAAGGCACGCAGCTGCAGGTGCCCTTCGGGAGTTGGATGTTCTCTGAGACTTCCCCCAGGTTGCCAGTCTACCATCCATGTATATGCCCTACTCCAATAATGAGCTTCTCTGCCTGTATTTTGCTTAATCCAACTTGGCTGCTTGTCAGCAAATAACCCTGTCTCACTGTGTAGTGGTGTTTAAATGTGTTCCTACAGTTACTTTGTAATGGAAAATGCGAGCGAACCTGCTACCCCCTATTCAGTCGCGCCTTTCAATTATTTTTAGTCTAAATTTTATGTAAATTCTGAGTCCCAGAATAAAAGTATTGCTTGATCGCTAAGGATGTTTAATATACATGTCCTTCCCAGCATCCCTCAGCCTAAGAATGTAGGAAATGATGGAATTTTGTTTCTCTGATTACCATGCAATTGCAAATCATCATTGGATGGATTTCAAAATTCCCTGTTGTCACTTATGAATCATTCTTTTATGTTTGCATACCCTCATACCTTTGAAATGAGCCCTCCGTGGTTCCAACTGTGGCTTACATTGCACTAACCCCCCCTTCACCCTCCCATTACCCTCCATTCATTCCAGCTTCACAACCTTCAGCTATTTGGCTGAATTTTTCACAAGACTCTCAATAAATTGCTCTCCCTGCCATCCTCAAAAACAGCTGCATTGATCTTCCTTTCAGTTTCCCCCCTTAATCCTTCTTTCCAGTTTGGATAATTTTTGTCTCCAAGACATTTGTGTAAGTGGAAGTTCTTAGTCCCAATTACCTGTTTGTTTCTACATAATTACTCTGGTGTCTGCAGTTGGAGATGTTTATTGTTCAATAACTTGTTATTTTTTTTAGTGGGTGAGGTAAATTATAGCAAAATGTCTTAATAAACTGAAGTTGGGTTATTGTACCAAACATTCCCTTGGTTTTTGCACTTGAATTTTGAATAATGTTGAAGAGTTTGGACTATATAAATCTGTTTTAATATGCAACATAAATTATATCCTCAAGGTTATGTTCACTGAAGAGGATGTGAAGTTTTACCTTGCAGAGTTGGCACTTGCTTTAGATCATCTACACAGTCTGGGAATTATCTACAGAGACCTAAAACCAGAAAAGTAAGTTTATAATTTTCAACCTGGATTGAGTTTCCATTGAGCACTTGTATGCCAGTCAGTGCTTCATATACATTATAAAAATTGAAGTTACTTTTTCCTATGGCTCTTATAGGAATGTAGCTTGCCAGAACTGCTAACTTAGTGAATTTTTATTTGAAAAGTATCTTTTCAAGGAATTAAGTGTAATTGTTTTCTTTCAGTATTTTGCTGGATGAAGAAGGTCATATTAAATTGACAGGTGGGTAAAATTCGTTAATATGCGTTCTACTAGTTTTGCTTTGCTGCTCTTATATCCGCATCCATGGCCACCTGACACATCCTTAGCTCCTGCTCCTACTCCCCCCCCCCCCCCCCCCCCCCAACCAGTCAATTGTATCCTTTTCTGGTATTTCAGTTTCACTGGTTCTTAGAATGGGTGCATTTTAGCCCTAATTGTGAGTTCTAGTTTGAGCTGCCACTGCACATCCCCGAACTATAACCGTCATGGGCACTGGCTTTTTTTGTTAAATTCTGCTTCCTGTACCTCAAGACTTTGGGCGGAATTCAATTTAAAATGTTCTTAAAACCACGCCCATATGTTTTGGGCGTGCCCAGCGCTGGGGGAGTTTTGGAAGGGGGGGTGGTGTCAAGGGTGGTGGGATCCGGGGTCAAGACAAGCTGGGGACTCGCAATTTTTGGGGTTGCAGTGGAGCCGGGAGTGCAGGAGGCGAAAGAGGCCGGTGTTCTGGCCTTTGCGTCCCTAATAGCCCGGCGGAGGATCTTGCTCCAATGGAAGGATGCGAGGCCCCCAAGCGAGGAGGCCTGGATCAATGATATGGCGGGGTTCATTAAATTGGAGAAGGTGAAATTTGCCCTGAGGGGATCAGTACAAGGGTTCTTTAGGCGGTGGCAGCCTTTCCTGGACTTCCTGGCGGAACGGTAGGGAAATAGGCCGGCAGCAGCAGCAACCCGGGAGGGAGGGGGTGGGTGGTTTGGTTTGGTGGGAGGGAGAACTGTGTGCATGGATTTGTGGGATGTGGCGGGTGTTATCTCTTTCCCTTTTGTTGTTTGGGTGTATTTTTGTTTTTTCTTTTGTTTGCAGTTGCTTTTGAAGTTGGGTGGGTGTTGTTCTTGGGTTTTTACCGTGGTTGTGTTGTTAATATTGTTGTGATGTTTATATTTTGTAAAAATCTTAATAAAAATTATTTTTTTTTAAAAAATGTTCTTAAGTTCTCTTGTGCCGGGTTTGTCAGAGAGTTTCCTGCAGGCTCTGCTGCTGAATTCCTCACTGCTATTCACTGACACTTCGTCACTTTTTTGGGCCCTGGGGAGTTTCTTACCGGTTTAGCCCACATAGATGTTTTTTTCACACTGGGAAGGTAAACTCTGAGATCAGGCTGCCATTTTGAAAGGGTGCCCCGGTCTCTAGGTGAGCATGGTCCCCTCCAGCCATCGGAAATCACACACACGCGCGCGCGCACACACACACACACACACACACACTTTCAAGAAGCTTCTGGGCTCCATTCGCCTGCTGCACCTGTCTCTGAATATGAACCGTTTATTGATGCTGCATGCCAATGCAACCCAATTGACCTCAGCTTTTTCCCACCAAGTGAACATTATCTCCCCTCCCTCTATTTCCTGCCACAATATATGTTCTTTAGTAATTTTTATGCAATCTGGCCCGTATAACTTGTTTTCCCTGAGGTTGATTGGCATGTACCTTTTGACTGCTGCTCTAAATTGAAACCCATCATATCTATTACCGAACTTATCTCCCCTTTTCTTTTACGACTATTCTTTTCACCATTTATGGACCCCTTTCTAGTGTTGTCACGGCTCCTTTTATTTTTCACTGCTCGAGTACTCTGTCCTCCCTAGCTCTATCCAATCCTTCAACACTATTTGACCTTCCTACTCTCGTGCTATCATCCTTGGCTTGAGTTTCTCTTAGATAAGGTAACAGCTTCCCTCTGCATCCTTGAGGGTCCAGCGAGGCATTGGTCACTGCCTCCTTAATAAGTACCAACTGCTTCTCGCTAGTCTCTCGCTGACCTTCCTGTCGAGCATGCCCATTAATTGCCAATCTCCTTCTCGTCAAGTTCTGTCCTCACAGTGCTGACCCTGTGAACTCTGCCAGCGGATACCACGGTGCCTCTACAACACCCTTCAGGATATTTGTTCACTTGTGAACAAGGCCCTTGTCATCCACGAGCTAATTGTGGATGATTACATAACTATTCTGGCCGTATCTCCCCATAACCAGTTTTCTGTTGTTTTCCCCTATTTGAAGCGACTTCTCCTGGCTATACCTTTCACCAAATTTATGGATTTTGGCATCTGATTTTTTAAAATAATTTTTTTTAAAATTAGATTTTGGGTTGAGCAAGGAGTCTATCGATCATGAGAAGAAGGCCTATTCGTTCTGTGGTACAGTGGAGTACATGGCGCCAGAGGTAGTCAACCGAAGAGGTCACACTCAGAGTGCCGATTGGTGGTCTTTTGGTGTACTCATGGTAAGGATTTTTTTTGTTTTAACAAACAATTTTATTGAGGTATTTTTCGGCATTGTAAACAGTTACAGACAACAACAAAAAGAAAGCAAAAAAGGCAAAAATGTGCAAATAACAACGTAGAATCAATACTTCAATCAAACCATACTGCACAGGCCCGCTCCTCCCCCATTGACATTACCCGCCTATTTATCCCTCCTACTCTACTCTAATCTCTCCCCCCCCCCCACACACACACACCCCTGCTGACGTTCACTCTCCTGCGAAGAAGTCGATGAATGGTTGCCACCTTCGGGCGAACCCCTGTACAGATCCCCTCAAGGCGAACTTAATTTTCTCCATACCAAGAAAACCCGACATGTCCGAAACATAGCTCAGTCTTCGGGGGTTTTGAATCCCTCCATGCCCAGTATTCGTCGCCGGGCTATCAGGGAAGCAAAGGCCAAAACATTGGCCTCTTTCTCACCCTGGACTCCCGGGTCCTCCGAAACCCCAAAAATTGCCACCCCTGGACCCATCACCACCTTTGTTTTTAGCACCTGGGACATGATCCCCGCAAATCCCTCCTAGTACCCCCTCAGCATCAGACATGCCCAAAACATGTGAACATGGTTTGCCGGTCCTCCCCCGCATCTAGCGCACTTATCCTCTACCCGAAATAATTTGTTCATCCGAGCTACCGTCATGTGGGCCCGGTGAACGACCGCCGCCAAGCTCCTCCTCCCATTTGCGTTTCAGTTCCTCCGTCTGGGACTCTTCCCCCTTCATGAGCACCGTATAAATATCTGAGACTCTAACCTCTCCTCCTTCCCCTCTAGAGACTATTCTGTCTTGGATCCCCATTGGCGCGAGGTGTGGGAAGGATGGGACTTGTCTGTGGGCAAAGTCCCGCATCTGTAGATACCTGAAATCGTTTCCCCTTACCAGGCCAAATTTCTCCTCCAAGCCCCTCAAACTCGCAAAGCTCCCCTCCAGGAACATATCGCCCACCCTCCCCACCCCTGCCCGCCGCCATGCTCGAAACCCCCATCCATGCTCCCAGAGGCAAACCGATGGTTATCACATATTGGAGCCCAGACAGACGCACCCACCTCTCCTACATGCCTCCTCCACTGGACCTATATCGGCAGGGTCGTCCCCACTACCGGGCTGGTGGAGTACCGGCCGGCGACAGCGGTAGGGGAGCCGTGACCAGGGCTGCCAAACTGGTGGCCCTGCACGAAGCCGCCTCCACCCGCTATGGTAAGCATTTTTAATATATTCCCTTTAGACTGTATTTACTGTAAAGAAATAATGCTCTTATAAATTATTCACTCCGTTGTTTTCACTCAAACAGGGAATACATTTTTATCCACTCCACCTTGATTTCCTTGAACTAGTTTGCAGTTACAAGAAGGCGGCACGGTGGCGCCGTGGTTAGCACTGCGGCCTCACAGCTCCAGGGTCCCGGGTTCAATTCCAGCCTCCGGTGACTGTGTGGAGTTTGCACGTTCTGTGTGGGTTTCCTCCCACGGTCCAAAGATGTGCAGGTTAGGTGGATTGGCCATGCTAAATTGCCCTTTAGTCAAAAAGGTACGGTAGGGTGGCGGTTTGGACTTAAGTAGGGTGTTCTTTCCAATGGCCAGTGCAGACTTGATGGGTCAAATGGCCGCATCCTGCACTGTAAATTCTATGAAGTGTTCAAATTTTAAGCTTCATTTCTGAAAATATTCTCCAGTTAGTTCCCCCTCTGTTCAACGTTTTGTCCATCACTTCTGTTGTGTTTTAATTTTCTGCATAATTTTTTAGTTATTTATAGCTTTAACATTTACTTTTGCCATTGCTAGAATTTCACAATTGTGCATTTTAGAAACCAAATGCTTTAGGGAGCTGATTGTGCCCTTGCTTTCATTCTCAAGATATGGACCTGAAGTAGCAGCACCTGATGCCCAGACTGTCTGGGGTCGTTGAACTCTGATTAAATGAAATGAAAAATGAAAATCGCTTATTGTCACGAGTAGGCTGCAATGAAGTTACTGTGAAAAGCCCCTAGTCGCCACATTCCGGCGCCTGTCCGGGGAGGCTGGTACGGGAATCGAACCGTGCTGCTGGCCTGCTTTAAAAGCCAGCGATTTAGCCAAGTGAGCTAAAACTGCAACAATGTGGGGAAACATGTGGTCGACCATTTTGGATTCCAGAAAGACAGATCAGAAACTATAAGAAGCTACCAAACTGTAGAATAGTGACTTATGGGTCCATGTACAGAAATTGCTGACGATAAATAATCGGGTACAAAATTATTTTTTTTAGAAGGGCCAATGGAATATTATCCTTTGTCCAAGGACTGTAATGCAAAAGAGTGGCATTATGGTACAGTTGTGTAAAACGCTGGGTTAAATTTCGAGGACATGGTGCATAGACTAGGCTTGTAATTTCTTTGAGTATAAAAAATTAACGTGTGAACCACTTGACTTAATAAAGAGGATTAAAGTTTGATAAAGAGAAACTATTTCCTTTTGGAGAATAAGCCCATAACAGGAGTGCATAACCTTTAATATTGAAACTAGGCATTTCCCAAGTGATGCTGTGAAGTTCTTCACACAGGTAGGTGGAAACCTAGAACAATCTTCCCCAAAAAGCTGTTAAGGCTTGGACAATTGAAAAATTTGAAACTGAGACTTTTAAGGATATTAAACCCCATATCTGTGGATGCTCCGGTCCTCCCACAGTCCAAAGATGTGCGGCTTGGGTGAATTGGCCATTCTAAAATTGTCCCTAAATGTCCAACGGTTGGGTGAGGTCACAGAGATAAGATTGGGGAGTGGGCCGAGATAGGGTGCTCTTTCAGAGGGTCGATGTAAACTCAATGGGCCGAATTACCTCTTTCCACACTGTAGGGATTCTGTGATTAAGGGATATATGATTAAGGGATATGGAATGAAAGGAGGGAAATGAAGTTGAGGTATAGTTAAGCAGTGTTGTAATAGAAAGACAGAACAGGCTCAGAGTTGAATGGCCAACTTGTGTTCCTATGCTTCAGTACAGTGAAAATTCCAATGGATGCTGATAGCTGTTTTAATCAATCTATCCCAAGGCTACTTGAGCTCTCCACTTAAATGTCTTAGTCTCCCTTGACTGCAATACTTCTCTCTTTGAGGTATTGTTCACTATAAGTGGTATTACAAGGTATAATTTCTAACTTGGAAGTTAATTATATCACCACTATTCAAGAAAGAAAGGAGACAGATAGCTGGAAACTAAGGCCTGTTATTGGGAAAGTGTCAGAATCGTATTATTGGGGAAGTATTCGCACTACAATTAGAAAAACATGTGATTAGAACAAGTCAACATGGTTTTACAAAAGGGAAATCCTGTTTGATAAATTTGCTAGAGTTTTTTTGAACATGTAACCAGTAGGATGGATAAAGGGGAACCAGGACATGTGGTATATTTCATAGAATTTACAGTGTAGAAGGAGGCCATTCAGCCCATCGAGTCTGCACCGGCTCTTGGAAAGAGTACCCTACCCAAGCCCATACCTCCACCCTATCCCCATAATCCAATAACCCCACCTAACACTAAGGGCAATTTTGGACACTAAGGGCAATTTAGCATGGCCAATCCACCTAACCTGCACATCATTGGACTGTGGGAGGAAACCGGAGGAAACCCACGCACACACTGGGAGAACGTGCAGACTCCACACAGACAGTGACCCAAGCCGGGAATAGAACCTGGGACCGTGGAGCTGTGAAGCATTTGTGCTAACCACTATGCTACCGTGCTGGATTTCAAAAGGCAAATAAGCAAGATACGGTCTCCTGGAGTTGGGAATGGTGCATCAGAATCGATGGAAAATTAGTTAACAGACAGGAAGTAGACTGTAGGGATAAATTGGGCATTTTCAAATTGGCAGGTTGTGATGAGTGGAGCACCATAAGGATCAGTCCTAGGACCTCAGCTATTTACAATCTATATTAATGACTTAACCGAAGGGACAGAGTAATGTCTCCAAGTTTGCTGATATAATGCTAGGGAATGGAAACTGTGAGGAGGACATAAGCTGCAAACAGTTGGGCCACATTGCTTTCTCTTATTTCTTATGTTATTGTGTTTCAAATAATGCTACATTCTGGATTATAGCACTGGTTAAACATTGTCACGTTTATTTCTAATTTCCTCAAAAATGGTGCTCGATTAAATTTTGACTACATTCTGTCTTTAGTTTGAGATGCTTACAGGCACCTTGCCCTTTCAAGGAAAGGACAGAAAGGACACTATGACGATGATACTGAAGTAAGTAACAAGTAATTCCATAAATATTGTAATTATTTAATGTGAATAATAAGTTTTATTCTGCCAAGTTTCTTACTGTTTGTATTTATTATTGCAGAGCAAAATTAGGAATGCCACAGTTTTTGAGCCCAGACTCCCAAAGTCTATTGCGAATGCTTTTCAAACGCAATCCTGGAAACAGGCTAGGTATTTATGCTATTACTGAACGATAATTCAACATGGTGCAGTCTGTCTAAGGTGATATCCTATATTTTTCAGTGCTACTGTTTCCTCAAATGATGTAAAGCCATACTGTTGCATAGTGGTCACAATATGTATAGTTCAGATTAAGATCGCAGGTGAACGTTTTTAACAAAAGAAAAATCATTTATGGCATGTGGGGCCGCTGGTTAGGCCAGCATTTATTTCCCATCCCTAGTTACCCTTCAGAAGGTGGTGGTGAGCTGCCTTTGTGAACTGCTGCAATCCCTGAGGTGTTGCAGGGTAGCATGGTGGTTAGCATAAATGCTTCACAGCTCCAGGGTCCCAGGTTCGATTCCCGGCTGGGTCACTGTCTGTGTGGAGTCTGCACATCCTCCCCCTGTGTGCGTGGGTTTCCTCCGGGTGCTCCGGTTTCCTCCCACAGTCCAAAGATGTGCGGGTTAGGTGGATTGGCCATGCTAAATTTCCCGTAGTGTCCTAATAAAAAAGTAAGGTTAAGGCGGGGGTTGTTGGGTTACGGGTATAGGGTGGATACGTGGGTTTGAGTAGGGTGATCATGGCTCAGCACAACATTGAGGGCCGAAGGGCCTGTTCTGTGCTGTACTGTTCTATGTTGGTACACCCACAGTGCTGTTAGGGAGGATGTTCCAGGATTTTGACCCAGCGGCAGTGAAGAAACTGATTGATATATTTCCAAGTTGGGATGCTGAGTGACTTGAAGGGGAACCTCCATGTGTTGGGGTTCCCAGGTGTCTGCTGCTCTTGTCCTTCTACATGGTAATGTTCGTGGGTTTGGAAGGTGCTGCCTAATGAACAGTAATGAATTCCTGCAGTGTATCCTGTCGATGGTACACATGGCTGCCACTGTTTGTCGGTGGTGGAAAGATTGAATGTTTTGTGGAGGAGATAGCCTTCAAGCGGGATGCTTTCTCCTGGATGGTGTTGAACTTCTTGTGTTGTTGGAGCTGCATTCATCCAGCCAAGTGGAGAGCATTCCATTACTTTCCTGACTTGTTCCTTGTCGATGGTGGACAGGCTTTTGGGTGGGGAAGTCAGTAGGTGAGTTACTCGCTGTAGGACTCCTAGCCTTTGACCTCTCTGGTAGTCACAGTATTAATATGGCTGGTCCAGTTCAGGTTCTGATCAATGTAAACCCCCAGGATGTGATTTGTTGGAGATTCAGCGTAATGGAATACTCTCCACTTGGCTGGATGAATGAATGCAGCTTCAATATCTGAAAAGTTGCAAATTGTGCTTAACATTGTGCAGTAATCTGCGAACATCCCCGCTTGACCTTGTGATGGAAGGGAGGACATTGATGAAGCAGCTGAAGATGGTTATGCCTAGAATTATATGATCTAGGAGGTAGCAGTTTAATCTAGCATGTCCATGCAGTTCTCTGGATGAGTTACTCCCAATCCTCTGCTCATTTCATCATGGTGCTGCAAAACCTTCCTCTAAGTGGAAATCCAATTCCCTTTTGTAAGTTACTCTTGAAATCTGCTTCCACCATCCTTTCAGACGGTGTGTTCTAGATTAAAACTCACCGTGCAAATTAAAGCTCTTCTCTCCCTGACTCTCTTTCCCCAATTATCTTACACCTGTGTCCTCTGGTTACCCATCCTTCTGCCAATGGAGACAGTTTCTCCTTATTAACTCTTCATCAAAATGCTTTGCATGAAAAGTGGTGAAAACTGACTCCATAAATAAATTTATATGGGTGAGGATATTACAAGATTACCAGCATAAAGGAGGGATATATAGCACTAAGCACAACAGACTGGAACGACTAGTTGAATGGCCTTATCCTGTGTTGTAGGTTTATATGATTCTATAATCTGTGATGGGTGAACAAAGAAAAGTACATCACAGGAACAGGCGTTACAGCCTTCCAAACCTGTGCTGACCACACTGTCCGTCTAACTTAAAACCTTCTACACTCTTGGGATCTATATCCCTCTATTCCCATCCTAATCATGTATTTGTCAAGACGCCTCTTTTATGTCACTATCGTACCTGCTTCCACAGCTGCCTCCGGCAGCAAGTTCCAGGCACCCACTACCCTCTGTGTTTTTAAAAGAAAAAGAACTTCTCTTGCACATCTCCTTTGCCCCTCGCACCTTAAACCTATGTCCCCTGGTAATTGACTCTTCCACCCTGGGGAAAAAAGCTTCTGAAAAAGCTACTATTTGTTCTATCCATGTCCCTCATAATTTTGTAGACTTCTATCAGGTAGCCACTCTCATTCCAGTGAGAACAACCTCTCCTTGTAGCTAATACCCTCCATACCAGGCAACATCCTGATAAACCTCTTCTGTACCCTCTCCAAAGTCTCCACATCCTTCCAGTGGCGTGGCGACCAGAATTGAACACTATATTCCAAGTGTGGCCTAACTAAAGTTCTATACAGCTGCAGCATGACTTGCCAATTTTTATACTCTATGCCCTATCCGATGAAGATAGCATGCCGTATGCCTTCTTGACTACCTTCTCCAACTGTGTTGCCACTTTCCGTGACCTTTAGACCCGTACACCCAGATCCCTCTGCCTGTCAGTACTCTTTAGAGTTCTGGCATTTACTGTATAATTCCCACCTGTATTAGACCTTCCAAAATGCATTACCTCACATTTGTCTGCATTAAATTCCATCTGCCATCTCTACGTCCAAGTCTCCAACCAATCTTTATCCTGCTCTATCTAACTAAACATAGGAAATAAAGACCTTCAAGCAACTAGCCTGATTTGAATACAGCTAATTTGTGAACAGAAACGGAAGAATGTTTTTCCGACCTACTGGCTGACTATGTTTACCAGTGACTCACTGTTTAGTTACGTTTTCTTCGAGTATCTGTGATACTGAGCAAGAATTGCATGAAGAGTAGTGATTTCATAAATTAAGAGCTAACTCATGATGGCAGCATTAGTAAGGAAGGGACAAAACTATTCGAATAGAAATTGCATTTTCCCTTTCAATTAACTTTTCCAATGATCGCCTTCCACTATAATGGAGGATTTCAGCTGTGCAGGGGAGAGGGTGTTTGGGAGTCCATAGGGAGAAAGATCACAAATAAATTGTACGCTTTCATTACATTGCCAGGTGCTGGTCCAGATGGTGTTGAAGAAATTAAGAGACATGCTTTCTTTTCCACTATTGATTGGAATGTAAGTATTGGTTTTTTTTAATGCAATTTTTTTCAAGTCACACTTCTTATGCATGATCTTAAAATATGAATTTTCTTGTTTTTCAATGTAAAATTAAATAATTTACTTTGGGCGGGATCCTCCAATCCTGCCGACAGCACACCCCTGCTGTGGGGTCGATTCAATGGGAATTCCCATTGACAGCGGTGGACCAGAAGAACTGGCCAACAAGGCTGTCACCTGCTGCCAGTAAACACACCATGGGGAGGCCAAAGAACCCTGCCCTACATGCACCCACCCACATTTTTCTGAAATAAATCTTCCACGGGTCACAGCGCCAGGTCCCAGGTTCGATTCCCGGCTTGGGTCACTCTCTGTGCGGCGTCTGCACGTTCTCCCCATGTCCTCCTGGGTTTCCTCCGGGTGCTCCGGTTTCTTCCCACAGTCCAAAGATGTGCGGGTTAGGTGGATTGGCCATTCTAAATGCCCTTAATGTCCAAAATGGTTGGGTGGGGTTGTTGGGTTACTGGGATAGAGTGGAGGTGTGGACTTGAGTAGGGTGCTCTTTCCAAGGGCCGGTGCAGAACCAATGGGCCAAATGGCCTCCTTCGCACTGTAGATTCTATAATTCTACGGGCATGTGCAGAATTGGTTTGAAGTTTTCTGATATTCAAAGTAAGCTACCATATTCCCTTTCTTAAAATATTCTGGATTTTTGAGGAGGCATTTTCAAACCCATAATTAATCCAATTTTAGAAATTTTCTTTTCAGTTCCATTCTTATGCAAATATATTACGTACACATTTCAAATTAACATGTACGTATGAACGTATTGCTTATTTCAGAAATTGTGCAGAAGAGAAATACAGCCACCTTTCAAACCTGCAATTGGTAGACCAGAGGATACTTTCTATTTTGATCCAGAGTTTACAGCAAAAACACCAAAAGGTAATCATATTGATAATTAATTATAAATCTTAAGTACATAACCCTTATTGTTTGGCTCTCCGTTCAACTTATGCTTCAAGACAGTAGCGCATTACACTCCATACAGCATGACTACATGCAAAAACTTACTGTTACTTTTTGTCCTATAGATGTTTTGATTTTCATGTGGTGGGGGGGGCGGGGGTTTGTCCTATAGATGTATTGATTTTCGTGTGGCAGAGGGGTGTGTGGAGGGGGGTGTTACTAGAGTAGTTGTGGATGCAATACAGGAGTGTTCGTCAACCAGCAGTCAGACCAGTTTCTTCAATTGAAGATCCCCACCTTTCTAAGATCACTTAGAATATGTAATAATATGTAATATAAATAGCTGCAACATGTGTCGTGTTTTGATTTAAATGCAATTTTTTGCATTTGTGTGAAAACGGCCCAAATGAAGTTTATTCTCTATTATAATGTTATTTAGATTCCCCTGGTATTCCACCCAGTGCCAATGCTCATCAGCTCTTTCGTGGATTCAGTTTTGTGGCTATTACCTCCGAGGAAGAACCCCAGCCCATGCAAACAGCTGTACATCCAGTTATACAGGTAAAAAACACAGTCAATACATGTTTAATTAAAATGTTCATCTAGTGGTTCATTCAAAGCTAATACCCTGACTCAGACACATTAAGTTGCAGTCACTTTTGCATGAATGTTGGCAAATTAGACCATAAATCCCATTCTAGCCCTAATTGTTGCTCCACATCTAATTCTTTTGAAAATTATTTTGTGATAGAAGTAAAATACTTTGTTTTATCATGTATTATGTTATTAGCTTCACTGCATCATGGAGCAAGTGCAGTGACAAAAATCAGTTCAGTCACAGATAATCAGCAATTTTGGATATATTGGCTGCAGGATATAAACACCATTGGGTAGCTGATGTATGCATGTTTTATTGGCAGCAACTTGTATTTGATACTTAAAATGACAAATGGAAATTTTAAAAAAATTAATTCATCGCTTTGCTTCAAAAAAAAAGAGGTATTTGCTCTGAAGCCATGACAGTAACCTTGTGTGGGTCTTCACAACTCAACATAAAGGTTAATCAGGAAACGCTTAACTATTGTAAATCTGCTCTGTGCCTTCCCTTCACTTATCCATTGACCATTTAATCTGTCTTTATCACCTAAGCCACAATCTACTGATGTATTGATTCTACCATCGTTAGATCATGAGAACATAGGATACACCCTGGAAGGCAAAAACCCATGAAGATTGTTCACTTTCACGTCTTGATTAAATTAATCCAGATTTGGGCATCGAAAGCAGAGCTTGTCTGAGCCCACACTGTGCCCAACTAAAATACCTACTATTTTTTAAAAAATGAAAGCATAACGCCCATTTCTAAAACCAGAGAAGCTGCATTTGTTAATACTCTAATGGTATAATATGTTTTTACATCACCGTAGAACGTGTCTGGAAGTGCTTTACGCAATTATTTATCTTTCAAGTGGCTGCAGGCAGTACGCCAGGTGAATTATGATTTGTCATTTACCCAATACCATTAAAATTGATTGGATTCCAATTTCAACACGAATGTATTGACCAATTTCTTGTATATCCTGATGTGCAAGTTACTTGTAAATGTAAATATTCTCTTTTTTAAATTGACCAGTTTTCTCTTAATTCTTTTCATTGTGGATGGGTACATAACATCCTGAGCATTATTTTCTTGCCCGTGGGCAGTTTACATTTTAAAATCTAAAGGAGCAGGTCAGAAGCTGGGAATTCTGTGGAGAGGAACTCGCCCCTGACTCCCTAAAGACTGTCCACCATCTACAAGGCAAAGTCAGAAGTGTGATGGAATACTCTACATTTACCTGGACGAGTGCAGCACTGACACACAAAGCTCAACACTCCCCAGGAGAAAGCAACCTACATGATTGGCACCCCGCCCACCACCTTCAAAATCCTCTCTCTCCATCACTGACTCTCAGTGGCAGCAGTGTGTGCCATCTACAAAATGCACTGCAGCAACTACCAAGATTCCTTCAACAGCACCTTCCAAACCAATGACTGCTACCACCTAGAATGACGAAGGCTGCAGATGCATGGGAACACCACCACATACATGCAAGTTCTCCTCCAACCCACGCACCATTTTGAGTTGGAACTATATCTCCTTCCTTCATTTCTCACTGGGTAAAAATATTGGAGCTACCTTCCTTGCTGCAGTTCATGAAGGCAGGTCACCCCCACCACCACCTCCATTTGGCAGGGACCATTAATGCTGACCTAGCCAACAACACCTGCATTCTGTTAGAGAGCTTACAAATAAAGCTACTGAACTTCCATCAAGTTGTGAATGACCTCTTTATTTCAATGTGCAGTACATTCCAGATTGCAATATGGCCACATGCGTGCACCTTAGAAGGAACATTTCTCTCCTCCCACTGCTCTGATTCAACTTCTAAGTTCCCATTCCATTATTCACTGGTCGCAATCCATCTCTAGCCTAACAGGTTATATCGTACTCTGCTCACCCCTGTTCCAACCCACTTCTCTTTTGTCTTCACACATGTTCCATTCTCCTGTCACATCTAAATCCACCTCTCTTGTAACTGGTCCTTTTGCCCCTTTATGATCCGTTCAAAATAGAGTCTCCAATTTTTTTTCCAATTAAGGGGCAATTTAGCATGGCCAATCCACCTAGTCTGCACATCTTTAGGTTGTGGGGGTGAAACCCACACAAACACTGGGAGAATGTGCAAACTCCACATGGGCAGTGACCCAGGGCCGGAATCGAACCCGAGTCCTCAGTGCCGTGAGGCAGCAGTATTAGCCACTGCTCCACCGTCCCACCACCTCTGACCCGTTTGTATCTGTCCTCGCACGTCACATATCCAGAATGTTAACCCGTCTCTCCTGACACAAGAGTTTACACTTGGAATCATAGAATCCCTATGGTGCCGAAGGAGGCCATTCGGCTCATCAAGTCTGCACTGACCCTCCGAAAGAGCACCCTATCTAGGCACACGTCCTCACCCTATCTCCGTAACCCAGTGGCCCCACATAACCTTTTGGATACTAAGGGGCAATGAGTACGGCCAATCCACCTATCCACATCTTCAGACTGGGAGAAAACTGGAGCACCCGGAGGAAACTCACGCAGGCATGGGGAGAATATCCAAACTCCACACAAGACAGTCACCCAAGGCTGGAATTGATCCCAGGTCCTCTGCACTGAGGCAGTAGTGCTAACCGCTGTGTCAGCATGTCACCCACTGTGACCCACGGCGCTAGGAGAGTAGATGAAATGTGAAAGGAGCAGTGGGGTGAGTTTAAATAATAAACAATTTTAAAATCCAACAGTGAAATAAGATGCCCTCAATGTGGTGTCTCTTGCATTATCTATTAATCTAGACAGCTTTAATTAGCCTGCAGTTTCCAGACTGGTGTGTGTTTGTTACTTAATGCTAAATGTAGGCTTCTGTTGGCAAAATATGATCAAGAACCCAATCTGCATCATAAACCTGCCTGTCATGGTACTTGTTGAAATCTTTTTGGTCAACTTCATTGCAGTCTGTGATGTTTACCTGACCGTGGTGGGCCATGCCAACTGAGTTTGTGATACTTAATTGCTGTGGGTCTTTCTGGGCAACTTGGCTTCAGGTTAAATCCTGGTCTATTGAGAACTGCTGAATGGTGAGCTCTCGAGTCTTTCTCAAATCTTTAGCTGGCGCCCAGATGCTCTGAAAAGTGTTCCAAGTGTCACGGTAAGACCCTGGGAAGTACTGAGGATCAGGGGGATCTTGGTGTGCATGTGCTCTGGTCCCTTCATGTAGCAAGACCAGGTGGATACAGTTGTTAAGAAGGCATATGGTATACTTGCCATTATTAGCCAAGGCATAGAGTTTAAGAGCAATGAGGTTATGCTGGAACTGTATAAAACGTTGGTTAGACCACAGCTGGAGTATTGTATGCAGTTCTGGAATCCACATTACAGGAGGGATGTAATAGCACTGGAAAAGGTGCAGAGGAGATTTACCAGGATGTTGCCTGGGCTGGAGAGTGTTAGTTATGAAGAGAGATTGGATAGACTTGGATTGTTTTCCTTCGAGCAGAGGAGACTGAGGGGGAACATGATTGAGCAATGAAAATTTTGAGTGGCATATATAGAGTAGACCGGAACAAACTTTTCCCCTTGGTGGAGGGATTAATGACCAGGGATCATAGATTTAAGGTATGGTGCAGAGGTTTAGAGGGGATGTGAGGAAAACCTTTGTACCCAGAGGGTAGTGTGAATTTGGAGTTCGCTGCCTGAAAGGGTGGTCTAGGCAGAGAGGCATAACATTTCTGAAGTATTTAGACGTGCACTTGCAATCCTAGGGCATATAAGGCTATGAGCCAAGTGCTGCAAAATGGGATTAGAATGGTTAGGCAGTAGGGCAACACTGTGGCGCAGTGGTTAGCATTGCTGCATCACGGAGCCAATGTCCCAGGTTCGATTCCGGGTCACTGTCCATGTGGAGTTTGCACATTCTCCCCATGTTTGCGTGGGTTTCACCCCCACAACCCAAAGCTGTGCGGGGTAGGTAGATTGGCCACGCTAAATTGCCACTTAATTGGAAAAATGTATTGGGTACTCTAAATTTATTAAAAAAGAGAATGGTTAGGTGGTTATTTTTGACCGTCGCAGATGCGATGGGCTGAAGGGCCTTTTCTGTGCTGTGTGATTCTATGACTATGATCTATTTTTCCCAGGTCAGGGTCAGTCTGAGAATACGGGGTAGAATGTTTAGGACAGAGAGGAGGAGAAATGTCTTCACCCAGACAGTGGTCTGCCTGTGGAATTCGCTACCACAGAAAATAGTTGAGGCCAAAACATTATGTTTTCAAGAAGCAGTTAGATACAACACTTGGGGCAAAGGGGATCAAAGAATATGGGAGGAGGGCAGGATGAGGCTCTTGAGTTGGATCAGCCATGATAATGAACAGTGGAGCATGCTCAAAGGGCCGAATGGCCTCCTCCTACTCCTATGTTCTATGTTTATCATCTGTTGGTCTCCACTCCTATTCCTGATGGTTAAGCTGTTCTAAACCTCTTTATCGAGATAATCCCGACGATCTGATTAGACTGTCGGCCAAAGCATCTGTTTCTGCCTGACCTGCCAAACTATCTAAGTACAATTAGTACTAGACCATTCTGGGAAAGGGTAGTGGGAATCTGAAACTCTTCTCCAGCCAAAAACCCTGATGAAGTTGGGTCAGTCAAAAATTTCAGCACTGAGATTGATTAAAGTTTTGTTATTCAAGGGTATTATGGGTTTCAGAGTCAAGGTGGGCAGACGGAGCTGAGATTCAGATTGGTCATGACTAATCAAAATGGCTGAACAGGCTTGAGATGCTGTTTGACCGACTCCTGTTCCTGTGTTCTCTGTACTGTTTTGAGTCCCCTTCTCCCATATTTTGTTTTCATTTGCTTCTCCCAGCAACCCTCATTTATATAGAATATTCCTTTCTTTTGATAATTGAAAGTAAGTAAGGAAAACTGGTTCTCTCGGGTCAGAGGCAATAGAACAGAATACGTGAAGATAATGGAGATAGAAATACACATAGAAAATAGAAGTAAAAATTGAATAGAGGAGGCCAATCGGCCCTTCTAGCCTGCTCCACTATTCATTACGATGATAGCTGATCAGAAAGTTCAATATCCTGATCCCGCCTCTTCCCCCCCCCCCCCCCCCCAATATCCCATGATCATTTTAGCCAAAAGAGCTAAATCTAACTCCTTCAAATTATACCTTTTGACCTCAACTACTTTTTGTGGTAGTGAATTCCACAGATTTGCCACTCCTGAGTGAAGAAATTTCTCCTCGCTTCAGTCGTAAAAGGTTTACCCCTTATCCTCAAACTATGACCCCTAATTCTGGACTCCCCCACCATCGGGAACATTCTTTCTGAATCTACCGTCTAATCCTGTTCGAATTTTGAGTTTCAATGAGATTCCCTCTCACTCTTTTAAACTCCAATGCCTAATCCTAGCCGATTTAGTCATCCTCATGTGATAGTCTCGCCAAGATGCCGTGAAGCTAAAGAGATGGTGTTGCATTTCCAACCATTGTTAATATTAACTGATTGTTCTGAACTTCCATGATCATTTTACTTCACAATTCTGAATGCAGCACTTGTTTTGGTAACTGGCCTCACAATTCTTTTGCAGTTGCATAGAACCAGTATTCAGTTTATAGACAATTATGACCTGAAAGAGGACATTGGTGTGGGTTCTTACTCCATCTGCAAGCGATGTGTAAACAAATCTACTAACATGGATTATGCTGTCAAGGTATGTGCATACTATTTTACAGCACAAACCATGTGCAATTTAGGATGATTCAAATGACTAGACTGAAGAACATCTTTCAAGTAAACCTTGTGTTAGTTGCCTGTTTCTGAATTTTGCTGCTTTTCTATCTTCACAGCTATCAGCTGCAGAGTAAAGTTTTGGATATGTTGAAGTTTATTAAGACTGGAGGTTTTCAATTTCAGCCAGGAGAGCACTGGAATAGTCAAATCAGAACTGACAGTGATATGATTACGGTTTTAGCAGCAACTGAACTAAGATTAGGTCAGAGATGGGAGTAGATGGACCTCATGATGCAGAGTCAGAAACTCTGGTCGCAATCAAACAGGATGCTGAGGTTATAAACCTACTAGTTCAGCCTAAAATAATGGGGGGAGGAGGAGGGTTGAGAATGAAATCCGTGACAAAGAGGCATAGACTGCATAGTGACTGTCCATTTACTGTTGTATTGAAATAATTTCTTTCTTGTGTTTTACAGCTTTGTTCATTTTTTACACCCGTTTTCATTTTATAAATTCTTAACTTTCCCTCTGGCCATTGTTTTTAAATAATGTAATAATTGGATGTCAGAAGTGCCAGGCAAAACCCATTTCCAACAAGAGAATTTAACCATCTTTCAATGGCATTACCATCCTGGAATCCCCTACTATCAATATCCTGGAGTTCAGGAATTCTGTGGCAAATAATCGCCCCCATACTCTAGAAAGCCTGTCTACCATCTACAAGGCAAACATCAGCAGTGTGATGGAATGCTGTCTCCTTACCTAGATGAGTACAGCTCCAACAACATGCAAGAAGCTCTGTACCATCCAGGACAAAGCAACCTGCTAAATTGGCATCTCATCCACTACGTTCAACATTCATTTCCTCCATCGATGCACAGTAGCAGCATTGTGTACTATATTTGAGATGCACTGTAGCAACTCATCAAAGGTCCTTCAAAGCAGGAGCGTGGAGAAACACTGCGTGCAAATTCACCTCGCACCATCCTGACTTGGAACTAAATGACTATTCCTTCACTATTGCTGGGTTGTAAGCCTGAACTCCCTTCCTAACAGCACTGAGTGTGTACTTAGTCCACATGGACTGCAGCGGTTCAAGAAGGTGGCTAACCACCAGCTTCTCAAAGGAAATTAGTGAGGAGCAACAAATGTGGGCCCAGCCTGCCATTAACATCCACATCTTGTGAAATTAAAAAAAAAACATCTTTTTTATTTGCCAGTTTCATCATACAAATAACAAAAGAAACAACAGCAAAAATTACCCCATCCTTATGCAGCCTAAAACATTGACTCGTAAATACTAAAAATAAGTTGTTTTTTTTTAAAAACCCAGAAAAAGCAAACCCCCCCCCCCCCCCCCCCCCCCCACACACACACACACACACACACACACACACTTAGTGTGCAATGGCAACAATTTCCAGAAAGTGCATTATAAACAAACCCCATGAATTGTAGAACCCTCCCTCCAAGCTCAAATTTCACCTTCTCCAGGTCCGGAATCCCAGCAGGTCCCCACCACCACCAAGGCTGACCTCCAACCCAGTAGGACCCGCCTACGAGCAATCAGCGAGGTGAAGGCTAAAAGATTTGCCTCCACACTCGCCTGCAGCTCGGGCCATTCCAATACCCCGAAAATGGCCTCTAGATAACCCGATTTCAAGTCCACACGTACTACCCCTGAGATGGTGTTGAAAACCTCCCTCCAATACTTTGCAACTTCGGGCAGGACCAAACCGTATGTACATTGTTTGAGGGGCCCCTCCCACACCGCTCTCAGACAGCCTCCACCCCCTCAAAGAGCCGGCTCATCCTCGCTTTTGTGAGGTGCGCCCTATATAAGAACTTCAATTGTATCAGCTCCAACCTCGTGCATGAGGTTGAGGCATTCACACTTCGCACCACAAACCTTCTTCCAACTTTTCTTCCAAACCTCCCCAACTCTTCCTCCTATTTGGCCTTGCTCCCTTCCATGGACACCCTATCCTCCAAAATCTACCCCACCCCTGCATCTTTTCCGCACTCACTGCTCAGTAATACGTTTGGGAGGCCCAGCCCCCTCGCTTGTTGCCCTCTCTGCAGGAGCACCTTCCTAACCCTGGCAAGCCTGCATCCCCCTAAAAAAGACCTGGGTAAAAAGACCGGCAGGCACTGAAACAAAAACAAAAATCTCGGTAGCACATTTATTTTAACCACCTGTAACTGGCCCGCCAACGACAAAGGGAGGTTGTCCCACCTTGCCAATTCGGCCTTCACCCTCCCCACCAAACTAGTAAAATGGAGCGCGTTTTCCCCCCCCCCCCCCCCCCAAAGTCACGTGCCACCTGCACTCCCAAATACTTGGAAGTGAGTTGCCGCCCTGTGAAATGGCAGCTCTCGCCCTCACGCCTGGCTGGGACACCATAAAATACTCTTCTCTAAATTTAATTTATACCCCATGAACAACACAAATCTTTGGAGCATCCCCATTATATTCCCCACCGAAGTACTCGGCCCTGAAATATACAGTGGTAAATAATCCACGTACAAGGATGCCTTGTGTTCCATTTCTCTCTCTCTCCTTCCTCTCCTCCTCCGCTTCCCCCCCCCCCCCCACAAAACTATCTCCTTCCACAAACTCCTTAAAAATGGCTCTATTGCAAATGCAATATGTCCAATAGCGACATAGGACACCCCTGGTACCCCGGCGCAGAACAAAGTGACCCAGACTCGTGTTGTTTATGCAAACACTCGCCATCGGTTCCATATAGAGCAGCCGTACCCGTGCCCATAAACATCAGCCCAATCCCAAATCTCTCTAGGACCGCCATCAGATACGCACACTCTACTCAGTTGAACGGCTTTTTCGCATCTAGCGCCATCAGTCTCCGTTCCCTCTGTCGCTGTCATGATCACATTTAGCAACCGTCTAACACTCGAGAACAGCTGTTTGCCCTTCACAAACCCTGTCTGATCTTCTATCACCTTCGGGAGGCACCCCTCCAACCTTGTCGGCAGCACCTTTGCCAATATCTTGGCATTCAGATTCAATAAGGATATGGACCTATACGATTTGCATTCCGTCGGGTCCTTGTCTTTTTTAACAGAAGGGAAATCGAAGCCTGTCCCAGTGTTGTGTTACTACCCCCCTACCTATTACCGCCTCAAACATCCCCGCCATCAGCGACCTATCCAGTTCATACCGGGAGGGTCCCTCCGTCTCCCCCAGCAACTTCGCCAACATCGTAGCACAGTACTCTGGCACTCCACCCCCTCGGGCAAGCCCACAATTCTTAAATTCTGCCGCTTCGACCCGTTTTCTCCAGGTCCTCCACCTTAACTCTCAATCCTTTGTTCTCCTCCACCACCCTCCGCAGCTCCTCGCCTACCAAGGTGAACTGGTCCTACACCCCCTTCAGCTTCTCTCCTACTCCCGCACCTCGGCCAATATCTTCAACACTGCCGCCTTCACCAGGGCTATTGTCTCCTCCACCAATACCTTCATCACTGCTATCATTCCTTTCCCCATCACCTCCATGTGATCAAACTGCTTTTCAAAATCCCCGGCCATCACCTCGGTCATCTTCTCTACTGTGAAGAGCATGGCCCTACCCAGCGACCCAGCCTTTGCCATCTTTCCTGCCACTGGGCCGACCAGCTCGCTCGCCCCCCCCCCCCCCCCCCTGAAGAATGTCATGAAGATTTGGTGACATTTATTCAGTCCCTAATTTCCTTTAGAAGATTCTTGTGGTGATTATGCACCTTGGGTGATGAGAGCTGGACATTTCAACATTTTGACTCCATAGTGATAGTCAAAACCTTTACGTGATTCTATGCAGTAGAACAATGAAAATCTCTAGAAAACCGGTACATAAAAGAATGAGCTAATTTTTACATTCCTTTATTGTAAATTCTCACTGGTGATATTGCATACCTCTTCCTTTTAAGAGTACTTAAAATTGTAAGCATTGTCACGTTTGTAGCAAAGGGGAAACCTGGTTTGTTGATGCTGTTAATTTTTCTTTAATATAGTTGTATTCCTGCTCACAACAATAATTATTTTTTTTTTTTAGATAATTGATAAAAGCAAGAGAGATCCTTCTGAGGAGATTGACATTCTACTTCGATATGGGCAGCATCCCAATATTATTACCTTGAAAGATGTAAGTAAGTTCAGCCGCACTGCCTTCTCTTAATTTGATAGGTTACTCTTGTACAAACCTGCTATTTTGCAGTACTGTAATGCACTGTAGTACCATCTAGTAATGATGAATAAAACACAATTTTTCCACATCTAACACTATTGCTCAAAAGTGTTTCTGTAAATCGCAATAGCTCTGTGTTGATTATAGATCTCATGATTTTGCTGTCATTTTTGCAGGTTTATCATGATGGTAAATATGTGTATCTAGTGACAGAACTCATGAAAGGGGGAGAATTGCTGGACAAGATTCTCAGGCAAAAGTTTTTCTCCGAACGTGAAGCCAGTGCTGTACTGTACACCATAACAAACACTATGGACTATCTGCATGCGCAGGGGGTAAATATAATTTAATACATTTCCAACATTTTTGTTTTTAGCAGCAATAGAGAAAAATGCTGTTCATTTGCTGTAATATCATGGGCAGCCTCTTGTTTCTAAAAGATATTCATTTTTAAGTTGAATATAATTCTGAACTAACTTGACTCCTTTCTGAAGTTAAACATTGACAGTTTTTAAAACAAAAGGGTTAGATATTTTGGAGCGTAGCCTTTATACTGACTAAGTTAAAAGCCAATGCCTGGTATGTCTTTCCTGTGCGATTGAATAGTGGTGCTTCGCGATTCGGATTTTGATGTTTAATATTTAAATGTTTCTTCCTGAAGATGTGATTGAATGACTGACTGGCCGTGATTCTCCGGCCTCTTTGTGCTCTCGCTCGAGCAGAACGAGGCCGGTGAATAACGGGAGACACCAAAAACGGCCTGTTCCCATCGGTGAAATCGGGATCTTGCCTTGGTGTGGAGAGAAACCAATCATCACCACAATACAATTAACAGGAGTGAACCCATATCCAATGGCCTCCTGCGATTCAATGGCCTCACCAGCAAGTGGTCACACTGGTACTGATTAGTACTCCTTTAAAAAACATGATCCTGGCAGAAGGGCTTCTGCAGGGAGCTTTTGCGGGCGCTCCCAGTGGGCGTCAAGGTCACTGCAGCCCTGAACGTTTACTCCTTGGGATCCTTCCAGGGCTCGAGCGGCGATCAGTGTAGCATCTCGCAGGCCACAGGTGCATCTGATAGGTCACGGCTGCCCTGTTTGCCCAGTCAGAAAACAGTATAAACTTTGACATGGACCAAATCCAACAGGGTGCCCAGTTAGCAGGATTCTCCGCCATCGCCAAGATGCCCCAAGTCCAGGGGCTGATGGACTGCACGCATGTTGCCTTGTGCTCACCAGGGTATCTGGGAGTTCCCTAAGTTAACAGGAAGGGATTCCATTTCCTGAACACACAGTTCATGTGTGTGCACGCTTCCCAAGAAGTGTGTACGACATGTACATCCTGGGGTAGTCAGACATCTTCGGCCTTTTTGATGACCACCCCAGGATGGGCAGCTGGCTCTTGGATGATAATGGGCACCCGCTGAGGACCTGGCTAAATACGCCAGTACGGAGACTGAAGCAGAGACCCGATACAACGAGACCATGTAGCCACCCGGGCTGTCATTGCATGGTGGATCGGACTGCTCAAAATGTGGTTCCGATGCACGACGTGCAGTACACCGCCTGGAGGGTTGCCTGCTTTGTGGTGGTCTTCTGTGTCCTCCACAACTTGGCACAGCAGCGGGGTGTCGTGCTGGAGGTTGGGTACGAGGAACATGTGCCCACATCTGAGTAGGATGATGAGGTGCCGGACCAGCAGGGGCTGCAGAATGAGTCTGGGGGTGAACCGGAGGACCAGCCAGTGGCTGCAGAATAGGCGGCAGCGGCGAGGGCAGCAGCTTCCAGGGCTATGGAGGCCCTCGTACTCATCTGCTTCACAGAGGATGTGGCCTGGTCCTTCATTGCTATCTCTCTCCTTAATCTTTTTCCTCCCCCCCACATTTGCCACCCTCCCAGGCTATGTGTAACATAAGCGCCCGGTGCACCACCTTAAACTGAATCGGGCTAAGCCTGGCGCAAGATGAGGAGGAATTGACCCTGCCCAGGGCGTCAGCCCACAGGCCCTCATCCAGCTCCTCCTCCCACTTGCCCTTAAGTTCCTCCACTGAGGCCTCCTCTGCCTCCTGCAGCTCCTGATATATTTCCGATACCTTGCCATCCCCTCCCCATACACCCGAGACCACCCTGTCCTGTATCCTCCGGGCAGGCAGCAGCGGGAATTCCCCCACGTGCTTTTTCACGAACGCCCGAACCTGCATGTACCTAAAGGTATTCCCCGGGGGTAGCCCAAATGTCTCCTCCAGCGCCCTCAGACTTGCAAAAGTCCCATCAATGAACAAGTCCCCCATCCTTCTGATACCCGCCCTGTGCCAACTTAGGAGCCCCCGTCTATTCTGCCGGGAGCAAACCTGTGATTATTCAGTATCAGGGCCCAGATTGAAGCCCCTACCTCCCCCCCCGTGCCATCTCCACTGCCCCCAGATCCTCAATGTCGCCGCCACCACTGGGCTCGTGGTATACCGCGTCGGAGGAAGCGGCAACGGTGCTGTTATCTGTGCCCCCAAGCTAGTATCTTTACAAGGCGCCGCTTCCACGCCGCCCCCTCTCCCTCCACTACCCATTTCCGAATCATGGATATATTCGCTGCCCAGTAATAGCTGCAAAAATTCGGCAGCGCCAACCCCCCCCCCCCCCCCCCCCCCCGACTGCGCTCGAAGAACAGTCTCTTAACACGCGGGGTCTTATTTGCCCACACAAATCCCGCAATAATCTTATTTACACGCTTGAAAAAGGACTTTGGGATGAGGATGGGAAGGCAGTGGAAGACAAACAAGAACCTGGGGAGGACCGTCATCTTTACGGACTGCACCCTGCCCGCCAGGGAGAGCGGTAGCATGTCCCACTTCTTAAAGTCCTCCTCCATCTAATCCACCAGCCGCGCTTGTGCAGGACACCCCAGCTCTTAGCCACCTGAATGCCCAAGTACCGAAAACTACTCTCCACCATCTTAAGCGGTAACTCTTCCAGTCTCTTTTCCTGGCCCCTTGCCTGTATTACAAAAGAGCTGGTTTTTTCCAACATTCAGCTTATACCCCGAAAAGTCTCCAAAATCCCTAAGAATCTGCATGACCTCCCCTAGCCCCGCCACCGGATCCGCAATATACAGGAGCAGGTCATCCGCATACAGTGAAACACGATGCTCCTCTTCTCTTCCCCCCCCCCCCTCCAGTTTCTGGACTCCCTCAACGCCATGGCCAGCGGCTCAATTGCCAGGGCAAACAGCAGGGGGGACAGTGGGCACCCCTGCCTCGTCCCTCGATGTAATCTGAAGTACCCCGACTGCAGCCGGTTCGTCGACACACTCGTTACCGGGGCCCGACACAACAATTTGACCCATTCTATAAATTCCTCTCCAAACCCAAATCTGCCTAACACTTCCCACAGGTATACCCACTCCACCCGATCGAAGGCTTTCTCCGCGTCCATTGCCGCTACCACTTCTACACGCACGCACACACACACCCCCCCCCCCCTTCCAAGGGCATCATGATCACATTCAGGAGCCTCCGCACATTCGTATTCAACTGCCTGCCCTTCACAAACCCTGTCTGATCCTCGTTAATCACTCCCGGGACACAGTCCTCCATCCTAGTGGCCAAAATCTTGGCCAACAGCTTTGCATCCACATTAAGAAGCGAAATGGCCCTATAGGAGCCAAATTGCAGCGATTCCTTGTCCCGCTTGAGGATAAGCGAAATCAGAGCCTGCGACACTGGGGGAAAGGTTCCCTTTTCCTTGGCCTCATTGAAAGTCCTCAACAACAGCGGACCCAGCAGCTCCGAGAATTTCCTATAAAACTCTATGGGATACCCATCCGGACCCGGGGCCTTGCCCGCCTGCATGCCCTCTAGCCCCTTAACCAGCTCTTCCATCTCGATCGGGGCCCCCAATCCCTCTCTTCTCTTTCCCCCCCCTTGGGGGCTCTGACTCGTACAGTTTGCCATAAAAGTCCTTGAAGACCTCGTTAATCCTTGCCGAGTTCAGCACCATATTACCCCCCCATCTCTAATTCCCCCAATCTCCTTGGCTGCCTCTCTTTCGCAGCTGATGCGCCAGCATCCTACTTGCCTTCTCCCCATACTTGTACACTGCCCCCTGTACCTTCCTCAACTGAGCCTCAGCCTTCCCCGTGGTAAGCAAGTCAAACTCTGCCTGCAGGCTCCGGCGCTCCTTCAGCAACCCCTCCTCTGGGGACTCCGCATACCTCCTGTCAACCCTGAGTATCTCCCCCACCAATCTCTCCCTCTCCATCCTACCCGTCTTCTCTCTGCGGGCCCTGACTGAGATTAGCTCCCCTCTGACAACTGCCTTCAGCGCCTCCCAGACCACACTCACCGGAACCTCCCCATTATCATTGGTCTCCACATAGCTTTGGATACACCTCTGGACCCGCCCACAGACCTCCTCGTCCGCCAGTAGTCCCACGGCCATTCTCCACCGAGGGCGTTAGCGTGTCTCCTCCCTCAGCCCCAAATCCACCCAGTGCGGGGCATGGTCTGAGATGGCAATGGCCGAATACGCCACCCCCTCCAATCTCGGAATTAGTGCCCTACTTACCACGAAAAAATCAATCCGCGAGTACGCCTTGTGCACGTGGGAGAAGAAGGAAAACTCTTTCGCCCTTGGCCTGGCAAATCTCCATGGATCCACTCCCCCCATCTGGTTCATGAACCCCCTCAGGACCTTGGCCGCTGCCGGCCTCTTACCCGATCTCGACTTGGAACGATCCAGCGCCGGGTCCAGGACCGTATTAAAGTCGTCCCCCCCCCCCCCCCGTTACCAAACTGCATGACTCCAGATGTGGAATCCTACTCAACATCCGCTTCATGAACCCTGCATCATTCCAGTTCGGAGCATACGCATTCACTAGCACCACCCGGACCCCCTGCAACGTGCCACTCACCATAACATATCGACCTCCTTTATCCGTCACAATACTCGCCGTCGCAAATGCCACCCACTTGCTCACCAAAATTGCGACCCCCCTGTTCTTCGCATCCAGCCCTGAGTGGAAAACCTGCCCCACCCTTCCTTTCCTCAGCCTGGTTTGATCCGCGATCTTCAGGTGTGTTTCTTGTAGCATGGCTACGTCTGCCTTTAGCCCCTTTAAGTGCGAGAACACACAGGCCCTCTTGACTGGCCCATTCAGGCCCCGCATGTTCCACGTGATCCCCCCCCCCCACCTAAGAGAGAGTCCCACCCCCCCTACACCCCGTGTGAAAAGAGAGCGAAAAACAAAGCAAAGTACGTACACTCAAACCCCCAGCTTCAGGTGCCACCCCCACCATTTTGTGGGTAAACCACGCTCCCCATCTGGGCCGACCCCACCTCCTGTGACGCTCTTCCCAACTGCGACCTCGCCCAGAGCCTCGAGGGCCTAGGGCAAAGGTGGCCACAGAAACGCAAGAAACACAGGGAAAAACCCAACATAACATCCCCCCCCCCCCCCCCCAGCAACCCCCATAACATACTGCAGTCTATTAACTTGATTCCAGCTTCTCAATTTTTAAAATAAATTTAGAGAGCCCAATTATTTTTGCCAATTAAGAGGCAATTTAGCGTGGCCAATTCGCCTATCCTGCACATCTTTGGGTTGTGGGGGTGAAACCCACGCAGACACTGGGAGAACGTGCAAACTCCACACGGACAGTGACCCAGGGCCGGGATTCGAACCCAGGTCCTCTGCGCCGTAGGTAACAATGCTAACCACTGTGCCACCGTGCTGCCCTCAGCTTCTCATTCTTAATGAAAGTCCACGCCTCGTCCGGCGTGTCTAAATAGTGGTGCCGGTCTTGATATGTAACCCACAGCCTCGCCGGTTGTAACAGTCCGAACTTCACCCCCTTTCCGTGGAGGACCGCCTTAGCCCGGTTGAATCCCGCACTTCTTGGCCAGCTCTGCACGCCAGTCCTGATAAATACGGATCTCGGTGTTCTCCCACCTGCTGCTCCACTCCTCCTTCGACCATCACAGGACACACTCCTTGTCGGTGAAGCGGTGGAACCTTACCACCATAGCTCTCGGAGGCTCATTCGCCCTTGGCCTCCTTGCCAGGACTCTGTGCGCCCCATCCAGCTCCAGGGGGCGGGTGAAGACCCCCGCGCCCATCAGCGTGCCCAGTATCATGGTCACATACGCCCCAGCATCCGAATGCTCCACACCTTCAGGAGACACAGAATCTGCAGGTTCTGCCTCGTTGACCTATTGTCCAGGTCCTCCAGCTTGTCCTGCCATTTTTTGTGCAGCGCCTCGTGCATCTCCACTTTAACCGCTAGGCCCAGGATCTCATCCTCATTATCAGAGGCCTTCTGCTGCACCTCCTTGATCGCCGTCCCCTGCTTCTTCTGGTTCTCCACCAGCCTTTCATTCAACGCCTTCATAGGGGCCAGCATCTCCGCCTTTAAATCCACAAGGCAGGTTCATAAAAACTCCTGCTGCTCCCGTGACCACTGGGCCCACGCTGCCTGATCTCCGCCTGCCGCAATCTAGCTTTTTCGCGCCCGTTCTCCTCTCTTCTCCAAAGCTGCTTTTTTGACCGCCCCACTCCATACAGCGCTGGGGGACACTCAATGTTTCCTTCCCACACCGGGAATCGTCGTCAAGGTACCACTGGAGCTCCTTAAAAGGGCCCAAAAGTCCGTTATCGGCGGGAGCTGCCAACCGTGTGACCTACCTCGGCATAGCCGCAACCGGAAGTCCAGACTTGCAAAGTTAAGTGAGTTTAGAAACCCAATTAACTCTGCTGATGCCGAATTGAACGGCCACCAGTTATCTACCAACCTCGCCGAGGAGACCATGGCCAGGTGCCGTTCAGCACTGGCCCTCACTTGGGTGGGGGCTCAGCCTCTGGGCAGGGGACCCCCTTACAGGTGAATTGGGGTGTGCGGGTGTCGAGAAATTGGGGTACCATTTTTTAAAATAAAAAGGTATCACGAACTCTTCCTGCACACAGGAGCTCTGCTCGTTGAAGCTCCAAGTGCAGGAAATAATGTTGAGTGTAGCGGGGGACGTTCTCCACTGGGGCCCGAAATAGCAACAAGAGTGCTGTTAAATAGCAGACCCCGCTAATCCCGTCCAGAATGGACTCTGATTTTTTTTGGTTTGATCACGCCCCATATTGAAAGTTAAATTAGCTGCTGAGGGATTTAGGATATCAATTTTTGCGTTAGGTCAGTAAGTTGTAGTTTTTTTGTTTTTCTCAAGGTCAGGAATGTTTGAGGAATGAAACATTGTGTCAGTGTCAAGCATTGAGGTCAGGTATAGCACAGGTAGGTGTAATATTAAAACTGCAATATTTTCCCTACTGATGTGTTTTCATCCTTCAATTGGGAAGCGGCCGTCACTCAATTGCACGGATGCAATGTTTACTTTTTCTACAGTTCCCATTTGACTTGGTGTGACAGACAATTAATGCTGAACCAGGAACAACATTGTGATATGGACTCTCCTTATTTTGAGAATTTGCTTCTTCCCTTTAGTGCTAACATAGAAAGGAGTTTCATTTCATTTGTCTAGGCTCAAAACTCTAGTTCCAAGATGAAAGCTATCACAATTTCTCTACAATTAATGTTTTGAAGAAATCTAATAGCTTCTGTTGAATTGCAAAATTAATTTCAAAGTAACACAAAAAGCACATAAGGAACTAATGGGATCTGTATACAATCACATTTTGATTTCTTTACCTTCAGTTTGTCCCATATACTAGCATTTCTATACTTGGGTTTAGTCCCTCAATTAAGTGGTTATCCTTAGCATACATTGGACAGTAAGTGTCAAAATCCAATTCAACCGTGAGATGATTCTGTCACTTAAATGACACATGCATGTACTTTAAGGATAATTGTTAATTGGCCATCAGATGAAGGGGCATGCTGACCATTTCTCTCTAGGTCGTGTTTCATTCTCTAACCTGCAGACATTGAGGACAGTTACAAATGCTTCCACTGTTGTTTCAGCAGTTGTCAGTTGAGTCTGCACAGAACAAGCAATAAACTGCAAAATAGATTTACTGACTTCAGGGCACCATGCCATATGATCTTTTATATTCAGAGTTTTGATGTGGATATTGGCAATGCATCAATATAACCCTCTGGAAGCATTTCATTGAAAGTACATCGATAATAAAAGCAGTTGAAAAATTTGCTGATGTTAAATTAATATATTTAAATGCATTTAGGTGGTGCACAGAGACTTGAAACCGAGTAACATCTTGTACGTGGATGAGTCGGGCAACCCAGAATCGATTCGTATCTGTGACTTTGGGTTTGCCAAGCAGCTGCGTGCTGATAATGGCCTACTCATGACTCCGTGTTATACAGCTAATTTTGTTGCTCCTGAGGTATGATGTATTCATTTATTTCTGTCTTTTGCTGAAGCATTACCACAGTTAATTTATTTTCCCCTTGAAACTGAAACTTTTAAAGCTGAGTGCTGGTGATTGGGCTCTCGCAGCGCACAGTTAGCAGGTGCAGGTTTATGTCTCTCCTTCCCTCATGATGAACTACCAACTTCACCTGTGCTTATTATCAGGCTTCTCATTGAAAACAAACATTTCCCCAGAGGGTGCTAGGCATGTCATCTCGGGGAAAGGGCTAAACTGGCTTGTTTACAAATGTGGCAGCTATACATAGAACATTACAGCGCAGTACAGGCCCTTCGGCCCTCGATGTTGCGCCGTCCTGTGAACCCCCTCTAAAGTCCCTCTACACTATTCCCTTATCGTCCATATGCCTATCCAATGACCATTTGAATGCGTTTAGTCTTGGCAAGTCCACTACTGTTGCAGGCAGGGCATTCCACGTCCGTACTACTCTCTGAGTAAAGAACCTACCTCTGACATCTGTCCTATATCTATCTCCCCTCAATTTAAAGCTATGTCCCCTCGTGCTGGACATCACCATCCGAGGAAAAAGGCTCTCTATGTCCACCCTATCTAATCCTCTGATCATCTTGTATGCCTTAATTAAGTCACCTCTTAACCGTCTTCTCTCTAAGGAAAACAGCCTCAAGTCCTTCAACCTTTCCTCATATGATCTTCCCTCCATACCAGGCAACATCCTTGTAAATCTCCTCTGTACCCTTTCCAATGCTTCCACATCCTTCCTACAATGTGGCGACCAGAACTGCACGCAATACTCCAAATGCGGCCGCACCAGAGTTTTGTACAACTGCAACATGACCTCATGGCTCCGAAACTCAATTCCTCTACCAATAAAAGCTAACACACCGTACGCCTTCTTAACAACCCTCTCAACCTCGGTGGCAACTTTCAGGGATCTATGGACATGGACACCGAGATCTCTCTGCTCGTCCACACTACCAAGAATCTTACCATTAGCCCAGCACTCTGTCTTCCTGTTATTCCTCCCAAAATGAATCACCTCACACTTTTCTGCATTAAACTCCATTTGGCACCTGTCAGCCCAGCTCTGCAGCTTATCTATGTCCCTCTGTAACTTGTAACATCCTTCTGCACTGTCCACAACTCTACCGACTTTAGTGTCAAATGCAAATTTACTCACCCATCCTTCTACACCCCCCTCTAGGTCATTTATAAAAATGACAAACAGCAGCGGCCCCAAAACAGATCCTTGTGGTACACCACTAGTAACTGGACACCAGTCAGAACATTTCCCATCAACCACCACCCTTTGTCTTCTATCAGCTAGCCAATTTCTGATCCAAACTGCTAAATCACCCTGAATCCCATGCCTCTGTATTTTCTGCAATAGCCGTCCGTGGGGAACCTTATCAAATGCTTTACTGAAATCCATATACATCACATCAACTGCTTTACCCTCATCCACCTGTTTGGTCACCTTCTCGAAGAACTCAATGAGGTTTGTGAGGCACGACCTATCCTTCACAAAACCATGTTGACTATCTCTAATCAAATTATTCCTTTCCAGATGATTATACATCCTATCTCTTATAAACTTTTCCGAGACTTTTCCCACAACAGAAGTAAGGCTCACTGGTCTATAGTTACCAGGGTTATCTCTACTCCCCTTCTTGTACAAGGGGACAACATTTACTATCCTCCAGTCTTCTGGCACTATTCCTGTAGACAAAGATGACTTGAAGATCAAAGCCAAAGGCTCAGCAATCTCCTCCCTAGCTTCCCAGAGAATCCTAAGATAAATCCCATCCGGCCCAGGGGACTTATCTATTTTCACACTTTCCAGAATTGCTAACACCTCCTCCTTATGAACCTCAAGCCCTACTAGTCTAGTAGCCTGTATCTCCGTATTCTCCTCGACAACTTTGTCTTTTTCCCGTGTGAATACAGATGAAAAAATACTCATCTAGCACCTCTCCTATCTCCTCAGACTCCACGCACAACTTCCCACTACTGTCCCTACTCTTACCTTAGTCATTCTTTTATTCCTGGCAATTCAGATGGATGTCAAAGATTTCATGGCAGTATAGATATTCTATATCTATAGAATATCTATACTGCCATGAAATCTTTGACATCCATCTGAATTGCCAGGTGAAGCCTCCAGAGTAACCTCTTGCCTGTCGGACAGAAACTTGTAATGAGCGATACTACTTTAATATTGAAACAACATGCCTTCATATAGCTCCTTTTAAAGTAGAAATATAGACCCAGGTAGTTGAAAGGTGTAATAAATTAAAGTGCTGGCATTGTGCTTAAATTCTGAAGTACGGGTTGAAAATCCATCATATTGACTCAGGAAATAGTTCCACAAACTATGTGAAGCTATTGCATCTCTTTACACTTCACCCAGCATATCCTTGTATAATACATGTTCACAGCATTGAGAGCCTCTTGGAAATAGACTTTAATGTATAGATACGCTGTAGGTAATTTGGCAATAGGGTGAGGGCCTAACTGACATTCATATGCCATTTCGATAAATACTTTAATTAAAATGTGGATCATAAAAGCTGAGCAAAAGCATGTTGATGTTGGCTTATCAATAGAGCTATCCTAATTAATTAGCTTTTTTGCTGATTATGTTTTTTGTTGGATTTTTATCAAATTAATACTAAGTCAGAATAGTTAATTAGTTATTAACTAAAGTAATACATTTATTTGGTAACCTTGAATTGATTAGGGATTGAAGTTAGGAGATGAGGCTGAAAAATAGTTTGCCCTGTAAAAAAAAACAGAGCACTAATTATATTCTGGCAATTTGACCCTTGTACTGTATTGTAACTGCTGAATCACAGTTCACTAGGATTATAATCACGCGCATTTTTTGATCATTTAACTATTTTTTGCTAAATTATATAGCCTAACCACATGTATTTCGATTTGGTTCAAATTCGTGTCAGTGCGTACAAATATTTTTAGTTGTATTTGCCTGCCCTGTTTTCATATCCCTTCAATTTCTCCTGCTTCATCAACCAACCCAATCTGATCTTGAATGGTAATGTAGATTGTGTTAGCCACTCAGCCCCAAAGTGAATTTCATAGCTTTGCAGCTATAAAGAAAGCTCTGTTCTAAATCTATTTAATTTTGTATCTGTGGGCCCTTATTCTAGAATCCACCTACTAACCCCCCCTGCCAAACTCCAAAGCTGTATCCAAGTTCATCTGTGTTGTCCCCTCTAATTCCTCAATATGTTTCTTACTGTGTGAAGTCCAAAACTGCATGTACCACACTTAAGGTTTTATGTGCAAGAGGAATTGTAAAGCTAATTTAATTATTTCCATGTGTTGTACTTCATAGGTCTTAAAGCGCCAAGGATATGATGCAGCTTGTGATATCTGGAGTCTTGGTGTTCTTCTTTATACTATGCTTACAGGGTATGTGTGTGTGTACTACCTAGGATATTATTGATCAAAGTATTAAAAATACCAAACAGATTTTCTGTTGGACGTTCTTCCACCATGCTTCCCTTTAAAGGTGGTGGATCATGCTTTGGTTATCTAAAATGAGAATGCCAATTAGGGTGGCATGGTAGCACAGTGGTTAGCACTGATGCCTCAACGCCAGGGACCCAGGTTCCACTCCAGTCTCAGGTGACTGTGTGGAGTTTGTACTTTCTTCCTCTCCCTGCGTGGGGTTTCTCTGGGTCCTCTGGTTTCCTCTCACAGTCCAAATATGTACAGGTTAAGTAGATTGCCCTTCGTGTCCAGAAATGTGCAGATTAGGTGGGCCTGGGTAGGGTGCTCTTGAGAGGTTGGTGCAGACCTGATGGACCGAATGGCCTCCTTAAGCATTGTAGGGGTTCTCTGGGATTGAAAATCCGATTGGAGCACTTTGTAATAGAATGAGTTCCCTGTCTTAATTTGATTCATTCTTAATATAAGCATGTCTCATTTCAAATAATTACAAGTCTAGTATTGTACAGTAGAAATCTGACACCAGTCATAGGTATAGGTGTAGCTATGGGAACACCATTTGAGACATATTCTTTATGTAGAAAATGTTTGTGTACATTTGGATCATACAGGTAAGTGTACTTCATGTGTGTATATTTACACATCCACCACCACTCAACCATATTTTGTATGATGGCTGTTTTCCTATTTCCCCATCCCCTGTTTTCAACAAAACCTGTGACCCAGTTATTCATCAGTGTTGCCTCATTTCAGTGGCTCCTGATTGTCCATCTTGAAATTTGAATTTTTGTGGTTTAATCACCTGAACTTTAATTTTGTTTCACAGTTACACACCCTTTGCTAATGGACCTGATGATACTCCTGAAGAAATATTGGCAAGAATAGGTAGTGGAAAGTTCAGTCTAACTGGAGGTTACTGGGATACAGTTTCTGATGCTGCTAAGGTAATTGAACAAGGCAAATTGTTTATATGAACATATTAACTTACGAATTAAGAAGGCGAGTAGGTCATTTGGGCTCTTGAGCCTGCTCCACCATTCAATAAGATTACAGCTGAACTGATATTGCTGCAACTCCACATTCCCACCTGAAAACACATTCTGCCTTGAAAACATTCAAAGTCTCTCCTCTTTAAAATGCAGTGGAAGCTGACCTCCAAGAACTCAACTCTCTAAGAGAAAGATTCTTCTCCTCTATCTTAAATAGCTGAGCCCTTATTTTTAAAACAGTAACTCCTGTTGTGCATTATCCCACAAGAGGAACCATCTTCTCCATCTCCACCATGTCAAGACCTTTCCGGATCCATATGTTTCAGTGAAGTCACCTCTTACTCTTCAAAACTCTAGCAGGTACAAGCCCAGCTTGTCCAATCTTTCCTCGTTAAGACAATCCTCCCATTCCAGTTATTAGTTTAGTACAGCTTCTCTGAACTGCTTCCAATGCATTTACATCCTTAAATAAGGTGACAAATACTGTACCAGTACTTCAGTTTTGGTCTCACTGCTCCCCTGTAGAACTGAAGCATAACCTCCCTACTCTTGTATTCAATGTCCCTCACAATAAACAATAACATTCTATTAGCTCTGCAATATCTCTCCATTTAGATAATGAACTACTTTTTTATTCTTCCTGCTAAAATGGACAATTACACATTTTCCCACATTATGCTCCATTTGCCAGATCTTTGCCCATTTCTATATGCCTCTGTAGTCTCCTTATTCCTTTTCACAACTTACTTTCCTACCCATTTTTGTGTCATCTGTAAATTTAGCAATTATACTTTCATTCAAGTCATTTTTATAAGTTGTAAGAAGTTGAGACCCCAGTAGCAATCCCTGTGGCACATCACTCTTTACATCTTGCCAACCAGAAAAAGACCCATTTATGGTTACCTCTGTCTCCTGGTAACTAGCCAGACAATCTTCTATCCATAACAATATGTTACCCTCATATCATGAGTTTTTTATTTTCCATAATAACCTTTTATGTGGCACCTTATCAAATGCCATATGGAAATCTAAATAGTGCATCCATTATGACTTTATCCCACAACACGTGTTACTACTTCAAAGAACTCACGTTGGTCACCAACATGTCTTTCCACTCTTAAAGCCCTTTTACAGTTGAGATAACTGGTTAACATTTGGTTGGATGAAAAGCTTGCAAGCCTGCTGCTTAAATCTGTACTGTGTCCAAGGATGTACTAAAAACCCAGTACTAGATTCACGTATATGAATCAAAGAGATCATTTGGAGCAGAATGAGTTGAATAAATATTGATGCATTGAGGCAATTTAGTTTTGATACTGAAATGTGATACCATGTACAATGTTCCAGAACTGAAATTGACATTATTTATCTATTTGCTCCCAAGTGATCCAGTTGAATATTCCATTTTTGTAGGAAAATGAGTAGGATCAAAGAACTCTATACCTCTTCTTATTCCCAAATATCCCAGAATCCAATGTAGTGAAGAGTTTATTTTTTTTTTAAATCATCTTTATTATTGTCACAAGTAGGCTTCCATTAACACTGCAATGAAGCCACTTTGAAAATCCCCACTGTGAAAGTTGCCACACTCCAGCGCCTGCTCAGGTACACAGAGGGAGAACTCAGAATGTCCAATTCACCTAATAGCACCTAACAAGTCTTTCGGACTTGTGGGAGGAAACCGGAGCACCCAGAGAAAACCCACGCAGACATTTAGAGAACATGCAGACCGGGCACAGACAGTGACCCAAGCAGGAGTCGAATCTGGGACCCTGGCTCTGTGAAGCAACTGTGCTACTGTGTCGTCCATATTCTCCACTCCTCTTACCTCCATCCAACCCCAGTAAATAAGGACTTGAGGTTCTGTTCCATATGGACGGATGAACTTGCAATTTTATTGCCCAGGAAATTACTGCAGCACTTTTAAAGTTATTCATAGAATCCCTGCATTGCAGGAGGAGGCCATTTGGCCCATTGAGTCTGTACCGACCCTCTGAAAGAGCACCCTACCTTTGTGCTAATTGATGGATAAATGGCCAGAATGCAGCAAAATCTTGCAATTTTCAGTTGACACATTTGGCTATCTTGGTGAGGTAGCATGTCCAACTTAGTTATACGGAATTACAGCTTTGTTTTTCTAACATCAAAGGCATTAGTGTGTATGCAAAGCAGCAAATTTTTTGTCAGTTTGCTTGTTTCATACTTGCAAAAAGGATTACCCAAGAACTGATATTTATAAAATGCTGGAGGGTTTACTGAGTTTTTGCCGCTTACAAATATCCAGTGTTGCAAATCTGATTGGATATCGTTTCTAGTCAGGCCGTCAGATCTGTGTTGCCTCCAAAAGTGTTCACCACCCCCTGGCCAAGTTTTATCTTTTAATCATCACTAAAACAAAGATTATCTACCCTTTGTCACATTTACTGTTTGTGGAAGCTTGCCGAGTGCACTTTGGCTGCAAGTATTTTCCACATTAAAACAGTGGCTTCATTGGTTGGAAAGCTTTGGAATGTCCTGAGGTTGTGAAAGTGTTCTAATAATGCAATTCTATTTTTTTCTGATATTTATCATTGGTTAGTGTCAGTATGTAGTTGGAGGTGCTGAGCATGGTGGCACAGTAGTTAGCATTGCTGCCTCACGGCGCCGAGGTCCCAGGTTCGATCCTGGCTCTGGGTTACTGTCCGTGTGGAGTTTGCACATTCTCCCCATATATGCATGGGTTTCGCCCCTACAAACCAAAGATGTGCAGGGTAAGTGGATTTGCCATGCTAAATTGCCCCTTAATTGAAAAAAATGAATTGGGTACTCAATTTTTTTTTGAATGAATTAGTCCTACAACCTTTTATTTGGTCAAGGTTGGATTTAATTTTTTGCATAATTGAGTAATTGAAGCAATGCGTTCACTTGCCTATAAACGTTGGCGAATAATAAATTCAATTTTGATCCAACAGGATCTTGTATCAAAGATGCTTCATGTAGATCCACAGCAAAGATTGTCTACCACCCAGGTCCTCCGACACCACTGGATTGTACATCGGGATAAACTGCCACAGTTTCACTTAAACCGTCAAGATGCACCTCATCTAGTAAAGGTAAAAACTGTACTTAAGCACTCTTTTCCTCCACCACCACCCCGCAGCACTCTTGCACTCCACCCCCACCCCGTGCTGTGTTGCCCTACCCATATACCTGAAGGCCTATCTGCATACAGTAAAAAGGCAGCACGGAGATAACTAATGACCCTTTCATCTTAGCGGGAGTTTATGCAGATGTTGTTGTGCCTCTTGGTAAACTTGTATTTTATCATTGTGCCATGTTTTTCTAGGGGGCCATGGCTGCTACATACTCTGCATTGAACCGAACACCGTTACAGCCTGTTCTAGAACCAGTCGGCTGCTCAAATCTGGCCCAGAGAAGGGGTGTTAAGAAACTTACCTCAACTGCTCTTTAAAGTGACCTCTGCTGAAAACTGGATTCACAGCAGCCTTAGACATTCACATGTTTGTCAGAGAACATACCATCCCATTTATCTTTATATGCTGCTTTTTGTCTTCTGCTAGTCCTGCTTTGAACAATTGGATATCAGGATATTGGGAATGTAATCTTTGGATGGAATGTGAAGCAGAATACGTGGGAACAAAGGTTATTTGGGTAAAAGCATAGAAACTTGGCATTACAATGATCACTGTATTACCTGTATTTGTAAATTAGCAATAGAAAAAGCACTCAAACAGTGAATTTCTACTGGGAATGTATAAGTCCATCTGGATTGTTTTTGTAATTAGAGATCCTTTTTTCCCCCCTAAAGTTTAGCACTTGAGTTAAAGTACATCCTGTATGTGTTATCACTGTAAACCTTGTGCCATTTTTTAATACCATGACTTTGCAGAGGCACTGACTCATTGCTTTTCCTCCCAGCATTGTCCTCCACTCATCTATCTGTATCAATGGCTATTTTCTCACACACCTGATCAGTATTCCATGGTTGAAAGTCCTGTTGGGCACTGTTAAGCAGCCCAGGAATGCTTTATCTCCTTGCCTGCATTTGGAGTCAATTGCTAAACAACTACTAAATCTATTGTAATCTATAAATCTTTGAAAAGGCAGCCGACCTACTATAGCATGTATTTGTAAGACTTTACTTTTGTGTGAGACAGAATGTTTATAATCTTCCATTACATATACCTTAGCATGATACGGTGAGGGTGATGGTCATATTTTTGCCACTCATTGTGGCATTGAACAAAATATTGAATGACTCGGATGGATTCACTTTGGCATTTGAGTTACACTGATTCTATGAAAAGAATTAGAAATCAATTGAAAATAACTTGCTGTGTCTCCATCATGTCTTCAGTTTTAATATTCTTAAAGATCATTGTTTAAAGATATTGCAGCCTTTAATAGATTCGTTATCATTGATGGGATGTGATTGCAATGATTCAAATACACATTAAATGTCGCCATTCAGTTATTGTAGCTCTAAGGGACAGTGTAAAGATGAGGGATGTAATTATTTTGAAATTCAAAATCTACTTGGTGAGTTTTTAAAATGAAGCCATTTCACAGATGTAATATTTTTCTACACTTCTATAAAATCAAACTTTATACCAGACTCCACCGCATAGCATGGCACTAAGTGGATTGTCAAGGACTTTTTTTTATAATGTCTTTTACCAAAGTATGAATTTGGTAGCAGTCTGAAGTTGGATTCATCTGACACTTGCTGGCTGATGCTGCCAGTTAAGTGAATGATTGGAATAGTCAGTGCTGCAGAAGATTGACTTAATTGTGCCTCATTCTGGTACTGAGTCAGAATGTTTTCAAATGAAATTTAATGTTACCCTAGCCTATTCCCAGATCCATCTAGGAGTGGAATCAAATCTGTCAGTACTTATTGTTGCTCTTTGTGGGCTGGCGATTTATTTTGTAATCATGAGGGAAAAACTGAAATTTATACAAAATAAAATTTCAAACTTAAGATTGTGCTGTCATTTTACTTGCAACCTCAGCTTCTTGATGCGTTCTTATTTTCATGGTTTTATTCTCGCTCTTGCAAATCGCTATCACATTTTGAATGATATATTGTAGATAGTTGAGGAACAGTACATTGTGCATTAGGGTTAAAATGTCGCTGAAGACTTTGTTGTATCTGTCCAATTCAGATACTTCAACCAGCTCTTTAATTAAAGTTTACCCAGATGTCTTTATTTATGAGTAGAACGAAGTACGGACATGGATATAATGCAACACTATTAAATATAACCTGTAAATTACCCACTAAACATACAAGAAACACCCAGGATTTGACTATACTACCTGCAAAAGTGGTTTGGTGTGTTGTAGATCTGGTCTCTCTGGTTCCTCTTTGCAAAGGTGATTCTCGCTGGCTGTTGCTTTCTTGCTTCCTTCTGGTCTCTCAGGGTCACCTCACACACCAAGTCTTTGCTTCAAGTCTCTGCTTGGCTTCTGCTCTTCTGCCTCTTTTACTTGCTCCTTTGCTCCTTCTGCCCCTGGGTCCCTGAGATGCCTACTTTTTATATCCCCTCCACTCGCTTTTCCAGAAACTTCTCTGGCTTCTGGCCAATGAGGTCTCGGGAGGAGGGTCCCAGCAGCCAATGGTCTGGTTGATGACTGTTTGACAAGCCACCTGAGCCCACACCAGGTGTCCCACTTCTGGTGGTGTGGGCTGCACATGACCTGTTCCCATATAGTAGATGCTTGGTGACGGAAAGTCTGACTCGATCTGGGCTACGAACAACAGACTTCTTGAAGTTTGACTGCAGTATGATTTTAAAATGACCACATTCTCTCCTCTTGATCCAGTGAGTGCCAGTGAAACGGATCTCTCAATCCTTACTAAACCAGCTCAACGAGCAAGTACCCTGAATCCGGGTTTTAAAGTATCATCCCTAACCCACAATAATAACAAATGGGAAAAAAAAAATGAAGAAACAATACATCAAGGTTCTTGATTGTCGCGTAGTCCTGTAATGTTCAGGTGTGACAGGTTGCGGTTCTGGGGAAATCAAGGTAACGCCTGTTAATTCTTACTAATATCTGATTCTCTTTTCCCGTTTATTTACTAGAATGTCCTATGACCCTTTTGTGTTTTTTTTTAAAAATAACCAAAGAAATAAGTAAATGAATAATAAAGGCTCAATAGTCATACAAAGGGTTGGTCAGCAATCAGTAATATTAATTTTTTTTTCAACCCACAACCAAACTGGTATGTCGGGAGATCATGGAAACAATACAATGTGGGCGGATAAAAGTCCTTTCCAATTGGGTGATGCGTGGAGTGGATGGATAAAGCTATTTACAATTTGGACCGTGATGTCCTGATTCCTTCTCAGCAGAGGGAACCTATGTGGACGGGCTTTGGCTGTGGGGTACCCGCTGCGTTACCACCTCTGGTAGTGAGCGCCAGGTCAGACGGTTCTGTGGGTCTCTGTACCAGGGACGCCATAGCAGGTGACATTTTCTGGTTCCCCGGAGTCCTTTTGGCCGAAGTTCCCTCAGACGGCGCCTTCTTCCTGATATCTAGTGAATCGGAGCTGGGACCGGGTGGGCCGGAATCGATTCCGGAGGTATAGGGTAGAGGTTTGGGGCCTGGAGTACAGGGTGTGAGTTAAGTGGTTCTGGGGGCTCGAAGATCCCTGCTAGTGTGATGTGGTGTTGGTGGAAGTTCTGTTGTGAGACAAATGCCTTCATCTGGTTTGGGGCAGCAGGGTAGCATGGTGGTTAGCATAAATGCTTCACAGCTCCAGGGTCCCAGGTTCGATTCCCGGCTGGGTCACTGTCTGTGTGGAGTCTGCACGTCCTCCCCCTGTGTGCGTGGGTTTCCTCCGGGTGCTCCGGTTTCCTCCCACAGTCCAAAGATGTGCGGGTTAGGTGGATTGGCCATGCTAAATTGCCCGTAGTGTCCTAATAAAAGTAAGGTTAAGGAGGGGGGGTTGTTGGGTTATGGGTATAGGGTGGATACGTGGGTTTGAGTAGGGTGATCATGGCTCGGCACAACATTGAGGGCCGAAGGGCCTGTTCTGTTCTGTGCTGTACTGTTCTATGTTCTATGTTCTGGTTGATATGATACCATCCGGCTTTCTTGGGGCCCACCAATACCTTGTATACAGAGGGGCTGGCCTTAACTGTCACCGAATGGGGTCCAGTGTATTTGGGGGTCAGGCCGCTGCTTTGGGCCTGTTTCAGGTCTTTGACCTTGGTCTGACTGACACTAAAAGCTTCAATGCATTCAGTGACGTGTGGTTGCCAAAGTTCTCCCTCCCGGGCACCTTGTTTGGCTAATCCATCTGCTCTTACATTCCCAAGTGGGGAGGTGCGATGGTGGGCCTTGACTTTTATTATTCCATACTTTCTACCTTGGATGGTTTGGAAAATGAATCTCAATAGTGGGGCTGATGGCAGAGACTTTCCATCCGCCGAGATAAATCCCCTTGCTGCCCATAGGGCCATAAAATCCGTTAAACTGTTGCAGACATACATATTATCTGAATGTATGTCTACTGGTGTGGGAAACAGGTCGGGGCGGCTGACTATATAAGCTATTGCTGCTAGCTCTGCAGCCTGGGCACTCTTGTGCAGGAAGTTTTAGGGCTATCTTCCTCGGGCTTGCCTTCATGTCTTCCACATAGATGCTGCATCCCGTTTTCCTGTTTCTGTCCTCCATCATGTAGGATCGATCAACATCTATCTTTAAGCTGTTTTAAGTCTGTCTGGCTCCCCTGCTTTCTCTCTCTTTTTCTCCCCCCCCCCCCCCCCCCCCCCCCCTCCCCATTTAGGCAAAAATGGCCCCTTGCGGTCATTTAGTGCGGGAATCAGGCATTTGTGAGGCTCCCCCCTGTAATCTTACTATTTTCTTATTATCATGGTTTTATTCCCGCTCTTGCAAATCGCTATCACATTTTGAATGATTATGTCGTAGATAGTTGAGGAAAGTACATTATGCATTCTGGTTAAATTGTTGCTGAAGACTTTGATTTCTTTTGAGTTAAGACTGTTTTCTAGGAAATTGTTAGATCACATTAGCAGTAATAGACAACCTAGACTAGTGACTGGGCTGCATGAGTGGCCCTCCATGTCCATGGGCCACATGAGTGAAATTGGGTATGAATAAGATTAAATACATTTAATACATGTCAAATATTTCATAACCAGTTACAGAAGATGCTTAAATAAAATTCATATTCATACTGTCATCAACTTGCATTGTATTTTTTTGGAACTATATCTTGTTTTTTGAGTAACAAAGTAATCCAGCACCGAACTCTGTTTACCATTCTGCCCTCATCACTGATTTTTTTTTTTAAATTTTGCTCCTACTACTTCTGCTACATATTTTTATTTTGCATTAGATTGTCCTTCCTCACAATCCATTTCCAACACAAAAACTATCTATTTGGCAGGAGAGAAGTGTATAACTGCCAAAAAATTAATAGGAAGATGTCATACTCGGAACCACACACGATGGTTTCACTGCACTTGCGTACTCAGAATGCACTGGGCATGCTGTTTAAACAGCGGGAACCGCAGCAGCACGTCCTGGCCTCAACTTGTGGCAGTGCAACCCTGGACCTGGAATAGAATAAATGGGCCGCACTCTAGTCCTGACAGGTCTCGGGTTGACCACCATTGCCACAGTATAATGTGACTGCAGCCTAAATTGTTTCAAATTAAAGGAAAGTAGTGGTGTCTGGACTTGGAACCGCCCGTTCCTTCAATACCTTTGACATGGCATCAACAAATCCCTGCCAAAGTCCCCTGAGCTTTGAACATGCCCAAAATATATACACATGATTCACAGGCCCACCAGCACTGCCCACACCTATCCTCCACCCCTTCAAAGAACTTGCTCATTCGAGCCACAGTCATATGCGCCCTTGGACCACCTTGAATTGTGTCAGGCTAAGCCTGGCACACGACGAGGACGAATTGACTCTACTCAGGGAAACCTCTAACTCTACTCGGCCTCTAACTCCCTGCCCAGTTCTTCCAGCCACATTCGTGTCACCTCTCTTACTCTTAATGGGGATCCCTCCCATTCCATGAGCTCTTAATAAATTTCCTATACCTCCCCCTGCCCACTCCTGTTTTCGACACTACCGTGTCCTGTATCCCCTGGGGCAGCAGGTGCGGAAAGGTAGAAACCTGCCTCCGCACAAATCCATCACCTGCAAGTAGCGAAACCCATTCCCACCGGGCAGCTCAAACACCTCCAATTCCTCCAAACACGTAAAGCCACCATCGATAAACAAGTCCCCAAACTACTCGATCCCTAAAACCCCCCATCCAGCCCTCCTGGTGCAAACCGGTGGTTGCCACAAATTGGTGCCCATACTCCACCCTCGTATGCTTCCGCCACTGTCCCCATACCTCAGGGCAGCCACTACTACCGGGCTTGTGGAGTACTGAGCTGGTGAGAACAGCAGAGTTGCCATTAAATGCCCCTAAGCTTGTGCCACGACATGAAGCTGCCTCCACACGCTCCCATACAGACTCCTCCCCCACTACCCACTCCCTGACCATTGCTATGTTCGCTGCCCAATAGTAGTTTCTAAAATTTGGTAGGGCCAGCCCCAACTCCCCTTGACACCGCTCCAGCAGCACCCGCCCACACAAACCCTGAGATCGCCGCATTCACCCTCTTTTTAAAAAAAAAAGTCTTGGGGATAAAAATAGGCAGGCACTGAAATACAAACAAAAACCTTAGGAGAACCGTCACCATTACCGTCTGCATTCTCCCTGCCAGTGACAATGGGAGCATATCCCACCTTCTGAAGTCCCCCTTCATCTGCTCCACTAACCAAGCCAGATTCCGTTCATGCAGCTGCTCCTACTCCCGCGCCACCTGGATGCCCAAATATTGAAAACTCCCTCCCACCACCTTGAACCTTTAAGGCAGCACAAGTGAATGGCACTGTGGCTTCACAGCGCCAGGGTCCCAGGTTCGATTCCCCGCTGGGTCACTGTGCGGAGTCTGCACATTCTCCCCAAGTCTGCGTGGGTTTTCTCCCACAGTCCAAAGATGTGCAGGTTAGGTGAATTGGCCATGCTAAATTGCCCTTAGTGTCCAAAAAGGTTAGGAGGGGTTATTGGGTTACAGGGATAAGGTGGAAGTGAGGGCTTAATGTGGGTCGGTGCAGACTCGATGGGCCGAATGGCCTCCTTCTGCACTGTATGTTCTATGTCTATGAATGGCATCTCCCCCAATCTCCTCTCCTGTCTCCTTGTTTGGATTGGGAAGGCCTCGCTTTTACCCATATTCAATTTATACCCCAAAAACCGGCTGAATTCCTTTAGGATCCCCATAATCTCTCCAATCCCCCCAGCAGGTCAGATATATACCAAAGCAGGTTGTCCACGTATAGCGTGACCCTGTGCTCCAACACCCCCCCACCTTCTATTCCCACCAGTCCTTCAATGCTCTTTGTGCCAGTGACTCTCTCGACAAGACAGACAGCAGTGGGGAGAGTGGACACACCCGCCTCGTCCCCCTGGTGTAGCCTAAAATAATCTGAGCTCACTCGGTTCGTCCGCACACTCGCCACTGGTGCCTGGTACAGCAACTGGACCCAGTCAACAAAACCCTGCCCAAACCCAAACTGCCCCAGGACCTCCCGCAGGTGGTTCCACTCCATCCAATCAAAGGCCTTTTCTGTATCCATGGCGGCCACCACCTCCACCTCTCTTCCCTCGGAGGGCATCATTATAAGATTCAGCAGCCTTCTAACCCTATCACCCAGGCACACAATCCTCTATTTTCGAAGCCTAGATGTTGGCATCGACATTTAGTAGGGAGATTGGCCTGTATGACCCGCATTGCTCCGGGTCCCATTTCCCGCTTCAGGATGAGAGAGATCGAAGCCTGCGACATCGTTGGGGGGAGCGCCTCTTGCTCCCTAGCCTCATTAAATATCCTTACCAACGAGAACCCCAGTGCTCCCAAGAACTTTTTATAGAACTCCACCGGGTACTCGTCTGGCCCCAGGGTCTTGCCTGACTGCATCGCCCCCAGTCCCTCCACCACTTCAACCAGCCCAATTCGGGCCCCCAGGTCCTCCACCAGCTCTTCTTCCACCCTTGGAAACTCCAGTTCCTCTAAAACCCGCCTTATCCCCTCCACCCCGGCTGGTGGTTCCGACTCATATAATCTGCAATAAAAGTCCCTGAACATCCTGTTCACCCCCACCGGGCTCAAGACCATATTTCCCCCCTTTGCCCTTTACTTTCCCAATCTCCCTCACCACCTCCTGCTTTCTCAGCTGGTGTGCTAGCATTCTACTTGCCTTCTCCCCATATTTGTACACCGCCCTTTTCAAATGCCACACCACCTTCCCTGTAGATAGCAACCCAAACTCCATCTGCAGCTTCTGCCGCTCCTTCGGGGTTTCTGAATACCTTTTGTCCACCTGGAGAATCTGCTCGACTAACCTAACCATCTCCACCCGCTCCGCCTTCTCCCTGTGTGCCCTTATCGATATAAACTCCCCACTGCCTTCAATGCCTCGCATACCATAGCTGCCGAAGCCTCCCCTGTATCGTTTATCTCCAGATACCTCCGAATGGCCTCTCACCCACTCACACACCTTCCTCTGCTAACAGCCCTACATCTAACCTCAATTGCAGGCGCTGCCCCCCCCCCCCCCCCCCCCCCCCCCCCCCCACTCACCTGCAAGTCCACTCCGTGCAGGGCATGATCAGACACCACAATCGACGAGTACTCAACATCTACCACCCCGCCTGCAATGTCCTAGCTATAATGAAGAAGTCAATTCGAGAGTACACTTTGTGTACATCGGAGAAGATTAAGTACTCTTTCGCTTTCGGACGCCCGAACCCTATGTGTTCCATAACACCTTTAGCTCCTGCGCTGCTGCCGACACCCTCCCTGAGCTCGACCGATCCAGCCTTGGATCTCTAACCATATTAAAGTTACCCCCCCCCCCCCCCCCCCCCAATAATCAGCCAATGCAAGTCCAGATAAGGATTCTTCCCCAATACCCGCCTCATGAACTCTACATCATCCCAGTTCGGAGCATAGATGTTCACCAGTACCACTGACACCCCTCCAGCTTCCCATTCACCATAACATATCTAGGGTGGAAGCTGAGAGCCAGGACAGACCGTGTGTCATCTCTGGCTTGCTGCCAGTGCCACGAGCTAGCGAGGTGAGGAACAGGGAGAGTGCAGTTAAACACGTCGTTACAGGGATGGTGCAGGAAGGAGGGTTTCAGTTACTTTGATAATTGGAGCACATTCTGGGGAAGGTGTGACCTGTACAAACAGGACGGGTTACACCTTAACCAGAGAGGCACCAATATCCTGGGAGGGGAATTTGCTACAGCTCTTCGGGGGGGGTTTAAACTAATTTGGCAGGGGGATGGGAAACTGATTTGTAGTCCAGGATATAGTGTTGCTGGAGTTCAGGAAGTTGAGGATAGTGCAGTACTGAGGAAGGTACCAAGGTCACAAGAGGGGACCTGCAGTCATGAAGGTGGTTTGAAGTGTGTCTACTTCAATGTGAGGAGCATCAGGAATAAGGTTGGTGAGCTTGAAGCATGGATTGGTACCTGGGATTAAGATGTTGTGGCCATTATGGAGACGTGTATAGAACAGGGGCAGGAATGGTTGTTGGAGGTTCCGGGGTTTAGATGGTTCAGTAAGATTAGGGAAGGTGGTAAAAGAGGTGGAGGAGCAGCATTGTTAATCAAGGATAGTATAATGGCTGCAGAAAGGCAGTTTGAGGAAGATCTGTCTACTGAGGTAGTGTGGGCTGAAGTTAGAAATAGGAAAGGAGAAGTCACTTTGTTAGGAGTTTTCTATAGACCCCAAACAGTAACAGATGTGGAGGAAAAGATTGCAATGCACATTTTGGATAAGTGCGGTAGTCACAGGGTAGTTGTCATGGGTGACTTTAACTTTCCAAATAGGACTTCCGGTTGCGGCTATGACCAGCTAAGTCGCACATTTGGCAGCTCCTGCGACAAAGGTGTTTAGGGCCGATTGGAGGGCCCCGACGGTACTGTAAAGACGAATCCCGGTGGGGGAAGGCTCCCTGAGGAGAGTGAGACCAACTTTATGGTCGGTACTCGGAGTGGGGCGACAAAAAAAGCGGCAGCAGCTCCCCAAAAAAAGCGGGGGAAGAGGACCAAAATGGCGGCCGGTGGCGCACTAGAAGATTGGAGAAAATGGGCGGAGGAGCAGCAGGCCGCTCTCCTCCGGTGTTTTACGGAGCTGAAAGTGGAACTCTTAGAGTCCATGAACGCGACGACCACAAGGCTGATGGGGGCCCAGGCGACCCAAGAGGCGTCGATAAGAGAGCTGCAGCAGGAGATGGCGGTGAGGGAGGAGGAAGCCACGGTCCTCGTGGGAAAGGTGGAGGTGCACGAGGCACTCCACCTGAAATGGCAGAGCCGCTTTGAGGAGCTGGACACGCGAATGAGGCGGAAGAACTTGAGGATCCTGGGCCTAGCAGAAGGCCTGGAGGGGCCTGATCTCCCGAAATATGTAGCGGAGATGCTGAGCTCCCTGATGGGAGAGGGGGCCGGTCCATCGCCCCTGGAGCTGGAAGAAGCATATCGGGTCATGGCTAGGCGGCCTAGGGCAAACGAGCCCCCGAGGGCGGTGCTGGTGCGGTTCCAGCGTCTCTGCGATCGGGAGAAAGTGCTGAGGTGGGCCAAGAGGGAGAAAAGCAGCAAATGGGAGAATTCGACGGTGCGGATATATCAGGACTGGAGTGCGGAGGTGGCAAAGCGGCGGGCCCGGTTTAACCGGACGAAGGCGGTGCTGCACGCAAAAAGGATCAAGTTTGGAATGCTGCAGCCAGCGCGCTTGTGGGTCACCTACAAGGACCAGCACCATTACTTTGAGACCCCAGAGGAGGCATGGACTTTTGTTCGGGAGGAAAAGCTGGACCTGAACTAGAACTTGGGAACGCCGGCGGTCGAGGCCGCCCGAGTACCCTTGACTGATCAAGTGGCCCATGTCTTTCTTAGGCCAGGTCGGAACTTGGTTAAAGTTGATGGATCGTTTGGTTTCTTTGAAACTTGTGTTATGGGGGGTTTCTTTGTTCCTTTTTGTGTGTCTCTTCCCGTTGCCAACTTCCCTTAATTATTGTTGTTGTAGGGGGGGCTTTTTTACTGTTTTTTGATCTGTTCTTTAAGGGTTATGGTTACTGTTCTGTTCGATGGAGGGTGATGGTTAAGTACGTTATTATTGGGTAGTTATTTAGTTATGCAGGCATAGTTATGTATTTATGCATTTATTTGCGATTTGTTATTTATATTGTTATATTGTTAAGTTGGGGAGGCGGGACGGTGGGGGAGCAAGTTGGTTATGCGTGTTTTCTTTTTCTCTTTTTTCTTCCTCTCGTTTTAAGGGGGCTTTTTTATCGGCGTGGATGGGGATGGGGGTGGAATTGAAGATGGCGGGGTAGGGGGTGGCCGGGCGAAAGCGCGGGCTTTCCCCTGTTTCCCGCGCGCGGGACGGGGGAAGGGGGAGGAGAGAAGGGTGGGGTGTGGCCAGCAATGGCGGCTTTTCCCGCGCTGAAGCGGGGTCAGAGAGGGATGGCAAGGGGGGGGGGGAGGCCCCTCCCCCCCCACATCGGGAGGAGTCGGAGTGTGGCAGGGGCAGCCGGGTCAGCGAAAACCAGCTGACTCTCGGGAGTACGATGGTGGATACACTGCGGCTAGGAGGGGTCCTAGCCAGGGGGGGGGGGGGGGGGGGGGGGAGGGGGGTTAGGGGGGGATACCGGGTTGCTGCTGGAAAGGCCGAGGACGGGAAGGGAAGAACGGGAGGAGAGAGGGGGGGGGGCCATCGCCATGGGGAACGGGTCAGAAGGGGAGGGTCGACCCGGGGCGAACAGGGGACAGGACATGGCTAATAGACAGGGGAAAGGGACGGGTCGCTCCGCGACCCGGTTGATTACTTGGAATGTGAGGGGGCTGAACGGACCGGTCAAGAGATCAAGGGTTTTTTCACACCTAAAGGGACTGCAGGCGGATGTGGCAATGTTGCAGGAGACTCACTTGAGAGTAGTAGACCAGGTGCGCCTGAGAAGGGGGTGGGTGGGACAGGTGTTCCACTCAGGCTTGGACGCAAAGAACCGGGGGGTGGCGATTTTGGTGGGAAAGAGGGTGTCGTTCGTGGCGGCGCAGGTGGTAGCAGATAAGGAGGGTAGGTACGTGATGGTGAAGGGTAGGCTGCAGGGAGAGAATGTGGTGCTGGTAAATGTATATGCCCCGAATTGGGATGACGCGGGTTTTATGAGGCGCCTGTTGGGCCTCATTCCGGGTCTGGAGGCAGGAGGCCTGATCATGGGGGGGGACTTCAACACAGTGCTCGACCCTGGGCTGGACAGATCGAGTTCCAGGACGAATAGGAGGCCGGCAGCGGCAGAGGTGCTAAGGGGGTTCATGGAGCAGATGGGGGGGGTAGACCCTTGGAGATTTGGCAGGCCAAGGGCGAGGGAGTATTCTTTTTTCTCCCACGTCCACAGGGTGTACTCCAGAATAGACTTTTTTGTACTGAGCAGGGGGCTGATTTCGAGAGTGCAGGACACGGAGTACTCGGCCATTGTGATTTCGGACCATGCACCACACTGGGTAGAGGTAGAACTGGGGGAAGCACGGGACCAGCGCCCGTTGTGGCGCCTGGATGTGGGGCTGCTGGCGGACGATGAGGTGTGCGGAAGGGTTCGGAAGGGCATTGAGAGATATCTGGGCACGAATGACACGGGCGAGGTGAAGGTGGGGGTAGTCTGGGAGGCCCTGAAAGCAGTGATCAGAGGAGAGCTGATCTCCATAAGGGCACACAGAGAAAGGAAGGAGAGGCAGGAGAGGGAGAGACTAGTGGGGGAACTTATAGAAGTGGACAGGAGATATGCGGAGAAACCAGAGGAGGGGCTGTTGAGGGAGCGGCGCAGTTTACAGGCCCAGTTTGACCTACTGACCACTAGGAAGGCGGAGACGCAATGGAGAAGGGCACAGGGTGCGGTCTATGAGTACGGGGAAAAGGCGAGCAGGATGCTAGCGCACCAGCTGCGCAAGCGAGATGCAGCCAGAGAGATTGGGGGAGTGAGAGAGAAGGGAGGGAACGTAGTGCAGAAGGGGCAAGAGGTGAACGGGGTCTTCAGGGATTTCTACAGGGAATTGTACCGGTCTGAGCCGCCCAGGAGGAGGGGGGGAATGGAGAACTTCCTCGATAGATTGAGGTTCCCAAAGGTCCAGGAGGAACGGGTGGAGGGGCTGGGGGCGCCGATAGAGCTGCAGGAACTAGTTAAAGGGATAGGCCAGATGCAGGCAGGGAAGGCGCCGGGGCCGGATGGGTTCCCGGTGGAATTTTATAAGAAGTATGTGGACTTGGTGGGTCCAGTGCTGGTGCGAGCCTTCAATGAGGCGCGAGAGGGGGGGGCTCTGCCCCCGACAATGTCACAGGCCCTGATCTCCTTGATCCTGAAGCGGGACAAAGACCCTGTACAGTGCGGGTCCTACAGGCCTATCTCCCTCTTGAATGTAGATGCCAAACTGTTGGCAAAGGTCCTGGCAACCAGAATAGAGGATTGTGTGCCAGGGGTAATCCATGAGGACCAGACGGGTTTCGTAAAGGGACGACAACTTAACACAAATGTCCGGAGACTGTTGAATGTAATTATGATGCCAGCAGTGGAGGGGGAGGCTGAGATAGTGGTAGCACTGGATGCGGAGAAGGCATTCGATAGGGTGGAGTGGGAATACCTGTGGGAGACGCTGGAACGGTTTGGGTTTGGGGAGGGATTTATCAAGTGGGTGAAGCTGCTGTATTCGGCCCCGATGGCGAGTGTGGTTACAAACGGGAGGAGGTCGGAGTATTTTGGGCTCCATCGAGGTACCAGGCAGGGATGCCCCCTATCCCCCTTACTATTTGCATTAGCGATCGAACCGTTGGCGATGGCACTGAGGGGTTCAGGGGGGTGGAGAGGACTGACAAGGGGAGGGGAGGAACATCGGGTATCACTCTATGCGGATGATTTGTTGTTATATGTGGCGGACCCGGAAGGGGGAATGCCGGAGGTAATGGAAATACTAGCGGAGTTTGGGGACTTTTCGGGATATAAATTAAATGTGGGTAAAAGTGAGGTCTTTGTGATACACCCGGGAGATCAGGGGGAGGGAATTGGGCGGCTCCCCTTTAAGAGAGCAGTAAAGCGCTTCAGGTATTTGGGGGTGCAGGTGGCAAGGAACTGGGGGACCCTCCACAAGCTGAACTTTTCAAGGCTGGTGGAGCAGATGGAGGAGGAGTTCAAGAGGTGGGACATGGTACCGCTGTCGCTAGCAGGGAGGGTGCAGTCAGTCAAAATGACGGTCCTCCCGAGGTTCTTGTTTCTGTTCCAGTGCTTGCCCATCTTCCTCCCCAGGGCCTTCTTCAAGAAGGTAACTAGCAGCATTATGGGCTATGTGTGGGCACATGGCACCCCTAGAGTGAGAAGGATTTTCTTGGAACGGAGTAGGGACAGTGGAGGATTAGCGCTACCCAATCTTTCTGGATACTACTGGGCGGCGAACGCATCGATGGTGCGCAAGTGGGTGATGGAGGGGGAGGGGGCAGCTTGGAAACGTATGGAGAGGGCGTCCTGCGGCAATACAAGCCTGGGGGCGCTAGTAACGGCACCATGGCCGCTCCCCCCCACAAGGTATACCACGAGTCCGGTAGTGGCGGCCACCCTTAAAATCTGGGGGCAGTGGAGGCGACACAGGGGGGAAGTGGGGGGTCTGATGGCGGCGCCACTGAGAGGGAACCACAGATTTGTCCCGGGGAACACTGGCGGGGGATTCCAGAGCTGGCACAGGGCGGGCATCAGGCAACTGGGGGACATGTTCATAGAGGGGAGGTTTGCGAGCCTGGGAGAGCTGGAGGAGAAATTTGAGCTCCCCCCGGGGAACACGTTTAGATACCTGCAGGTGAAGGCATTTGCCAGACGGCAGGTGGAAGGATTTCCCTTGCTTCCCGATAGAGGGGCGAGTGATAGGGTGCTGTCAGGGGTCTGGGTCGGAGAAGGGAAGGTCTCGGACATCTACAAAATAATGCAGGAGGTGGAGGAGGTACCGATAGAGGAGCTGAAAGACAAGTGGGAAGCGGAGCTGGGAGAGCAGATAGAAGATGGGACATGGGCGGATGCCCTAGAGAGGGTCAATTCGTCGTCGTCGTGCGCAAGGTTGGGCCTCATCCAATTTAAGGTGCTGCACAGAGCCCATATGACGGGGACTAGGATGAGTCGGTTCTTCGGGGGTGAGGACAGGTGTGTTAGGTGTTCGGGAAGCCCTGCGAACCATGTACATATGTTCTGGAGGTGTCCGGCACTGGAAGAGTTCTGGGAGGGGGTGGCGGGGACGGTATCGAGAGTGGTGGGAACCAGGGTCAAACCAGGGTGGGGGCTAGCGATTTTTGGGGTTGGGGTGGAGCCAGGAGTACAGGAGGCAAGGGAGGCCGGAATATTCGCCTTTGCGTCCTTGGTAGCTCGGAGAAGGATCTTGATTCAGTGGAGAGACACAAGGCCACCAAGTGTTAACACCTGGTTAAACGACATGGCAAGCTTCATCCAATTGGAAAGAATCAAATTCGCCCTGAGAGGGTCGGTACAGGGGTTCTTCCGGCGGTGGCAGCCCTTCCTTGACTTTCTGGATCAGAGATAGGAACCGGAGGCCGAAACAGCAGCAACCCGGGGAGAGAGAGGGGGGGGGGGGGGAAGGGAGGGGGGGGGGATAGCAACGAAGGGAGCACGTCAGCGGGGGGTCGCGGGCAATGACTGCCCGAGGCCATCGGCAGAAAGGGAAAAGCGGTTTGGTTGCTAGACTGATAGCGCGGGGGGGGGGGGGGGGGGGGTGCGCGCGGGGGAGGGCGTGGGGAGGATTTTCCAGGGGGGATTTGTTGTGTTATAATTTAAAATGTAGTAGGGGTAAATGTTTGTATCGAAAAATTTCAATAAAAATTATTTAAAAAAAAAAAAAACTTTCCAAATATTGATTTGAACCACTATAATTCGAATAGTTTGGATGGGGCTGTTTTTATCCAGTGTGTGCAGGAGGGCTTCCTCACACAATATGTGGATAGACCGACAAGAGGCGAGGCCACATTGGATTTGGTACTGGGTAATGAACCGGGCCAAGTGTTAGATTTGGTTATGGGAGAGCACTTTGGAGATAGTGACCACAATTCGGTGACTTTCACTATGGCAATGGAGGGGGATAGGAACATACGGCAGGGCAAGGTTTATAACTGGGGGAAGGGTAATTACGATGCAATTAGGCAAGAATTGGGGAGCATAAGATGGAAACAGGAACTGTCAGGGATAGGCACAATTGAGATGTGGAGATTGTTCAAGGAGCAAATACTGCGTGTCCTTGATACGTATGTCCCTGTCAAGCAGGGTGGAAATGCTCGAGTGCGGGAACCATGGTTTACAAAAGAGGTTGAATGTCTTGTCAAGAGGAAGAAGGGGGCTTATGTAAGGATAAGAAAACAGGTTCAGTTAGGGCACTTATGATACAAGGTAGCTAGGAAGGAGCTCAAGAAAGGGCTCAGGAGAGCTAGGAGGGGGCATGAGAAGTCCTTGGCAGGTAGGATCAAGGAAAATCCCACGGCTTTTTACACTTGTGTGAGGAATAAAAGAATGACTAAGGTTAAGTTAGGGCCGGTCAAGGACAGTATTGGGAACGTGTGCATGGAGTCTGAAGATATAGGAGTGGCCCTAAATGAATACTTTTCTTCAGTGTTCACAAAGGAGAGGGGCCATGTTGTTGAGGAGGATAGTGCGATACAGGCTGGTAGGCTGGAGGAGGTAGATATTCGGAAGGAAGATGTGTTAGAAATTTTGAGAAGCCTGAGGATAGATAAGTCTCCTGGGCCTGATGGGATATATCCTAGGATTCTTTGGGAGGCGAGGGATGAGATTGCAGAACCTTTGGCTTTGATCTTTATGTCCTCACTGTCTACAGGAATAGTGCCAGAGGACTGGAGAGAGGTGAATATAATCCCCTTGTTCAAGAAAGGGAATAGGTATAACTCTGGGAATTATAGGCCGGTTAGTCTCACTTCGGTCATAGGCAAATTATTGGAAAGGATCCTGAGGGATAAGATTTATGATCATTTGGAAAGATACAGCTTAATCCAGGATAATCAGCATGGATTTGTGAGGGGTAGGTCTTGCTCACAAGTTTGATTGTATTCTTTGAGGAGGTAACTAACTACTTAGATGAAGGTAGAGCAGTTGATGTTGTATAAATGGATTTTAGTAAGGCGTTTGATAAGGTGCCCCATGGTCGGCTCATGCAGAAAGCAAGGAGGAATGGCATAGGGGGAAATTTGGCCGATTGGATCAATAACTGGCTATCACAGAGAAGACAGAGGGTGGTGGTAGATAGTAAATTTTCATCCTAGAGCCCAGTCACCAGCGGTGTACCACAGGGATCAATGCTGGGTCCTCTGCTATTTGTGATCTTTATCAATGACTTGGGTAATGGAGTTGAAGGTTGGGTTAGTAAATTTGCTGATGACACTAAGATTGGTGGAGTAGTGGATAATGTGGAGGGCTGTTGTAGGTTGCAAAGAGACATTGATTGGATGCAGAACTGGGCTGAAAAGTGTCAGATGGAGTTTAACCCTGGTAAGTGTGAGGTGATTAATTTTGGTAGGACAAATTTGAATGCGGATTATAGGGTTAACGGCAGGGTTCTGAAGAATGTGGAGGAGCAGAGAGATCTTGGAGTTCATATCCATAGATCTCTGAAAGTTGCCAACCAATTGGATAGAGCCATGAAGAAGGCCTATAGTGTGTTAGCGTTTATTAACAGAGGGATTGAGTTTAAGAGCCGTGAGGTTATGCTGCAACTGTACAAGACCTTGGAGTATTGTGTGCAGTTCTGGTCACCTCATTAAAGGAAGGATGTGGAAGCATTGGAAAGGGTGCAAAGGAGATTTACCAGGATGCTGCCTGGATTGGAGGTAGGTCTTATGAGGGAGCTAGGGCTTTTCTCACTGGAGCGAAGGAGGTTGAGAGGTGACTTAATTGAGAGTTGAGAGGTGACTTAATTGAGTGTATAAGATGATGAGAGGGATAGATAGAGTGGACGTTCAGTGACTTTTTCCTCGGGTTGATGTAGCTGTTACAAGAGGGCATAACTATAAGGTTCATGGTGGAAGATATAGGAGGGATGTCAGAGGTAGGTTCTTTACTCAGAGTGGTTGGGCGTGGAACGCACTCCCAGCTATGGTAGTGGAGTAGGACACTTTAGGAACTTTGAAGCGGTTATTGGATAGGCATATGGGCGCACTAGAATGATTGGGAGTAGGTTGGTTTGATCTTAGTTTCAGACTAGTTCAGAACAACATCGTAGGCCGAAGGGCCTGCACTGTGCTGTACAATTCTATGTTCTATGTACCCCGGGTCCACCACTATACTTCCCACTTCAAACGCCACCCACTTGTTAATCAAAATCGCACGCCCTTTGCTTTGAAATCTAGCCCCAAATGGAATACTTGCCGTACCCACCCCTTCCTCGGCCTAGTCTGATCTACCACGCTAAGATGTGTCTCCTGTATCATTGCCACATCCGCCTTTAAGCTTTTTAAATGATGGAACACATGGGCCCTCTTGACCGGCCCATTCAATCCTCTCATGTTCCATGTGAACAGCCTGGTCGGGGGCCACCCACCCTCGCCCACCTGACAGTCAAATATAACCCTTCCTGGGCCAGCCCCAAGCCTGCGTCCAGCACCTCCTCAGGCCCACCCTTGGGCGCCCATCGTCATCAACCCTCCCCATTATCACCTTTTAACAACCCCTCCCCTGTCAGCAGTCTTCCCCACCCCCCCCCCCCGCACAAAATAGCAACCCCAACCCCCATCAACACACTAATCCCCCCTCCACTGTGCCTCTGTGAACTAGCCCACCCAGCTAGCCTAGTAGACCCTGCCCATGGCGCCTAGCATCCTACTGATTCCCCTCCTCCTACCCCCCCAAACATCTTCCGAGTGCAAACTTTACAATCCCCACAAAATACAAAGAAAAGAGCAACCCCCATCTCCCATCAAGAACAAAACAAACCCAAAATAAAACAACGGCCCCAAACACAGTGCAAAAGTGGTCCAGACAAACCACAAAAATACAAATAGGAATATTTCTTCACCGTTCAATGTCCTCCTTCTCCTGCCAGTCCATTGTTTCTGACAAACTCCATCGCCTCTTCTGGTGACCCAAAGTAGAGTTCCCGGCCTTTGTATGTTACCCACAGGCATGCTGGGTATAGCATACCAAACTTCACCCCCTTCTTAAAGAGGGCTGCATTCACCTTATTGAAGCTCGCCCTCCTTTTGGCCAGCTCCGCACCCAGGTTCTGATAAATGCGCAGCTTACTACCTACCCAAGTGCAGCGCCTCGTCAGCCTGGCCCACCTCAAAATCCGTTCTTTATCCCCTGCGGCTTCCTCATTAACGCCCTGTGCGACGGTCCACCTCCAGGGGCTGAGCAAATGCCCCTTCACCCAGCAGCTTCTCGAGCATCCGCGCCACATAAAAGGTGTCCGCTCCCTCATTGCTCTCTGGCAGGCCCACGATCCTTACATTCTGCCTGCGCAATCTATTCTCCAAATCCTCCACTTTGTCCTGCAGCCTCCTTTGCTGATCTCGCATCAACCCTATTTCTGCAGCCATCGAGGCAAGTTGCTCCTTGTGTTCCCCCACCACCTCCTCCACCTTCTGGATCGCCTGGCTCTGGGCCTTTAACCTCAGCTCCATGCAGTCGATCCCTGCCTTTATCGGGTCCACCACCCTGGCCAGGTCCTCCAAGTTCTCCTTCCTCTGCTGGGCACATTTCTCATGGAGGAAGCCCACTAGCTGCTCTGCCAACCATGGGGCGGGCAAGATCGGATCCTGACCCTCTGCCATCTACCCCTGTGTCGCAGGCTCCACACCATCTTTTGACGATTGTTCCCTCCTTTTTCTGGTCCACGAATCCATACACCGGTGGGACACTCTCTCCTTCCACCCATCCTGCACCTTTCACAATCTCTCAGCCCCGCCGGTAGCAGGAGAAAAGGTCCAAAATATCCACCACGAGCAGGAGCCACCAAATGTGCGACCACTCACCATGGCTGCCACTGGAAGTCAAAACAGCTTATTACTGTTATGATCCCAGACCAGACTCCATCAGCGACTAGGATTCTGGACAGAAATCCCCAATAATTTGGTTTAATTTTGTAAGACTGTGAGGAAAGGCTATCTCACTCCTTGAGTGGTTTCAGGCAAAATAGGGATATGGTATATTGAAACAAACTTTGTTACTAGCACAATATTAAAATATCTTTAACATCACACAAGAAAATAGCTTACAATTACCCCTTGAACAATGCTGATCAATACAATTGGCACAATACCCTTAACTGCTATCTTTATTTTCACTCAAACAACAAAACCATCTGCTCTCAATCGAATTTTAAATACAATTAGCAGACCCAGGCATACTTGCTTAAGCGATGTTCTTTGCGATTCTTTTAAGAGATAGACCTGAATCCTGTCAGAACAATGCAGAATCTCTAACTGAAGTCTTCAGAAACTGTCTTTATGATTTGACTTGCCATCTCCAAACTGCAAACTATTGTCATCTCAATTCACTGTTGAAACTGCTTATCCTGTTCACAGGCAAATCTTGAACTCTCTGTCTTGAGATCAGCTGTTTCTGGGCTCTCCCCAATCAAATCTTTAACTGAACTGCATTGAGAACAGATGCTTGATGTCTGCTCACAACCTAATCTAATCCTAAACTGCTTTCTGCAAAAGCCTGGTACTCTAGCTCCACCCATTAGTTACATCTTACCAACTAAACACAATGGGCGGAATTTAATGGTAACATTTCTAAGTTCATTTGTGGCTGGTTTTGCAGGGGGGTTTCCCGCTGGCTCTACCAGTGAGTTCCCCACTGCTATCGAACGACACGTGGTCACTTTTTTTGGGCCCTGGTGAGTTTCTTACCGGTTTAGCCCACACTTAGTTTTTTTCAGCACACGTGAGCTGAACTCAGTGATCGAACCACCGTTTTGAAAGGGTGCCCCGATCTCTTGTGGGTCACTTCCACCAATGGGCAATGTCGCCCTCCACATGCGTCAGCATTACCCCACACCCCCCCCCCCCAACTGAGGACACTCCGCCATGGTGACCTTGGGGGGGGGAAACCCCCTTTTCAGCCTCCCCACACCCCGTTACAGGCCCCTACTGACCTGTCCTGCGCCCCCCACCCTTCTGTCATGGGAATGGCCCCCCTTGGGCTGTGACCCTTGGCAGTGGTGCCCTGGCAGTGCTACCAGCTTGGCAGTGCCAGCTGGGCACCTTAGGTGTGCCAGGGTGGCAGAGCCAAGGTGCCAGAGTTCCAGGGGAGGGCCAAAGGGTTATCCTGCACTATCACTGGCCTCCCAGGGGCCTCCGAGAACCCCTTCCTGGGTGCTGTTCTGCCTGGTCTATGCTTGTGTGGACCGGTTTTGAACGGCGCTCAGCTGCGGTCTCGCTGGGGAAGCTGGTAGATAGTGGGTAAGGTTGCCTAAGGTTGGTTTAAAACCTACTTAGGCGTGTGCTGTTTGGTCACAGCCCATTTGGATGGGATTCTGATTCCGATGCCTCTTGGTATATCCTGCAAGGTGTAAAGGCTGCCAGGAAGACTGCGGGAGACATCGCCCAGGATCTATCGGCCACATTGCGCGCTCACTCGAGCGAAACATGGCCGGTAATCGTACCCAATGTATCTAATTAACTACTTCACAGGGAACCCGTCTTAATCCAAACAAATCTATTAGCCCAAGCTTTTACAATGCTTTAATTGCACCTCTGACTCCCAAAAATACAGTTGCCTTACAAATCAGGATTTGTAAAAGCACTACTGCAGTAGTCATACATACACTAACCCAGGCTTTTACCCCTTACTGCACCAAATACATATAACAGAACATAGAACATACAGTGCAGAGGAGGCCATTCGGCCCATCGAGTCTGCACCGACCCACTTAAGCCCTCACTTCCACCCTATTCCTGTCACCCAATAATCCTTCCTAACCTTTTTGGACGCTAAGGGCATTTTAGCATAGCCAATTCACCTAACCTGCATGTCTTTGGACTGTAGGAGGAAACCGGAGCACCCGGAGGAAACCCACACAGACAGGGGGAGAATTCCCCCTGCAGACTCCGCACAGATAGTGACCCAGCGGGGGATTGAACCTGGGACCCTGGCGCTGTGAAGCCACTGTGCTAGCCACTTGTGCTACCGCACTGCCCATCTGAAATTTCTACATTCATTACAATTACAAAATAACATGCAATGAAGTTCATAGAATCCTGCCCACAGTTTAGGAAAGGTGTGAAATAATAATAGATCCAGCCTGATGAGAATTCAGAATGAGCTGAGCATCGTGACACAGAGAAATAAACTGAGATATAAGATCAAAGGAGATTACTTGATTAATTAAGAGCAAATATGGTTTTAGAAATGTCTACCCTAAAAATGATTTATTTGCCCCTTTTTTAAATAATCCTAATGAGAAGCAACAACCAGTTCTTTGATTTGGGTGAACGTATCTGCCGTCATTGTTTCTGCAAGTATTAGGACTTGTAGCTTTAATAGTTTAGCACTGCCATCTACTAGTGATCCAAGGTACAACACAAAGTTTCATAAAGCACAAATGTGAGCAGTATGCCCATTTCAAAGTTGCCCTGTTGCAGCTGTATCTGAGAACTTTTGAACTGGCCATTGATATGAGACTTGTAAGTGAAATCACCAGATTCTAAAGGTAGCTGTTTAAGTGTTTTATGTCAGAATTTCACAAGGCAAAATCTTTGGCCCTGATATATTTTTTAAATATAAATTTAGAGTACCCAATTATTTTTACCAATTAAGGGGCAATTTAGCGTGGCCAATCCACCTACTCTGCACATTTTTGGGTTGTGGGGGCGAAACCCACGCAGACACAGGGAGAATGTGCAAACTCCACACGGACAGTGACCCAGAGCCGGGATCGAACCTGGGACCTCAGCGCCGTGAGGCGGTCGTGCTAACCACTAAGCCACTGTGCTGCCCCATTGGCCCTGATATTAACCTGAAGACGAGCATGTACCATGAATGTATTAATAGATGAACCCACGGGATTACATGACTTAAACCTGTGTCATAAGGACCTCTATATATGTACATAAGTCACTGAAGATGACAGCACATGTTGAGAGTAGTTAATAAAGCCCAAGATACTATGGGTAGGATTCTCCAATAATGGGGCTATGTCCCCACTCCAGCGTTAAAACTACCTGAAGGGGGCTAACAGGGCCCCAGAGTACTCCATACAGCTCTGCCTGCTGATACGGGGCCCTGCACTTCCGGTCGGGAGTCTGCACATGCGCACGGCGGCGGCCGTCCTGTGCGACATGGCGGGCTCACAACGCAGAGCAGCCCCAACAATATAGGCCCCCCCCTAAGATCACGCACGCTTGCGGATTGGTGGCCCCCGATCGCTAGCCTGTCCATTCCTGAGGGCCCCTCCCCTCCGGTGAAGGATCCCCCCCCCCCCCCACCAGGGCGGCCGTGGACTCACTGTTCCCGTCAGGCAAAACATGGGTAGAACCACGGCGTCAGGAACTCGGCCAGTTTTCTTCGGTGAATCATGGGGGGCTCTGTGAAGGGCCCCCTACTTGTGCAGCGTAGACTGCGGGGACTGGAGAATCGCAGGAGCGGTGTCACGCCTGTTTTTGGCGTCAATGCCCATTCTCTGCCCCAGCGCCGATTGCAATTTTGGAGCGGAGGCTCGGAGAATCCCGCCCTATGTGTTTTATTAATAGGAACAAGAATAAGGAGGTCATATTGAACATGCATAAGACATTAGTTGGCCTTATCGGGAGGACTGCATCCAGTTCTGGTGCCATACTTGAAGGAGGATGTGAAGGCATTGGAGAGAGGATTCAGGAATAAAGAACTGTAGCTATGAGAATGGATGTGAGAAGTTGGGAATGTTTTCCCTGGACAGCACAGCTCTAAGTCACTACTACAATGCGACTGTACTGCCACTGTAGCCAATCTCTGCAAATACATATCTCCATTCCGCTTGCATCTGTTTGGTTCTTACAATGCACAATATCCAGTGGAAGCATATCTCCTTGCTCTACACCTGTTGGCTTGTCCTCCCCACCCTGCCTTTTGCAAGACATGAGTACAGAATGCCAGGGAGAGGACCAGGACGGAGGACATATCGGAATTGAGTCCTAGGAAGGAGCAGGCAATGGAGATAAATGATGCATCAGGCACACAGTACTGATGAAGGTGACGTTGGCAGATCACAGCAATGCATTTAATTTTAAACTGCATGTATCCTATAACCAAAATTTCTCCTTCAGCTTATTTCACATCAAACAGTATGGTTCAGTGCTCTGTCTTCACGTTGCGACCTTGAAATACCACTTCCAAAGCTCCACCCGTAGTTGTTTCTTTTCGAGAGTTTGCAAGAACATCAGCTTTTGCCCACAGTGAACAAAGACTCCTTGGAGTATATCGTCATTCCCAATGATGTACCATCTCACAGGCATTGCTAGCAAGAACACAGATATATTGGAGATGTTTGTCAACGTCTGGTGAGTCTCTCTGAACAATGAGCGCGGCACCCAAGGAGAGCTGTGCGGCACCATTTACTCCAAGCTTTGCTCAATAGCACAGGGATGTTGAGCCACAAAGGGCCAGCAATGAAAAAGAGAATGCTGGAGGTACAGGAACAATTGCATGAAGTATTGGCACTCTTGTTTGGCAATCTGCCTATTATAGAATAGAAGATACCGATGTTCCCATCCACATTCTTTGGGAGGGGATGTCGCAGGGGTTTTAAACTCAGTAATGTATTGCAGAATGTGTGGTCACCTCCTTGGAAATTACAGCCAACGTACTCAACAATAGTTTACTGTCATCAGCTGTTGTAAATATCCTACAAGCTCATAGTAACAATGGAAGCCATACATTGAAGAATATGGCTTCAAGAGGATCACCTATTGCTCCAATTTACTCTTGCTCAGATCAGCAGGATTAATGTGCTGCTGTCCCAGGGAGATAGAATGGCTGAAAGGGTAGAGCACATGTAGACCTTTCACAGAATACTGCCAAGTCTCATTCATTGTCACTCCCAAGCCAATATTTGACCCAGTGCCTCAAGTCCAGCCACCTCAGACCTCACCTGCAGAAATCCACAGGAACAGTTGGTCCCCTCCTAAGCATCACCATCCTGACATCATTGGCTGTCGACATCTTGTAAGAATAAAATGCACAGCATCCTGACTCATCTCTGACGAGCACCTTGTAGAAGTGGTAAAAGTAAGAGAAGTGTGGTTTAATAGGTCACTGAGGATCAACACTTAGGTGCTTCAGTATTAGTTTTCTAAGATATGAAATGTGAAGCATTCTGCTATTCTTGTGTTCTCTGTAACTTGAAGGCAATTTCAGTGTATGCTTTTTAACGGCATAGGTATGGGAATTGGAGGAATGTTTCCAAGCTGACAATTTGAAGGATGTCAAGGCCATGGGTTAAGGATTGAATGACTGTACAAGGGTATATGTTTGCATAAAGGTGGCCCAGGTTACAGAGGTCTAAATGAAATATTAAGCTATGAGGGCTGCATAATGATTTGCATGCTGTGTCTTCAGTCCACCATCTACCTCTTCACCATTCTCTTACTCATCAGATGATATGTCCTGAAATAATTCCTCCTCTAGAACCTCCAGTCCTCTTTGCTGAACGGTGTTTGCAGATGTACCATATCACAACTATTCTGCAAATTCAAGCTTGAACGTATTGTAGAAAGCCTCCAGAGTTTTTTTATAAAATATTTTTATTCTTCATTTTCACATTTTCTTCAAAATTTACACCCCACCAACAAGCAGTAAACGGTAACAAATACAAAGTAAATTCCCTTAACAACAACAAACCCATCCTCCCACCACCCCAAACAACGACCCACCTGACAATATAAGCATCAAATAAAACAAACCCTCCCATAGTGTGACAAACAAAGGAGAAAAAAAGAGAAAAAGGAATCAGGAATCGCCTATGGTCACCGTTGACCTATAGAGTTCCCCCCCCTAACATTCAATGCCATCCAATCCCCGACAGAGTACCGTAAAGGACACCCACGCATTGCAAGCCCTCCCCGACTCCTCCCCTCCACTTCCTCTTACAAAACTCCTCCCCCCAACTTCTGTTCCTTCTCCCCCAACTTTCCACCCCGGCTAGACTCATCGGACCCTGTTCCGCCGGGCTCCGATGGCCGCAGCCCCTCCCCCCACCTCACTCCCGTTCACTGGCCGGCTTAAACCGGCCAGTGTGGAGGCCCCCGCCCGGATCTCTTTCTCCCTTGCCCGGTCCCAGGAAAACCAAGAAATCTCCTTCAGCACACAAACCCCGCATTCACACCCAAGCCCCAAAGAACCATCATTGCAAGCGAAAGCCCCATCTCCTCCCTTGTCCAAGTATATAAAACATTAGCTCGTTTAGCACATACACCAGCCGCAGTGAAAAAAATACAGTTACATGAGGCTACATCGGTACATGACCATTTCTCAATTCAGCCACAGTCCTTCTGCCTTCGCAAACTCCTCCGCTGCTTCCGCTGTCCCGAAATAAAAGTTCTTGGATTTGTAGGTCACACTCAACTTAGCTGGGTATACTATGCCTCACTGCACCTTACTGATGTACAGTGCCTTCTTCACCCGGCTGAAGGTAGCCTGCCTCCTCGCCAGCTCCACCATATAGTCCTGATATATGCATATACCAGCTCCAGCCCACTACACCACCCACTTCTGCTTTGCCCAGCACAGGACCTTCTCCTTCACACTGTACCTACGAAAACACAGAGTCACTACTCTTGGCGGCTCACTCTCCTTTGGTACAGGCCTCCATGACCGATGAGCCCGATCCAGTTCATATCGGGAGAGATCATCCCCCTCCCCAATAGCTTCGCCAACATCGTGGCAAAATACTCAGTCGGCCTCGGGCCTTTCACTCCTTCGGGAAGACCCACAATCCTCAGATTCTGTCGCCTGGATCTGTTTTCCAAGTCGTCCATTTTGGCTCGCAGATCCCTGTTGATCTCTATCATCTTCCGCATCTCCTTCCCCATCGAGGTAATTTGATCACTGTGCTGCAATAATGTCTCTTCCATTTCCTTCAGCGCCTCGCCTTGCTCCCGCACCTCTGCCACTGCACTCCATACCGCCACCCTCACCGGGGCAATCGCCTCCTCCACCAGCACTTTCAATACCGCCCCCATCTCCTTTCACATTGCCTCCATGTGCTTAGCCTTTCGAGTTCCGCGGCCATCACCTTAGTCATTTCTTCAGCCGTAAGCAATGCGCCTCCCCTGGTGCCCCAGCCTCCACCTTTCTTGTTGTCCCCGCAGTGACCTTTCCACTCCCTGACGGACTTTCAGCAGCTTTTTTCACAGCCGTTTTTTTACTTGTTTTCGACATTTCCCTTCACTGTGCCTTCTCCCTGCTTTTGCTGCCTCTGTTGCCCCTGGGACCGGGTGTTAAACCCCGAAAATGTCATTCCCGAACGGGAGCCCTCCAACATGCGGCTGCCTCCCGCCTGCCGTCACTGGAAGTCAGAAAGCCTCCAGAGTTTTCAAGACAATTAAACTTTTTTTTAAAGAAAATATTTCATTGAAGCATTTATAATTTTAACATTTAAACATTCTAAAAAACAGAGCGGTCCGACACAAGCAACAACATCACAATAACATACCCAACTTCTCCCCCGCCCAACCTCCTGACTGTCCCTATATTAGATTCCCTATCCTTATTCTACAATGCCATGCCTCCCTTAGCCCCCCCCCCCCCCCCTCCTTCTGCTGATGGTCAGTTTTCCTTAAAGAAGTCAATGAACAGCTGCCACCTCTGAACAAACCCCTGAATTGAACCTCTAATGGCGAACTTAGGGCGCGAGACTCCGCAATTGCGGAGAACCGGGAAGGCTGCCATGAAAGAGGCCGTCACTCACGGCAGCCTTCGCGCCCCTTCCCGGGATCCGATTCTCCCCCCCCCGGCGGGGCTAGGAGCGGGGCCCCGGGGGTCTCGGCGGCACGGCCTTGATGACGGTCGTCAAGGCCACGCGCCAAGAATGACGCGCGGCTGGCGCCTGTATGACGTCAGCCGTGCATGCGCAGGTTGGATGGCTCCAACCTGCGCATGCGCGGATGACGTCATCATGCAGATGGCTCCGACCCGCGCATGCCGGGAGCCGTCTTTTCCCTCAGCCGCCCCGCAAGACGTGGCGGCTTGATCTTGCCGGGCGGCGGAGGGAAAATAGTGCGTCCGTTTTTGACGCTGGCCCGACGATCGGTGGGCACCGATCGCGGGCCTTTCCCCTCCTTAGCACGGCTGTGGTACTCCCATGCCAATCGGGCGCCCAGAAGCCCCAAACAGGCTTCTGCCGCCCGTTTCACGACGGTGGCGACCAGGTGTGGTTGCCGCCATCATGAAAAGGTCGGAAACGGCCGGCCACTCGGCCCATCAGCCTCGGAGAATCGTCGTTCGCCGTGAAAAACGGCGAGCAGTGATTCGGCGTGCCGGGGGGGGGGGGGGGGGGGGGGGGGGGAATAGCGGGAGGCGCCAGGGGGACGTGAAAAATGGCAGGACGCCCTCCCGCTATTCTCCCAGGCGTCGTGGGGAGTGGAGAATTCCGCCCTTAATCTTTTCCAGCCTGAGAAACCCTGCCATGTGGCTGACCCACATTCCTGACTTTGGAGGCTCCGAGTCCCTCCATCCCAGCAAAATCCCTCTCCGGGCCACCAGGGAGGCAAAGGCCAAAACGTCAGCCGCTCTCCCCTCCTAGGCCCCCGGATCTTCCGACACCCCAAATATTGCCACCTCTGGACTCGGAGTCACCCTCTCTTCCATGACATGACATCTGCAAATCCCTGCCAGAATCCCCTCAGCTTTGGACACATCCAAAACATGTGTACATGATTCGCCGGACTTTCCCCGCACCTCCCACATCTGTCCTCCACCTCCTCAAAAAACCTACTTATCTGAGGCCACAGTCATATGAGCCCTATGGACCACCTTGAGCTGGATCAGGCTAAGCCTGGCACACGACGAGGATGAATTGACTCTACTCAAGGTCCTTTTCCATAGTCCGACTTCCAACTTCCCTCCCAACTCTTCCTCCCACTTCCTCTTCACCTCCCCCTGTTTTTGACATCACCTTATCCTGCAGTCCCCTTGGAGGGAGGCGATGGAAGCTTGGAACCTGCCTCCGGACAAAGTCCTGTACCTGTAGGTACCAAAATCCGTTCCCACCCGGTAACTCAAACTCCTCCTCTAATCACTCCAGGCTCGGAAAACCCTCTTCAATGGAGAGATCACCAAATCTCTCAATCCCTGCCCGCTGCCACCTCCTAAAGCCCCCATCCAGCCCTCCCGGAACAGAACGGTAGTTATCACAGATCGGTGATCACACCGCGCCCCCTCCAGTCTCATGTGCTGCCTCCATTGCACCTACACCCTCAGGGCTGTTACCACCACTGGACTTGTGGAGTATTGAGCCGGCGGGAATGGCAGAGGTGCCGTCAACAAAGCCTCCAAACTCGTACCCTTACAGGACGCCTCCTCCACCACTCCCACACCGACCCCTCTGCCGCCACCCACTTCCTAATTAGCTCATTGGGCTAATTCGCTGGCTTTTAAAGCAGACCAAGCAGGCCAGCAGCAAGGTTCAATTCCCGTATCAGCCTCCCCGGACAGGCGCCGGAATGTGGCGACTAGGGGCTTTTCACAGTAACTTCATTGAAGCCTACTCGTGACAATAAGTGATTTTCATTTTTCATTTCAATATATTCACCACCCAGTAATATTTAATCAAATTCGGAGGGCCAAGCCCCCCACCCCGCACGCCCATTCCAGAAGGACCTTCTTCACACTCGGGGCCGTACCAGCCCATACAAAATCCACGTTCATCTTCCTGAAAAATGCCTTAGGGATAAATATTGGAAGACATTGAAACACAAATAGCAATCTCGGGAGGACTGTCATCTTCACAGTATGCACCCTCCCCACCAATGACAGCGGGAGTATGTCCCACCTGCGGAAGTCCTCTTTCATTTGCTCAATCGCCCTGCCCAAATTTAACTTATGGAGCTGACCCCAGTCCCTCGCCACCTGAATCCCCAGGTGACAATTAAACTTTAACTAAAGCATTTCAACGGCCTGTTCAATGATACCTTGTGCCTGCTGTTGCTGTTGTACTTATCCGCTGCGTGGTAATAATAATAATCTTTATTAGTGTCACAAGTAGGCTTACAAGTTAACACTGCAATTAAGTTACTGTGAAAATCTCCTAGTCGCCACACTCCAGCGCCTGTTCGGGTACACTGAAGGAGAATTCAGAATGTCCAATTCACCTAACAAGTACATCTTTTGGGATTTGTGGGAGGCAACCGGAGCGCCCAAAAGAAACTCGCCCAGACAAGGGGGGAGCATACAGACTCCGCACAGACAGTGACCCAAACCGGGAATCAAACCCAGGTCCCTAGTGCTGTGAAGCAACAGTGCTAACCACTGTGCTACCATTTGAAAAGATTGCATGAGGCAAGGTAGGAGGGACTATCCCTCGTAACCAAACAACAATCTTTTGGTAATGGTGAACTCTCCCTCCTCATTGTTTTTAACGTATCTGGATTTCTTTTCACACAATTGACCACACCATACTCTTCTGTCTTACAAGTGGTGGGACCACCCTTGCATCATTCCATTGTATCCAGCCGTAGCTTTGGAATCAACTGCAAAGGCTCCCAATTCTGCTCCAAGACCGTTGGGGCATGCTGCCCCTTGACAGCACCATCCAAAATCCCACCTCTATCTCACTACCACCTCTTTCAAACCCTCCACTTCCAGGATGAGCAGAAATTCCTTCCAACTAAATATTGGAAAAATAGTCATTGTCTTCACTCCCCGTCACAATGTCATTCCCTAGCCAATGAGGTAATCCTTTTTCCTGGCCATGGTGTGACGCTGAACCAAACTACTTGCAATATTGGCATTCTACTTGTCCCCAAATGGAGGTCTTGTGGTGTAGTGAGTAGTCGATCCCGCCCCCGCCGTGTCCCGAATTCTTTGCCCCCCCGAGATTCGGCGGGGGTGGGAATCGCGCTGCGCCAGTCTGCGAGCCCCCCGCGGCAATTTTCCGGCCCGCGATGGGCCGAAGTCCCGCCGCTGACAGGCCTCTCCGGCCGGCGTGGTTTAAACCACCTACCTGACCGGCGGTATTGGCGGCGCGGGCGGGCTCCTGGGGGGGGCGCAGGGCGATCTGACCCCGGGGGGTGCCCCCACGGTGGCCTGGCCCGCGATCGGGGCCCACCAACCGGCGGGCGGGCATGTGCCATGGGGACACTCTTTTTCTTCCGCCTCCGCCATGGCCTTCACCATGGCAGAGGCGGAAGAAACCCCCTCCCCTGCACATGCGCCGGATGACGTCAGCAGCTGCTGACGCTCCGGCGCATGCGCGGACTTACGCTGGCCGGCGAAGTCCTTTCGGCCCCGGCTGACGTGGCGCCAAAGGCCGTTCACGCCAGCCGGCGGAGTGGGAATCACTCCGGCGCGGGCCTAGCCGCTCAATGTGAGGGCTTGGCCCCCAAAGGTGCGGAGAATTCCGCACCTTTGGGGCGGCTCAACGCCGGAGTGGTTCACGCCACTCCGACACGCCGGGACCCCCCGCCCCGCCGGGTAAAGGAGAATCCCGGCCCACATATTTCCACCTCTCCAGCTCATCCATTCTTGCCTCAGCTCATCATATCTCCAGACTTAACTATTCAAACGTACTCCTGACTGGTCTCTCATGGTCTCCCCTTATAAACTTGATTATCCAAAATTCTGCTGCCCATATCCTTTTTTTATAAATTTACAGAACCCAGTTCTATTTTTTCCAATTAAGAGGCAATTTAGCGTTGCCAATTCACCTACGCTGCACATGTTTTTGGATCGTGGGGGTGAGACCCACACAGACACGGGGAGAATGTGCAAATTCCACACAAGAGTGACCCAGGGCAGGGATCGAACCTGGGTCCACGGCGTCTTCGGTGCAGTGAGACAGCAGTGCTAACCACTGCACCAACATGCTGCCCATGTCCTAACTCGCGCCAAGTACCATTTACCTATCACCCCTGTGTACAATGACTCACATTAGCTCCCAGTCCAGCAATGCCTCGATTTTAAAGTTTTCAATCTTGCTTTCAAATCTCTTCATGGCTTCGCTCATCCTAGCTCTATAACTCTTTTCAGCCCTAAAAACCTGTAAGATGTGCTGTGCTCTTCTAGCTCTGGCCTCTTGCACAGCCCAGACTTTAGTTGCACCATCAATTGCATCTCTGGCTTCGGCTGACTAAGCCATAGATTCTGGAATTATATCCTTAAATTTCTCTATCTCCAATCTTCTCCTTTAAGATGCTCCTGGAAAGTTCCTGAACCACCTTTCGTTACCTGTCCTAATATGTGATGATTTTTGTTTGATAACATTTTTGTAAGATCCCTTGTGTGCTTTTATGACAGTAAAGGAGTGTTAGAAATCCAAATTGTTGGTCCAACGATGGATTAGGCTTTTGCAGCTTGGTAGCTGCTTGCTATGGGGCAATAATTACATGGATCTTCTTTGTGGTTGGAGATTAACTGAACAGTAATTGAGTGCAAACCCTTGTGGCTAGCAAAGGCTGGTTGTGGAGTGCCCCGACATCCATGTGTGTGTCCAATCTATAGCACCTAGCACTTGTGGAAAACTACCCAGACCTGTAAACATCAACACACACTCCATCTAACTCACGTCATTGGTTTGGGAAATGGCCCTGCTCACATGCGCAGTTCGCAGCTTTGCCTCCTTCAAGCTGGGAACGAGTCCTGCGCGCACATGCAGAAGAAAATAAGTGAAACTAGAGGTCAGGTGATAGAACAGGAGCGCCATTCGAGAGAAGGCGTCCCAGGGACCAGGACACAGGGAGAGGGACATGGAGGAGTGTACTCGGCAATCCAAGGAAAATAAATCCTGGAATGTCAGATTGAAACCCTGAAGGTGGATTCAACTTGAAACCATTTGAGTGGGAGTGACTATAGAGAATATTCTTCAAATGTGGAGATCATAAACCCTTGCGAGAAAGTCTGACTTTCAGTGAGACTGGTTGGCTCACAATGGGACAAGCATCTTAGTGGGTGTTGAGAGATCCATAGAATCTGCTCTGGTCACATCTGTCATTTACTTTGGAGTGTGGTGTGTCTGACCACAGTTTACCAGTTGATTCACATGAACTACATACTTACCCTGAATATTAGCGTACGAGATAGATTATGATAAATTGTTTCATCTTTCTGAATTGGTATGTATCTGTAAAGATAGCTAGGGTGAGGAAATAGTGAAAATTTGAATCATTTTCTTGTATTTGAATTGAGATCGTTCTGACCTTTTCTGTCTTGTGTAATATAGTTAATTTTCTTATTTAATACATGTTTTATTCTGTGTGTTAAATACTCACCAGAAGACTCCTGTGAATGTGTTCAGGAACTTCCCTCTACAGTTTGTAAAATATACAAGTTAAGATCTATCGGGCCAGGATTCCCTCTGGGATCTCACTTGTCCAGTATTATCAGTTGGGAAGGTAAAACCTGAATCTAGTGCATTGGTCATTAACAAGATACAATTATGGGTGACTGGTTGCACCAACCTTGATATGTCCCCTGTGGTAGCTTTGAAGTGTCATGTGAGTGTCCCTTTAAAAAAGGTTTGGTCTTACCACATGACATGTAGCCCGGCTTCAGTAGTGTCATTTGTGGGTGGAGCTGGGCTTTGGCTGTCAGTGAGAGGGGGTTTTAGTGTTTGGGTTTCAGTTTCGGTTTGTTGCTTTGGACTGCAGGAGAAGCAGTGTTTCCCTGTTTTCATTTTAAAGCTGTTTCAGGGAACTGAAAGCAAACTGCCTTGGTAACTTTAAAGACAGGGTTGCTTTCCGGAAGGAGTTTTGAATCTGCTGGTTGAAGGCTGGATCAGAATCTCAGGGAAAGGACCAGTCCCATTCAAGTGAGATTACAGAGTGCTGGGCCACGCGCTTGAAAGGGGTTTTGGTTTATTGGATTTTGTATTGAATTGGAACAGCTACTAAGGGGGATTCATTAAGAGTTATATACATAGATTACTGTAGCTGTTTTGTTTTCTTTGTGTTTGTAATTGATAACAAATTCTTGCTGTGTTTTACATATGTTAACTACATTTGTATAATAAACTTTATTCTGTTAAAAGCGCCTAGGAAGTCTGATGAATCACACCTGAAGTGAAGACTCTTGTGCTCATCCTAGCCAAATTCAACTTACAATTTATAGGTCAGGTGAGCTTCATAATACACTTTGGAGTTTCTAAGCCCTGGCCCATAACAGAAGAATCCAGGAAGTATAGAAGCTGAGGCAGATGGTCACTACCAGTGCCACTGGTGTAGTACGGCCACCTGTTCTAACAGAGGTCTTCCTCAAGGAGGCCGAAGAAGTCTGCAGCCTCCAGTACTGACAGGCAGAGCCTCCTTCAGCACTGCCCTTCAGGAAGATCAAAGAAACTGAGACTTTGTATGCCTTGTGAAGTTTAGTAAGGCCTTCTGAGCACATACCACTTCTGCTTTTTTTTGCAAAAATATCTGAAAGAACATTACAAACATTTCAAAATGGCTATCACAGAAAGTGCAGTGGTATTCATGTTTTCTGTATTGATCATGTTGCACTCCGAGGTGCTTCAATACTATCAAACGAACATTACAGACATTTCAAAATGATCATTACAAAATATCCAACCACACGGATCAGGTTGCACTCTGACGTGCTTCAATTGTGATACAAATAATATTCACTCTATACATTCAATGGGAGTCATACAGCCCGAGGGGTTCTACAAAATTTCCAGTCCGTTGCTGCACTATGGCGGAACGGTCTTAGACAGCGGCCTTTCCCCATTGCACCTCTGAGGCGGCTGGCCCAAGCTTTAGTGCGTCCCTCAGCACATAGTCCTGGGCTTTGGAATGTACCAGTCTGCAACACTCAGTCAGGGCAACTCCTTGTACTGGAAGACCAACAGGTTTTGGGGAGACCAAAGAGCATCTTTCACCAAGTTGATGTTCCACCAGTAGCAGGTCGTGTTCGTCTCAGTGTGCATCCCTGGGAACAACAAGTGGACCACAGAGTCCTGCGTCATGGAGCTGCTTTGCATGAACCTCGACAAAAACCTCATCACTGTCCAGACTTTCTTCGCAAAGACACATTCCACGAGGCGGTGGACAACAATCTCTTCCCCACCACAGCCACCTTGAGGACAATGTGCGGATGTGGTGAGACATAGGCATGTAGCAAGGATTGGATGGGGAAAGACTTTCTTACCACCGGCTAAGCTATGCCTTAGTGCTTGTTTGAAAGTTCTGGTAATGAGGCATTCTGCCAAATAACTTGTGATAATCTGTTCAGGGATCCACTCGACAGGATCAACCATCTCCTTTTCCTGCAGGACCTCCAGGATGTCTCATGCAAATGAACTTGTGGTCAAAGGTGCTTCTCTGGTGGTCCAGAGGACCATTTCCCGGTACATTTTGCATGTCTCTCTTTCATCTTCTGAACACTTCTATGGCACTGTCCAACTACTTGGAGTGTCCTTCGCAACACCGGGGACACGTAGTACCTCAGCATGTAATGACACTTAGTATTAAAATACCACGGGTCTATGCACAGTTTGATGCAACCACACACAAAGGTAGCCATCAGGAATAGGACCATGTTGGGCACGTTTTCTCCCACTTTATTAAAGGTTTGCACAGCGTGTCCCTGTGAACTTGGTTCATTTATGACCTCTAAATAAAGTGGAAGATGGCTTGGGTGATCACCACAGCACAGGAGTGAAGAATGGATCAGACCTATACTCTTGGTACACACCAAGAATGCCTCACACCTGATGACCAGGTTCTTACCTGCAATGGAGATGGAATGTGGTTCCCACTGCTTAGGATGGTCACTCCACTTATTTTTTAATTTTAATTTTTAAAAAATAATCTTTATTGTCATATGTAGGCTTACATTAACACTGCAATGAAGTTACTGTGAAAAGCCCCTAGTCGCCATATTCCGGCACCTGTTGAGGTACACGGCGGAAGAATTCAGAATGTCCAAATTACTCAACAAGCACGTCTTTCGGGATTTGTGGGAGGAAACCTCTAATGTCCTCTTATATCCGAATCCTTCCTGGTGGACTCAGCAACACACAAACAGGACAGAAGAGAGAAGCAACGCTGCCTGACTCCAGATTTAATTGGAAAGACTTCTGATTCTCATCTGTTGATTGACACTGCACGTTTGAAGTTTGTGTAGATCAGTTGGATCCAATTGCAGATTCTGTCTCCAAATCCCTTTTTGGAGCACGTTCATCATGTAGGTGTGCAATATTCTGGCAATTGTCTCTTCCAGGCTGATGAGGCAGGTGTCCACACCTCTACCCCATACATAGGTAATCGTATCAATGATCTTCGTGCTGGGTACGGCCCAGATCTGGTCAGGGCGGATCATTTAATCCAGAGCAGATCTGCGTCGATTGCTGATTGACCTTGGACAGAATTTTATGGTCCTCATTCAGCAGTGAAATGGGTCACCAATTTCTAATTTCCTGCCTTCCCCTGTCCGCTTGGAGATAAGGATAATGATGCCCTTGGATTCTGACATGCTGCCCACCAGAAGCATACTCTTGTATACTTCCTTTTAAAAAAAATTCTAGTTAAGGGACAATTTAGCGTGGCCAATCCACCTACCCTGCACATCTTTGGGTTGTGAGGGTGAGATCTATGCAGACATGGGGAGAATGTGCAAATCCACATGGGCAATGACCTGGGGCTGGGATTCAATCCAAGTCCTCAGTGCTGTGAAGCAGCAGTGCTAACAACTGCACCACCGTGCCGCCGTCTCTTGTATGCTTCCAGCAAGTCTGGGTTGATCTAGTCCCACAGAGCCGAGTATAACTCAGCCGGTAAGCTGTCACCTCCGCGGGTTTTATTCTTCTTGAAGGACTCAAGAGTCTTAGTCGACTCATCAAGAGTTAATGATTTGTTCAGGTTTGTCGCTGTTGTCTAAGACCTCCGTGGTAGAGGATAGGAAGGACTGGAAGGCCATACTTCCTGTGGGCATCATGTCATACAATCTGGCATAAAATAATTTACTGATCTTCAAAGCATCAGACTGCAATGACTTTACTAAGCAGACTTCTTCCTTCAGGCTGCTGACCACAGAACTCAGTGTGCATATCATAAGAAGAAACGCAGACTCATTGCTTTTTTTCTTCTGCAGTCCAAAGCAACAAACCAAAACTGAAATCCAAAAATCTAAACCTCTCTCACCTGACATCCACAGCCCAGCTCCACTCACAAATGAAATCACTGAAGCCGTGCTACAAGTCGTGTGGTAAGACCAAACCTTTCTTAAAGGGACACTCACATGACAATGTCAGCCTACTTGTGACAATGATAAAGATTATTATTAGGATTCCAAAATTTTAAAAAAGGCAAAGAGTGAGTTTTGCTGGCCCTTCACCTCCTGGAGATCCTCGTTGACATCAGCCCCCGTCGACTGAAGCTGCAGCAGATTTTGCATGCTTTTCTGGAGTCGGTACATTTCCCCTGTCTCTCTCTCACCTTTTGAACACTTTTGAGGATGAAAACCATTTGATATTCTCCTCGCTCGCTTCCCACCAGTGCGACAGGGACTCAAAGGGGGGTTTCATTGTTTTCCTACCTTTGAGTACCTCTGGGGCCAATAGTTTAACTTTCAGCTTCCATGCCCCCGCCAACCCTTTCGCCTTCCTGTAAGTGACAGTCGGCCAGGAGGAGGCAATAGTTAGAGAAGAACACAATTGGTCAATCTGACCTTGAATGCTCGGGACCCAAACAGGACTGAAACTAACATACCCCTTCTATTGCTGCCTTTTCTGCTGCACAGTTCACCACATCAACTCCTCCCATGCCTCTTTGTCATCTCAGGATAGAACAGCCCTTGCTTGCTTCCATTCTTATCCAACTATCATAGCCAGAGGACCAGATGCAATAGTTTCTCTTCAAGCTCTCACACCATTACCCCGGAGGTCTGCAAGGGATGCCACCTAGTTCTCATCCACATGCTGCCAGTCAGCGATATCATTCAAAAACAATGTAACATACATAAGAATAGTAACAGGAGCAGTAGACCTAAAGGTCTCATGGCCTACTCCACCACTCAATCAGATTAGGGCAGATCTTGTACTTCAACTTCACCTTCCCACACTATCTCCATATCCCTTGATTTCCTTAGTATCCCAGAATTTATCAATTAGTGTTGAATATAACTCAAGACAGAGATGAGGAGGAATTTCTTCTGTGAATCTGTGTAATTCTTTACCACAGAGCTGTAGAGGCTGGGTCGTTAAGTACGTTTAAGGCTGAGATGGGCAGACTTTTAATCAGTAAGGAAATCAAGGGTTCACATAGAGCGAGAGAAAACCAGAGAGCAGCCTGGGAAGGTTAGTGATGTAAAAATCTTACCTCAGGGATCTGCAGCCTTAACATAGGGAGCTGAGCTGAGTGGGAGAAAACCGGAGAGCGGCCTGGGAAGATGAATGAAACACTGAGTGCTCCAATTGGGGAAAAGAAACTGAAAAGTGACGTTACAGGAAGACGACATAGGTAGAACAAGAATAAATGTTTTGCTGAAGGAATATGAGCTGCTAGGGGCCAAATTAAAAAACAGAACCAAAAAGGTAATAATCTCTGGGTTATTACCTGAGCCACGAGCTAATTGGCACAGGGTCAATAAGATTAAAGAGATAAATGCATGGCTCAAAGGTTTATGTGGGAGAAATGGATTTGAATACATGGGACATTTGCACCAGTACTGAGGAAGAAGGGAGCTGTTCCAATGGGACGGTCTTCACCTGAATCAAGCTGGGACCAGAGTCCTGGCGAATCGCATAACTAGGGCTTTAAACTAAATAGTGACGCGGGGAGCGGGGGGATTCAGTTGTATGGAAAATTAGAAATTCAAAGTTAAAGGAAAAGGTGAGAGTGCAGGTTAATGATGATAGGGCAGAGTATAGAAAGCGGCAGAAATCCAACTTCGGCACAGCAAAAAAGGGGGCCATGAGAAGAGGCGGTCAACGCAGGACTGAGGGTGTTGTACCTAAATGCGTGCAATATATGAAATTAGGTAAATTAGCTTGTTGTGCGCATTGAAATTGGTGAATATGATATTGTGGGCATCACAGAGACGTGACTGCAAGGGGATCGGATCTGGGATCTAAATATCCATGGATATGTGTCCTATCGAAAGGACAGGCAGATGGGCAGAGGGGATGGGGTTGCATTGTAAGGAAGAAATGAACTTGACTTCCGGTGGCAGCCATGAAGTGAGTGGTCGCACACAGGGCTGCTCTGGCTCGAAGGCTTTGGTTTGGGCACATTTACCCATTAGTGGGGTAGTTTGGCAGAAAAGTGGTGCTGAAGGAATAGGAGAAGAGGTTCTCCCCAGGATTAATTGGCATGTCTACTGGCTATCAGACCTAGCAGAAGACAGTTAAGGTCCTGGCTAAGGGGTGGGAGTAGACCTAAAGAACAAAGAAAAATTACAGCACAGCAACAGGCCATTCAGCCCTCCAAGCTTGCGCCGATCCAGATCCTCTACCTAAAATCTGTTCCGCAGCATTAATTTTGAGAATGGCGGATGGGGAAGGGTCACCTTTGGTGGGAAAGCTCAGATGGATCAGTTGATGAGCTTCATCAAGGAGGAATTTCACCAGCAAAGAAAGGTGATGCACGACTACTCATCGAAGGCAATTGAGGGAATGGTGGCATTTCAGCGAGGGTCAATGGACCGGGTGGAAAAGTGCCTCGAGGCGCAAGGGCGACGATACGAGAGGTGGAGAAGGTGGTGTCCGACCAGAGCGATCGGATTGTGCCTTTGGAGGCGGAGGTGGGGATTCTGGGGGATCTATGCAAATCTTTGCGGGTGATGGCGGAGGAGCAGGAGAACAGGCCCAGGTGGCAGAACCTGTGGATTATGGTCTGCCAGAGGGTGTGGAATGAACGAGCGCCATGAGGTACATTTCGATGATGTTAGCGGGCTGGTGGAGGAGAAGGTGCTGGGCAAGGGCCCAGAGGTGGATCGGGCCCGCAGATCATTGAGGCAGAAGCCAAGAGCGGGCGAGCCACCGTGGGCTGTGATTGTATAGTTACACACGTTTGTGGACATTAGAAGGTTCTGAGGTGGGCCAAGGCAAAGCGAGTCTGTGAATTGGGAGATAATCGAGTCCGGATATACCAGGACATCGGCACTGAGCTGGCGAAGAGGCGCGCGGGGTTCAACAAGGCCATGGCTGTGTTGTGCCAATGGAAAACAAGGCTGCACCAGGCGAGACGTTGGGATCCATTCAACGGCCGGGAGTGATTATGGGTGGAGATTTCAACTGTTTTCAGGAGCGCGGAGTGTGCTTTCTTTTTTTCAGCGAGAGCAGTAACCAGGGGGCTGTTTGCAGTTTCAGTGCATGGGAAGAGCTGAACGGGAGCGGTAAGTTTCCATTTAAAAAAAAATAAACTTCCCTTGCAGTTTCAGTGTGTGGGAGGAGCTGAACGGGAGCGGTAAGTTTCCATTTTTTAAAAACTTACCTTGCAGTTTTCAGTGCGTGGGAGGAGCTGAACGGGAGCAGTCGAATTGCGCTCTGGGAAGGTGAGGAGACTTCATAAAAGAGCGGAGAGGCAGGGGTGAGACTTCATTTCAGGAGCGCGGAGTGTGCTTTCTTTTTTTCAGCGAGAGCAGTAACCAGGGGGCTGTTTGCAGTTTCAGTGCATGGGAGGAGCTGAACGGGAGCGGTAAGTTTCCATTTATTTTTTTTAAACTTCCCTTGCAGTTTCAGTGCGTGAGAGGAGCTGAACGGGAGCGGCCGAATTGCGCTCTGGGAAGGTGAGTGAACTGATATATTTGGGCAGTGGCTAAACCCGAGACACTACACGTGTAGTGTCTCCCACCCGCCCTCCTCCTCTAACCAAAAAAAAGACTGTGTTGAAAAGGAGCAGCGGACCTCAGATTCTCGGCGGGAGCAGTGGTGAGGGGTTGTTGGGAAGGTAAGTTTACCTCTTTAAAACTTTAAAAGCTTACCTGGAAGGGTGACATCACAGCAAAGCAGTGACCTGATTGGCTGGTAAGGAAAGTGCTCCAATTAACAGCAGCTGGGAGAAATTTAACTCTTCCTGTGTTGGTGAGTATTGTGATTGGTAAGTCTTTTTTCCTTTCACTTATTAATTATTTGATAGTATAGTTTGTAGTCAGTTAAGGTAAAGGCTAAAAATGGCAGGAGATCCCAGACCCGTGTTATGCTCCTCGTGCTCAATGTGGGAGTTCAGGGACGCGGCCGATGCCCCTGACTTCTTAATGTGCGCAAAGTGTGTCCAGCTGCAGCGCCTGTTCGACCGCATGACGGCTCTGGAGCTGTGGGTGGACTCACTTTGGAGCATCTGTGATGCTGAGGAGGTCGTGGATAGCACGATCAGTGAGTTGGTCACACCGCAGATTAGGATTGGTGAGGGAGACAGGGAATGGGTGACCAAAAGGCAGAGAAAGATCAGGAAGGCAGTGCAGGTGTCCCCTGCGGTCATCTCCCTCCAGAACAGGGAGTAGACAGGTGTTTCTGTGGTCGAAAACAAGACTCCCGAATGGTATGTTGTCTCCCGGGTGCTCGGGTCAGGGATGTCTCCGATCGGCTACAGGGCATACTGAAGGGGGAGGGTGAACAGCCAGTTGCCGTGGTGCATATAGGCAATAACGATATAGGTAAAAAAAGGGATGAGGTCCTACAATCAGAATTTAGGGAGTTAGGAGATAAGTTAAAAAGTAGGACCTCAAAGGTAGTAATCTCAGGATTGCTACCAGTGCCACGGGACAGTCAGGGTAGAAACTCAAGAATAGTCAGAATGAATACGTGGCTTGAGAGATGGTGCAGGAGGGAGGGGTTCAGATTTTTGGGACATTGGAACTGGTTCTGGGGGCTGTGGGACCATTATAAACAAAAAGATGGTCTACACCTGGGCAGGACTAGAACCAATGTCCTAGGGGGTGCTTTTGCTAACACTGTTGGGGAGGTTTTAAACTAATGTGGCAGGGGAATGGGAACCAGATTAGGAAGTTAGAGGTCAGTAAAGAAGCAGCAACTAACGCCAGTAAGGTACGAGATAATAAACTCAATGTGACTAAGGGGAAGAGTAGACAGGGAAGAGTTGATGAACACAAAGGGAAAGGTGGTCTGAGGTGCATTTGTTTTAATGCGAGAAGTGTAGCAGGTAAGGCAGATGAACTTAGGGCTTGGATCAGTACCTGGGAATATGATGTTATTGGTATTACTGAGACTTGGTCGAGGGAAGGGCAGGACTGGCAACTGAATATCCCAGGGTATAGATGCTTCAGGAGGGATAGAGAGGGAGGTAGAAGGGGGGAAGGAGTTGCATTACTCGTCAGAGATGATATCACAGCTGTGATTAAGGAGGGCACGATGGAGGATTCGAGCACTGAGGCAATATGGGTGGAGCTAAGAAATAGAAATAGAAATAAGAACAATGCAGTAACATTGTTGGGACTTTACTACAGGCCTCCCAAAAGCGAGCATGAAGTAGAGGTACAAATATGCAGACAGATTATAGAAAAATGTCGGAGCAATAGGGTGGTTGTGATGGGAGATTTGAACTTCCCCAACATTGAATGGGATTCGTGTAGTGTTGGAGGTGTAGATGGAGCAGAGTTTGTAAGGAGCATCCAGGAGAGTTTTTTTAGAGCAGTATGTAAATAGTCCAACTCGGGAAGGGGCCATACTGGACCTGGTATTGGGGCATGATCCCGGGCAGGTGGTTGATGTTTCAGTCGGTGATTACTTTGGGAATAGCGATCACAATTCCGTAAGTTTTAGAATACTCATGGACAAGGACAAGAGTGGTCCAAAAGGAAGAGTGCTAAATTGGGGAAAGGCAGAGTATAACAAAATTCGGCAGGAGCTAGGGAATGTGGATTGGGAGCAGCTGTTTAAGGATAAATCCACATTTGAAATGTGGGAGTCTTTTAAGGAAAGGTTGATTAGAGTGCAGGACAGACATGTTCCTGTGAAAATGACAGATAGAAATGGCAAGATTGGGGAACCATGGATGATGGGTGAAATTGTGAGACTAGCTAAGATGAAAAAGGAAGCATTCATAAGATCGAGGCAACTCAAAACTGACGAAGCTTTGGAGGAATATCGGGAAAGTAGGACGAATCTCAAACGCGCTATAAAGAGGGCTAAAAGGGGTCATGAAATATCTTTGGCTAACAGGGTTAAGGAAAATCCCAAAGCCTTTTATTCGTATGTAAGGAACAAGAGGGTAACTAGAGAAAGGATTGGCCCACTCAAAGACAAAAGAGGGAATTTATGCGTGGACTCAGAGGAAATGGGTAAGATTCTTAATGAGTACTTTGCATCGGTATTCACAAAGGAGAGGGACAAGACGGATGTTGAGGCTAGGGATGGATGTTTAATTACTCTAGGTCAAGTTGTCATACGGAAGGGGGAAATTTTGGGTATTCTAAAAGACATTAAGGTGGGCAAGTCCCCAGGACCGGATGGGATCTATCCCAGGTTACGGAGGGAAGCGAGGGTCAAAATAGCTAGGGCCTTAACAGATATCATTGCAGCATCCTTGAGCACGGGTGAGGTCCCGGAGGACTGGAGAATTGCTAATGTTGTCCCTTTGTTTAAGAAGGGTAGCAGGGAAAATCCAGGGAATTATGGACCTGTGAGCTTGACGTCAGTGGTAGGCAAACTGTTGGAGAAGATACTGAGGGATAGGATCTATTCACATATGGAAGAAAATAGACTTATCAGTGATAGGCAGCATGGTTTTGTGCAGGGAAGGTCATGTCTTACAAACCTAATAGAATTCTTTGAGGAAGTGACAAAGTTAATTGATGCGGGAAGGGCTGTAGATGTCATATACATGGACTTTAGTAAGGCGTTTGATAAGGTTTCCCATGGCAGGTTGATGGAAAAAGTGAAGTTGTATGGGGTTCAGGGTGTACTAGCTAGATGGATAAAGAACTGGCTGGGTAACAGGAGACAGAGAGTAGTGGTGGAAGGGAGTGTCTCAAAATGGAGAAGGGTGACTAGTGGTGTTCCACAGGGATCCGTGCTCGGACCACTGTTGTTTGTGATCTACATAAATGACCTGGAGGAAGGTATAGGTGGTCTGATTAGCAAGATTGCAGATGATACTAAGATTGGTGGAGTTGCAGATAGCGAGGAGGACTGTCAGAGAATACAACAAAATATAGATAGATTGGAGAGTTGGGCAGAGAAATGGCAGATGGAGTTGAATCCAGGAAAATGCGAGGTGATGCATTTTGGAAGATCAAATTCAAGAACGGACTATATGGTCAATGGGGAAAATTGATGTACAGAGAGATCTGGGAGTTCAGGTCCATTTTACCCTGAAGGTGGCAAAGCAGGTTGAGAGTGGTCAAGAAGGCATACAGCATGCTGGCTTTCATCGGACGGGGTATTGAGTACAAGAGTCAGCAGGTCATGTTAGTTGTACAGGACTTTGGTTAGGACACATTTGGAATACTGCGTGCAGTTCTGGTCGCCACAATACCAGAAGAATGTGGATGCTTTGGAGAGGGTGCAGAGGAGGTTCACCAGGATGTTACCTGGTATGGAGGGTGCTAGCTATGAAGAAAGGTTGAGTAGATTAGGATTGTTTTCATTGGAAAGACGGAGGTTAAGGGGGGACCTGATTGAGGTCTACAAAATTATGAGAGGTATGGACAGGGTGGATAGCAACAACCTTTTTCCAAGAGTGGGGGTGTCAATTACAAGGGGTCACGATTTAAAGGTGAGAGGGGGAAAGTTTAAGGGAGATGTGCGTGGAATGTTTTTTACGCAGAGGGTGGTGGGTGCCTGGAACGCTTTACCAGCGGAGGTGGTAGAGGCGGGCACGATAGCATCATTTAAGAGGCATCTAGACAGGTATATGAACGGGCGGGAACAGAGGGAAGTAGACCTTTGGAAAATAGGAGACAGGTTTAGATAAAGGATCTGGATCGGTGCAAGCTGGGAGGGCCGAAGGGCCTGTTCCTGTGCTGTAATTTTCTTTGTTCTTTGTTCTATGGAGCTGAAAGTTGTCAGGTCGAGCCCCAAGTCAATGGGAAGGTCGAGGATGGTGAAGGAGCTGGGAGGGTTTAAGGAGTGTATGGGGATGGTGGATCCGTGGAGGATCAGGAACCCGGGAGGGAGGGAGCACTCCTTCTTCTCACACGTGTATAAGGTGTATTCTAGGATAGGTATCTTTGTGGTGAGTTGAGTGGTGCTGATAGGGGTGGTGGGGGAGAGGACGCGGGAATTGTGATTTTGGATCATGCGCCACAGTGGCTGGAGCGAGGCTTAGCTCGGAGCAGCTGCAGAGGCCAAGGTGGAGGTTAGACCCGGGTCTCCTGGCTGATAAGGAGCAGGAATTTTTGTTAGCCGATGCCAAAATCGGGATAGGCGATTGGCAGAGAATTGATTCCGATGCCAAAATCGCAGCAGGCGCCGATTTGATCCCAAATCGCAATGCTCTGGCACCTTGGCAGCGGCGTCAATTCACATACAGTAGACACCATTTGCATATCATTAGCGTGCCTGACCCAGTATTCTCCGGGGCCTCCGCAATTCTCCGCCACCGATGGGCTGAGTTCCCAACGGCGCGGTTCACTTGTGCTTTTAAAAATCATGAACCACAAGCCCCGTGGTGGTGGCAGCCCTGAGAGTCTGGGGGCAATGGAGGACGCATGTGGGAGCAGAGGGAACGTCAGTTTGGTCTCCAATTTGTAACAATCACCGGTTTGCCCCGGGAAGGATGGACGGGGGTTTCAGAGATGGCAGAGAGCAGGGATTGAGAGGATGGGGGATATGTTTATAGAGGGGAGGTTTCCTAGCTTGAGGGAGCTGGAGGAGAAATTTGGATTGGCAAGGGGAAACAAATTCAGGTACCTGCAGGTGCGGGACTTCCTGCATAGGCAGGTTTCAACCTTCCCGCTCCTACCACCAAGGGGGATACCGGACAGGGTAGTTTCCAGAGGGTGGGTGGGAGAAGGGAGGGTCTCTGACATTTACAAGGAACTTATGGGGTCAGAGGAGATGCAGTCTGGGGAACTGAAGCGCAAGTGAGAAGAGGAGTTGGGAGGAGAGATAGAGGATGGTCTGTGGACTGACGTGTTGAGCAGTCAACGCATCCACAACATGTGCCAGGCTCAGCCTGATACAATTTAAGGGCGTTCACCGGGCTCACATGACAGTGGCCCGGATGAGCAGGTTCTTTGCGGTAGAAGATAGGTGTGCAAAGTGTGCGGGAGGACCAGCGAACCATGTCCACATGTTCTGGATATGTTCAAAGCCTCGGGGACTCTGGCACGGGTTTGCAGATGTCATGTCCAAGGTGTTAAAAACAAGGGTGGCATCAAGTCCAGAGGTGGCAATTTTTGGGGTGTCGGAAGATCCGGAAATCCAGGAGGAGAAAGAGGCAGACGTTCTGGCCTTTGCTTCCCTGGTAGCCCGGAGACGGATGTCATTAGCTTGGAGGGACTCAAAGCCCCCGAAGTCGGAGACCTGGCTTTCGGACATGGCTAGCTTTCTCTGTTTGGAGAAAATCAAGTTCGCCTTCAGAGGGTCACTGTCAGGGTTCGCCCGGAGGTGGCAACCGTTCGTCGACTTCTTTGCGTACAATTAATCGTCAGCAGAAGGGGAGGGGGTTAGTTTAGCTTAGATAGGGGGTTAATAAAGGTGGGACCTGTAAGGGAGGAAGGCGGCTTTTGCACTATGTTTATAGATTCATGTATGTTGTTTATTTTGTTGTCGCTGTAAAACCAAACAATACATCAATAAAATATTTATTTTTTTAAAAATCATGAAACCCGCGTGGCAACTGCTAAGGGAGAGAGTGGGTACGGGAAGTGTCCAATATCACCATAGTTTGCTGACAGTTGTGCCGCTGGCCAGCGGGCTTCTGCCAGGGCTGGGGGGAGTAGCGGGGGGTTGGCCAGGAGGTGTGCTGTGGGGACAGGGTGGACGGGCATAGAACACCATTGTCGCAAGGCAGTCATGCAGCT